>NC_067478.1:2206718-2539023 GCF_947179515.1 Apodemus sylvaticus
TAGCACACACCACACACATGTGCACACACATAGCACACATATACACAGAGCCATCACCTTCTAGAACTAACCTGCCTTTGACAATTTATTTCCCTCACTTTTTTCATCAGAAGATGCCATTTAAACTTGAGAAGACAAAAGACACACAGGTCTATCTGTCCTCTCTGCCAGGCCCACTCCCTTTCTGACGCCAGCATCCTGGTCCACCAGCTATTCAGCGCGCAGTTATCAGTCCAGGGCTACCCTGAGTACAAGAGCCACTGTCCTTGTGTGACCATCCATCTGCATTTGAGCTCAGTAACAACAGCACATTTGTTCCTGGGGACACTGGCCACATTCTAAGAGCTCATTTGCCACTCATGGGCAGCTACTGTGTTAGAGCACAGAAACAACAATTCTCATATCCCACCAGGCAACTCCAGGAGACCTGAATATAACATGTGAGAGTCTTAACTAGACAGATAAAACACTGGCTGTCCCAGAACTCAGGAGGTTGAGGTCAGAGGGAAAGAGTCTAGGACCAGCCCGGGTCTCAAAAAGAAAAACAAGACAGGAGAGGAAGAGAAGAGAGGGGAGAGAAGGAGCAGGGAGGGAAAAGAATTTTGACAAGTCCTCTGTACTTGCACTGCACTGTGCTGGGCACTGTGGGAGGAATCATACACATTAGGCTGCTGCCTTCCAGGAATTCATTGTCTAATTAGGGAGAAAGCTGAATTTAAAAAGCACAGGAAGCCTCCAATACAACCTTCTTGCTTCTTATCTCAAGCCTAAGGCTGGTGGCCCCTCCTCCCTCTGTCCTACCATGAGGGAGGGCCTCATGCCCATACCAGACAGAGGTCCATGGGGGTGGGGGTGGGGGGGTACAGGCCAGACATCATGCTATGAGTCTGTAGCGCCTCCAAGGAGCTAGGAAGAAACACAGTCGCAGGCAGAGCACTGCCTGAGTCCATCTGGAGTTAGAGCAAGGAGCTCAGTCTGCCAGCCCTGCGAACGTGAAGGAGTGAATGGCCCTCTTGGTGGGATAACCAAGAGAGACATTTGCAGTCACCAACAGCAGCTCACAAATCAGGGAGAGGGTTAAAATTAGGGAAATAAATAATCTGAGCTTAAAACATGGCTTATGTCTGTAAGAACAGAGATGCTTCTGGAAAGAGGTCTGAGGAGATTGTTGTGGGAAAAGGTGTCTCTCTTGTGTCTCATGGGAAGAGGAGATGCAAGGCTGGAGACTCACTTGGCCGGTACTCAGACAGGGCAAGTCTCTATCTTTAGACCTGATCTTTAAAATGCATCCAATAATTATAGCCTATGCACCTAAAGGATTAAGGATTCAATGAAATAATGAATAAGGAGTCTTGAAATCTCAGTTTTAGCAGGATTATAACATTACTCTGTAATGATGCAATGCAACAAAGCCCTGGGCTGTCCTTGCTGCTGAGGGGAACAGTCATGTCATGGCCAGCGAGCATGGTGCC
Organism: Apodemus sylvaticus; assembly: GCF_947179515.1. NCBI lineage: Eukaryota > Metazoa > Chordata > Mammalia > Rodentia > Muridae > Apodemus > Apodemus sylvaticus. The sequence goes on from NC_067478.1 coordinate 2,208,191, forward strand.
CAGCGCACAGTAGACGGTTGTTGGAGATTCTTTGGCTTTTGTTGCTTGATTTGGTTTTTAGATGTTTGTGTTGTTTGCTTGTTTTAAAGTTTCTTGTTTGAGACAGGCTCTCACTTTGTAACCAAGGCTTGCCTTGAACTTGGAACAATATTTCTTCCTCAACTCTGTGCTGTCTTGTTTTATGTCAACTTGACACTGCTTAAGTCATTTGGGAAGAAGGAGCCCCATTGAGAAAATGACCTCCTGTGGTGATTTGAATGAGAATAGGGCCCATGGGCTCATATACGTGAATGCTTAGTCTCCAGGGAGTGGAACTGTTTGAAAGGATTAGAAGGATTAGGAGATCTGGTCTTGCTGGAAGGGGTCTGTCACTGCGGGTGGGCTTTGAGGCTTCAAAAGCCCATAGCCATCTCCAGCTCTCACCCTCTCTGCCCAAGGATCAGGATGTAGAACTCTCAGTGACTCCTCCTGCACTGGCATGCCACCATGCTCACCACCATGTTGACAACCTCTGAACTGTAAATAAGCCCCAGTTAACTGCTTTCTTTTACAAGATTTGCCATGGTCTTAATGTCTCCTCACAGCAATAGGACAATGACTAAGATGCTCCTCACCAGACTGGTCTGTGGGTGAGCCTGGAGTGCTTTCCATAATTAGTGATTTGGGTGGGCCAGGGGAGGGCCCAGCCCATTGTGGGCGGGGTCATCCCCAGGCTGGTGGTTCAGGGTGCTATAAGAAAGCAGGCTAAGCAAATGTTGAGGAACAAGCCAATAAGAAGCACCCCGCATTGCCTCTGCATCAGCTCCTGACTCCAGGTTCTGCCCTGCTAGGGTTCCAGCCCTAACTTTCTCATCAATGATCTGTGACAGAACTGTAAGCTAAAAGAAATCCTTTTCTCCTCAAGTTGTTTTGGTCATGGTGTCTAACCACATGTTATAGAAACCCTGACTGAAACAACCTCTCAGAAGCTGGAGTTACAGCCATCATGACAGATGGATGTATCTGTCATGTGATAGCGAATGGTCCAGGACATTATAAGAGTTCTTTGAGGCAAAGTGGCTTTGAGTCTCCAAGTGAGCAGATCTCAGCAGATACAACACAGAAACAGTCTAAATTTTCCTAATATTTAGAATGGAGATTATTTGGTCTATGAAGCCATGGATGGGGGGTTCTTAAACAGACAAATGCAGGACGCAGGGTCACAGAGGTCATTAGTGGCAATCAAATGGGCAGCTTAAAACATGCTCATAAAAATGAACATGCGCCCTATCCCTGTGAGCACCCTAGGCACACGGAGCAGTGGGCTTTCAAAGCTGTGACTTTATGGTGTATTTCTGCTCTCCTGACAGAAAATGCCAGTGACTTCTCTGGGTGGCAAAGCCACAGGGGACCACATTCCTTATCAAAGAAACTCAAGATTTGGTTAGAATTCTTCCGAAATGAAGGTGTTAACATGTTTCAAGCAAGCTTAGGGCTCCCTGAATTCTATGCCTGGGCCACAGGTCAAGAATCCTTGGGCCTGTGCTCTCTAGTTCACTTTTCTGGGGAAAGACAACAGGGCCGATATCAAAGCAGTTGTCTCTGCTCCAGCCCCTTCTATCTGGGACCTTGGGTGGCAGGACTCCTGATGCTTATGCCATGTGGTGCCCTGAAGGACCCATTGCTGGCAGGCACTGAAGTCAAACTCGGGCCTCCTTTGCCATCTCAAGGACAACATTCCGGCTCCCATTACTGGATGTGGCTGTCTGCCAACACATGGTGCAGAGGAGCTTCTAGCTCTGTGTACACATCCCTACCAGCAGACACTGTGATCTGCAAGGAAAACTGAGGCTAGGGTTTAAATGTTCATGGACGAGTCTCAGGTGGGCAGAGTTTGAAGGCGGCCTTGTAGCCATACTTTTAGCTACTTTATCAGGTTGTTATATCTATCACCCTTCTCCACCCCAATCCCTTCCAACCCCTCAGAACCAGGTAGATAAGAAAGAGGGTTAGAGGGAAATGGAGAAGGGGACAGCAGTCAACTCCTCTCTCAGAGCTCTGGCATTTTTATACCCTCCGAAGAGTCCCCAGAATTCCGGTGTAAATTATCTTCAGCTGGCAGAATCACTCCCCTGCCAGAGCATGAGACAAATCCGTCAGCTGCTGTGACAATCTGAAGCAGCCCCATACCCCACACCTGGGATTAAAATAAAAACATATTCACATAACTAAATCTTTAAAGAAGCCAGATTACTTATTTCCCTAATTTTAACCCGCTCCTTGATTTGTGAGCTGCTGTTGGTGACTGTGTAAGTGTCTCTTTTGGTTGTCCCGCCTCCTTCACGTGCGCAGAGCTGGCAGGCTGCGCTCCTTGCTCTAACTCCAGATGGACTCAGGCAGTGCTCTGCTTGTGGCTGTGTTTCTTCCTAGCTCCTTGGAAGCACTACAGACTCATAGCATGATGTCTGGCCTGTACCCCCTGTGGACCTCCGTCTGGTATGGGCATAGGGCCCTCTCTCACAGTAGGACAGAGGGAGGCCTCCATCCGAACCCACCTTCTGAGCCCTTTGTGATTTAAAACTATACCAAGGAAGGTACAGTGAGAGTCTAAGACCATTGCTACCATTCAAGGTCAGTGAATGTGAGAGGAGCTCGCAACTTCTCCTGACTCTCAAGGAAGTGAGTAGCCATGGTATCACCGCACTTGTCGGCCATGCCTGCTCCCAGGGGAGAGGAATGAAAGGATACAATAGTGTCTTTGTAGTTGCAGTAGGATCTGGGGAGAAATGGGGATGGCTGACCACCAGGTCCAACTGGACCAATACCTGCAGAAAGTCTGCTGTGCAAAGGCTAAAGGAAGCTCCTGGGATGCCCGTGGAGAAGCCCTGTGGTGGCCAGTGACTGAGCAGGGCCCCGGTCCCCAGCAAGCACACACCAAGCCTCTGTGTGGAGAACAGAGCAGCTCTGTCCAGGAAGAAGACTGTGTCTCCCACCCCCAGTGTAGGCGTCGCATGACTCCTGCACAGCCATCCCAGCCTCCAGCTCACAGACTGCTTGCAGACTCAGCTCCGCGGGCCCCAGAATGGAAGGATTCCAACCACAGCCTTGCACAACTCAAGCCCCACTCTGGCTCCTGCGGCCCCTCTCGCCCCTCTGCCTCTCAGGGCCGGCTGCCTGAGGCTCCAGCCACGAAAAGCACTGTGGGCCAAAATAAAGCTTCTTCCTTCAACTTGCTTTTGATTGGGTATTCTGTCACAGTGGTGGAAAAAAAAGTACTGCAGAACTCTGTAGGGAAATGTTTAATAATCAAATCTGAAGCAGCAGCAGCAGCAGCAACCAGATTTTAAAAAGCCAGTTTGTCAGAACTGTGCCTCAACTCTACATTCATAAAAAAACCAAAAACCAACAGCATTTTTAATCTTACAAGGAAAACCCAGGCAGACTGAAGATGAAATCCAAAAACTGTGCAGACCAGAGGACAGCAGGCCTAAGACCATGCCCCGCTCCATACAGACCATCACAGATACTGCCACCTCCCTGACAAGGCCTGACACACAGCACAGCACCTCTGGGCTTCATAGAAACCACATCTCTTGCTCTTCACACACACACACACACACACACACACACACACTTCTCTCCCAATCTCTCTCCTCTCCTTCCTCCTGGTTTTCCTGTGAGCTCAGGCTGGAGCTCTTCCTTTCCCTTGGAGAAAGGAGGAGGAGAGCCGTGGGCTCTGTATGTTTTGAAATCCTCACTTTCAGAACTCATCTTACAGAGGCTACGCGTGCTATTTCAGATGTGTCACCAAGCGTTCTTAAGAACCAAGTCAACTTTACATTCCTTGCAGAGAACATGAAAGTCTCCTTCAGCCCAGAGCATGAGAAATCACCTGATGGTTTGGTGAGGCAGAGCCAAGACTGGAGCTGCAGGGAGTCAGACTTCTGTGGCTACAGTCTCATTAGCCAGAGCACAAAGTTCAACCTGTGCCTGTGATGAGCACCTGACCATGATTACCGCCTTTCAGCTGCCATGCCAGGGAGAAGAAACACTGCACTGCTGAGGAAAGCCATCTCACGGCACACTTAGGGTGCCGGGACACTCCATGCTACCAGGTCAGTGCACAAGAAAGGCTCTCCAGAGCTAGCGGGGTGCACCTCCATGCCTCCCTCTCTGGTTGCCATCCACAGATGCATCTCTCTCCTTCCTAGTCCCAGTCCCTCCATAGCTGTTAGTCAGCTCTTGGCTGATGGCATATCTGGAAAAATTGCTCCCCAACTTGGCTCCTAAGCACAAAGCCACAAACCTGCTGTCCCAGCCAAGACTCGGGGATGTGAATTCTCTGGATGGTACTGGAGAGGATGTTTGCCCATTGCAAGCAAACACCTTTCAAATCAAACAGAAACTGCCCACAAGTAAACACTGTGACACAGCCCCTTCCAGTAGCCACTTAAGAGAAACCCAAATCCATGGCCAATGACAGCGAAGTGGACTAAAGGTGTCACCGGGTGCAGGTGGTACCACCCTTCAGCAGGGGTGGCTAGCTAGGCCTTGAAGCCAGAAGGTAGGGAAATAGGTGATTGCTCTGGCATCAGAAATCCCAAGCAAGACAGTACAGGAAGATGAATAGCAACACACTCATTTATTACTGGAACTGTTTCCAGTCTGCTTTTATGATTACAAAGGTAACTGTAAAAGACCAATTCAGAAGACCAATGGAGAGAGATCTTTTAGCCTTGTTCTGAAGGATAATATATTTTATAAAATTTTGTCCACTGAAATGGCTGAGTGGATAAAGGCAGTTACCACCTTGCTGAGCTCAACCCCCAGAACCTATGTAGTGGAAAGGAGAAGAGATTCCTAAAAATGGCCTGAGACCAGAGACCACTAACACCCCCCAGAATACATGGCTGTGGCTCATAATTTTTGAATGGGAAACTTGCCCCTAAACCAGGAATCCAGCAGCACCTCAGTTCACACCCTGCACCTCCAGCCATGCCTCTTCTCAGACTTCAGAGTTCCTACTCATGTGGAGCTTTGCAAAGAACTTGTAAGGCTGTGGAGAGGTCAGAAGCAAATCCAGGCCTCAAGGCTGAGCCCCCAGCTCTCACTGGTCAGGGCCCTCACATCAGCACCAGAAACTACTCCCTTGTTGACCTACTTCCTACAAAGGTCAGCTGAGTTCCTGGCCCATGGGAGTTCCCATCTGCTCCCCTCCCCAAATACCTGGAGAGAAAGGGATTCCTTGGGGAGTCATGAAGCAGGCAAGGGCACACCAACCCACTTTTCACTTACACCCTGGCACCTGAGCTGCGGGTTTTCTATCAGAAGCAGAGAGCACATCAGTCTGCCCTAAGGGTTTACATTAGTAACTCAGCTAAAACCACAAGGGCAGGTTTTCAAATTCTTGTTTTCCTCTCTTAGTGCCTGTGAGGTTGGAAAAGAATCAAGTCTAGAGGTCCCAGACTTTATCAGTGACTCCTCAGACCTATGGGCACCCCCACAACCACTCTATACTCAGTGCAGGCAGAGGGGGTGGGGCAGTAAGACTTGAACTCAAAGGTGATGCAAAGCATTTTTTTAAGCATCAATATACCACTTAGCCATAGAACACCATTACATTTCCACATCTTTGAGAAGGAAGGTGACTTGAGAGGCTCCTTCCCATCAGGTCTACTTGGGAATCCTTTCCTCTCCTGCAAGCATTTTGCCTAGATAACTGTTCAGCTACACGTAAGGGGTTCTTGGTGAAGACTCCCCAGTTCTAGGCACAAATGAAAGTCACTGTGGCCCCACGAAAATGCTTGAGGGATAACCATGTCCTGGGATACTGTGTGTGTACCTCCACACAACTTGGAGGCCACCTGCCCTGGCGCCCACCTGGACCCATCACCCTGTCCAGCAACTCCTACCATGTCCTCCAGCAGGTTCCTGGGGCTCAGCCTACTGGCAGATTCATCCCTGGAGCCTAGCCTTCCCAGGCTGGGCTGGGCCTTAGGTCCACATCTTTCCTGCCTCCAGATTGCAGGGCAGGACACAACACAGGATACTCCGTATGTGAGTCTACGAGTGAGTCTGCAGAGTCCTGCTGCCACAAGCCGCTTCCAACTGCTGGGAACCTTTGCCTGAGTTTGCAAAGCCCCAGCCTAGCAGTGCAGCCCAGCCTCCCCAGTCCCCAGAAAGTGCGGAAGGGGGAGGCCCCTTTCATAATAAAAGCCCTACCCACTTCTGGCCAGCAGAAGCTGCCTGGAGTGAGGGCTCTGGTGCTAGGAAGGAAAGAGTCGTCTAGTCTCCCCCCCCCCCTCCTGGGTTCAGCGCCTGGGCTGGGCTCAGAGGATCCCCAATCATGCCTCTAAGGCGTTTGGGTGCAACACATGGGGTGGGGCCCTTGGACAATGGTTCCCTACACTGACCCTCTCCACTGCAAAACCTCATGAAGACCAATCTGCCATTGGCACCTCTCCAGTTGCTTTGGGCACAGTGCCCAAGGGCAGTTTGGGAGGCAAATCCCTTAACCACTGAAGGATATTAACAATAAGCAGAACCTCTTTCAAGGGGCCAGAGTAAGGTATCAATACTGGATACTGCTCTGGCTGTAGATAGTCTCTATGGGGCCGGATTAGAGGCTCTACACCTGGCTTGCAATCTGTAGTGCAGGACCCTGCTAGCCTTACTGGTAACAGCTGGTGGCTGCCAAGGAGGGCCTAGACCACTGAGAGATCGCCCCTAAGAAGTCTGATACTTGGAATTCTTAAGGGGGGCAGACAAAGGCTGGAGGTTAGGACAGTAGGAGAGAATCTTAGAACCAAACTGAAAATGACCTGCCAGGATTTAAACTCTCAGGATCAACACTAGATGGATGAGCCACTCTCAGGCTTCCCAAGAGTTGCCTTCCCCAGATAGATAAACAATATCATGTTATTGCTGATAGGGAACATAGGAGCCCTGCAGGATGCTGTGCCAAAAGTAGTCAGCCCTGAATGCTTTCTGTACATTGTGGCATTGAATTACCATAAACAATGCCAAGGAGCAAATTTACAGAGAAGGAGACAAGGTTGGGAAGTCAAAGCCAGGAAGCCAGCTTAAAGTCTAAGCCGACCTGCTAGAAAGTGAATCATGGAGCTAATGAGAGACAGGACTGGGCAGGGGCAGGGCTCACTGCCGCCTGAACGTAGAGAATCCTAGAAGGGCTGGCAGCCCAGGGGCTGGAGGAGGAATGTGAAAAGCATAGGGGCAGGGCAGCCACCAGTGTTCCTCAAGTGTTAAAATAAAGAGCTGGATTTGGTTTTGAATCTCTTTGTCTCTCCACATTATATATACAAGTGTGCCATGACCCTCTGCATAAACATATATGGATATACTTAAGGAAACATTACTTTGATGCTTACTTATTTTTGGATTTATTTATGTTATGCATGTCTGCCTTTCATGTATGCCCATGTGTGTGCAGTGCCCATGGAGGCCAGACGTCAGATCCTCTAAAACTGGAGTTATAGGTGGTTGTGAGCTGCCATGTGGGTTCTGGGAATCAAACCTAGGTCCTCTGCAAGAAAAGTCAGTGTTCTCAGATGCTGAGCCATCCCTGCAGCCCTGTATGATTAATTTTAATCAACTTGATACCATCTAGAATCACCTGGAAAGAATCCTCAGTGGGGGAGTTGTCTATATCAGGCTGGCCTGTGGGTATGCCTGTGAAGTGTATTCTTAATTGTATTGCATTAGGAAGCCCCACTCTTGAGTGGGCAGCTATTTCAATGGCTAGAGTTGTGGAATGAATAAAACAGAGTCAGTCAAGCACTAACATGCACGGCGTCACGGCTTTCCTCTTGACTGTAGGTAGGATGTGACTAGCTTCAAGCACTGGCTAGTTTGGCTTCCTCTCAGTGATAAAATGTAACCTGGAAGTGTGAGCCAAGTAAACCATTTTTTCCTTGAAATAGCATTTGTCGGGGTGTTTTGCCACAAAACAGAAGAGAAAATGAAAATGATTACTTTATGTGATACTCTCATATACTTTTACATTTTATTTAGAGTGTGTGTGTGTGTGTGTGTATGTGTGTGTGTGTGTGTGTGTGTGTGTGTGTGAATATGTGTGGATGTGGAGGTCCAACAATCTGCTGGAGTCTGCTCTCTCCTTCTGCCATGTGGATCCCATGCATGCAACTCAAATCATCTGGCTCAGCACCAATTGCTCACCTGCTGAGCCATCTCACCACCCTGACTATAGTTTTATATTTTATTCTAATATTCTTAATGGTGATCTCAAGATAACTTGACTTCACTGTTATCCACTAGTGAATAAAGTCTGAAGAACCTGTGCTAACAAATAGAACAGATGAATTAAAGTGACTGTTGTACAATTAAGGGCATCTTCTGCTCTTACAAAAGAAGACCTGAGTAGTTTCCAAGTCCCAGCATCCATATCCCTGGCTCCCAAATGACTGTAATTCCAGCTTCAGGAGATCAAATGACCTCTTTCAGACTCTGGACTTCTCTCACTAGACATGGTCACTGAGCTTCCAGGTTGGCTGACAGACCTGGCTCCATCCAGGCTGCTCCCAGAAGCAAAAGTATAAGAAATGCTTTTAAACAAAGCTGGGAAGGGAATGGCACCCTCATGTGGCCAACAGTTCAAACAGACATTATTCTGGGCTTTGACTTAACTATGAGTCTCAACCAGCTTCTATACCTGGTCTCATAGGGGTAGAGAAAGAACAGTATGTTCCAGACAATATGCAGAAATGACTCCACAATCTAGACTCTTCAACAAGATCTAGTCCAGTCTTTGCAGCTCTTATGTTCACAGCCACACTATACCTATAATCATTCCACTGGGAATCTTATAGGCACTGAGTAAGTACTGCCCTGCTCCTACTTGCTGCCATGCAGCAGTTCAGAGGGAGTCTTGACTCCAAGGTCCCTATCATCTCCTGCATATGGATGCTATCCGTGGCAGCAAATGCCAGAGGTATTGTTACAGTGAGGGTTTTGAAAGCCCCACAATGCCTATGTGTTAAGGCTTGGTCCCATGACAGTGTTGTCAGGGGAGAGTAGAGCCTTTAGGAGATGATTCCTATATACTGGGGTATGCTCTCCAGGGGTATGTAGGACTGCATAGTGCTTTCCTTTTTTTCTGTGGTCCCAAGTTTGTGAGTCATACTTATTACCAAGCCATGCTGCCTCACTACAAGTCATCTGAAAGCAAGACCCCAATTAAATGCTTTCTTTTATAAAGGCGTCTCTTCATAGCAATATAAAAGTAAGACAACAGCCAGTTGTCTTAACTGCTAAGTCATCTCTCAAGCTCCCAGGCCCATTTCTTCAAACATACCATAGCAACCTAAGGAAAAAACTGAATGAATATAATTAGCCCTTTGAAGTATGCACCAGATTTTGATCTAAAAAACTCCCATCAAAATTCCAACACAATTTTTTACAGGTCTTGAAAGAACAATAATCAACTTCATATGGAAAAACAAAGAACCCAGGATAGTTAAAACAGAACAATAGTAAAAACTGTATGATATTGGCATAAAAACAGACAGGTTGATCAATGGAATCAAATTAAAGACCTGGAACTTAAACCCACACACCTATGGACACTTGAATTTTTAACAAAGAAAAAACCATACAATAGGAAAAAAGAAAATATCTTCGACAAGTGGTGCTAGTCTAACTGGATGTCTGCATGTAAAAGAATGCAAAGAGATTCATATCATCCTGCATAAAACCAAGTCCAAGTGGATCAAAGACCTCAACATAAAACCAGATACACTGAACCTGATAGGAGAGAACATGGGGAATAGTCTTGAGTACTTTGGTACAGAAGACAACTTCCTGAACAGAACACCCATAGCTCAGGTACTAAGATCAACAATTAGTTATTGGGATCTCATGAAACTTAAAAACTTCTGTAAGGCAAAGGATGCTGTTAATAAGACAAAATGTCAGCCTAAAAATTGGGAAAGAATCTTCACCAACCCTACATCTGACATGGGATAATATCCAAAATTTATAAAGAACTCAAGAAGTTACGTACCAACTCAAAGAATAACAATGCAGCACATGCAGTAGAGGATGGGAAGAAAGAACACTCCTCCATTGCTAGTGAGAGTGCAAACTTGTACAACCACTCTGGAAATCAATTTGGTAGTTTCTCAGAAAATTTGGAATAGTTCTATCTCAAGACCCAGCTACACTCTTGGGAATATAACCAAAAGATTCTCCACCATATTGCATGGACACCTGTTCCACTATGTTCATAACAGTTCTATTCATAATAGCCAAAAACTGGAAACAACCAGATGTCTTTTAACTGAAAAATGGATAAAGAAAATGTTCATTTACACAGTGGAAGACTACTCAGCTATTAAAAACAAGGACATCATGCATTTGCAAATAGATGGAATTAGGAAATATCCTGAGTGAGGTAACCCAGACCCAAAAGGACATGCATGGTAGGTATACATTCACTTAGATGTGGATATTACCCATAAAGTACAGGATACCCATGGTATAATTCACAGACTCAAAGAAGCCAAATAACAAGGAGGACCCAGGAGGAAGTTTGAATCTTACTCAGAAAGGGAAATAAAACAGACATTGGCAGCGGTGGATGGAGGGAGGGAACTGAATGGGAGTGAGGATGGGGAGGGGAATGGGGTAGGGAGAGCAATCACGTGAGGGGTGGGGAAAGAGGACAGAAATCGATGATGGGTGTTGGGGGCATCTCTAGGACAGGCCAGAGATCTGGGATGGTGTAGAAAGGCCCCAGGGAGTCTATGGGGGTGTCTCTAGCTGAGACTTCTAGAAGTGGAGGATATAGAGCCTAAAATGGACACTTCCTGTAAGCAGGCAGGACTTCCCTTGTAGGGATAAAGACATCAACTTACTCACAAAACCTTCGACACAAAATGTGTCCTGCCTCAGATGTGCAAGGACAAAGATGGACCAGTGGTATTCTTATGTTGTGCTTTCTTCTTTTTAGTGAATCAACATTTTCACTGACTTCAGGGCACCAGGTTCCTCTTTAATAGTGCCAATTTCCTTTTAACAATGACAGCTGCTCTTTAATAAGGATAGCTGTTTTCAAACTCACTTTATCTGTAACAAACCACTTTCCTCACTAAATTGCACTTTTGAGCATCCACTCTCTTTGCTGACTACAAGTCTGGATGAGAGAAGTATCCATGTCACACATTGGATGCTTTCTTCCCTCATAATTTCTGTCAATAAGTTAGTCCTTATTCCTATAGCCAGCCTCACTCAAGTTCTTGGGACATGAGCAGAAAATTGTCAGTTTACCATAGAAATAGCCTTTAGCCCAGTTCCTGATAGAGTCCCTGTTCAGGCTCTGGAAACCTAATTAAAAGGGACTGCACTATCCTCATTTCTATCAGCATTATGATTTCTAAATCCCATGAGAATGATCCTCTACCTTGGCTTACCGTGTTCTAGGGCTTCTCTATCCCAAGCATCCAGTCTTTTACATCCTTCACACAATCTAATTCCAAAGGCCCAAGACCCACATGATCAGGTTTATCACAGCAACAGCTTACTTTTGGTACCAATTGGATTACTTTACTCACGATGCTGACAAAAGCAACTTTCAAAGGGGCTTGTTTTGGCTCTAGCCCACTCCATCAGGGAAGTGCTCATAGCAGTGTGAGGCAGCAGCTGGTCACAGAGTACCTGGTCAGGAAGCAGATGAATGCTGGTTGTCCAGCTTTTTCCTCTTCAGTCCAGAAACCCCATCTAAATTGAAAGTGGGTCTTCCCACCTTAGTGAACCTCATGAAAGAAACTCACAGATGTGCCCAGGTTTGTGTCCATCCTAACTCTAGATCCCATCAAACTGACAACCAAGATTAACCATCTACAAGTCAATGGCCAAGTCTTAACAATCCAAATATCTTAAATCAAAGCAGTCTTGTGTTTTGCACATTTATGAATTACACTTCTGAAATGGCTGTTTCCAGTCATTCAGTGGGGCAGTGACACTTTGGTACTTCATGAAACAGTATTTTGTCCAGAAACTTACTAATACTGAAATATCTCAAAATTTATTTATAAAGGCTCATTCACAATAGTTTCTTCAACACAATATACTTTAAACTAAATAAAGTTATTCTCAACACTGTAGACATCTAAATGTAGAACAAGTATGAAGATACATAGTGGGGATTCAGAGCAAAGATGCATAAATGCTATCAGATACTGACTTTGGTTTTTTAACTTTCAAATTAGTTCAAATAGCTTTTTTTGTTGTTGTTGCTTTCTTTTTTGGATAAGTTATGTTGTGTAAACTGGTCTTGAATCTGTGGGTTTAGGTGCTCTTCCTACCTCAACATACCAAGGAAGCTGGGGGAAAGGTGTGCCTTTCCTTTCTCCCAACTGTGTCACAACTAGAGTGGAAAAGAGTGGATCTGGACCTGAAGACATGTATGACACTCTGAATGGCAGCTAGCCAGCACCTACTCAAACAGCGATTTCTGCAGAGTAGTACTTTACAAAGGACACTAGCCTAGAAGTTTTTGCCTCAGCCCTTTATCAGTTATACCCAACTCTATTCAGAGGTGATAGCATCCCAGAGCTATCTTAAATTCTATGAGTGCTCCTCTGCAAAATCTTAAGATCAATATGTGAAATCCTGTGTCAATCAATAGTCACACTATCTGGTCATAGGAACTTCTTTTTCTCTGGACTCCAGTCCAAACTTCAAATGAGCTAGACATCACATTCTGTAGATCACTACCTAAACCTGAGAGCCCATTTCTAGCCCCTCATAATCTTTCTTCATCTGCTGAGTAACGTTTTTGTATTCTACTGTAACCTGTATGGTTTGTGAACTCTACCTTTATAAAGCTGTTTAAAAAGGACACAAGTACCTGCTTCACACATGATAATAAACAACTTTAATGAACTAAAATGCATTACATCTACAGAAATATGTGTGACTACAGAAAAGACTGCACTTGACAGCAGTGACATGGCTCTGCATTCCTGGTACACCTGACCTAGAGGAACGCCTTCACCCTGGATGTTTCTGCTCCAATCAGCTGAACATACTTCCTCAGTTTTGCAATGTACCCTAAAGCGGAGGGAAATCACAGTATATGTAAGCCACCTTAACATATTTCAATATGAAACTGATTTTTACATTTTAATGTTATCATAAAAAGCAAAAATAACTTCCTTGTTTTAACTTGTTACTGTACAAGGTAACAATGTACAGAACATACAAATGTAGTAACTTTGCCAAGCTGGGAGAGCACAAAAGTGTGACTATACATATATAACCAGTAAAATATTTAAATTTTATTCTAAATATTCATCTAAATAAAAAGCATTTTAATATACAAAACACCAGAAGATCTTGTAAGTAACTCAAATAAAATTCATTAAGGTACACAAAAAGTTTATACATGAAAGTGGCAGGGACAAGCTGTGAAAGGGAAGGAGATTGGGTAGTAGGGTCATGTGAGGGGTAATGGGACATTTACTCACATATGAAAATGTCATAATGAAACATGTATGATCAAACTATACTAAAAATCCTTTTCTTAAAAGGTTAAAAAATAATTTAAATGGGAGCATGGCTAAGGATGTAACTCAGTAGTTCAGCACTTGCCTAACATATCTATTCAAGGCCTTTAAGAAAAACTGAAGAAGGGTGCTTTCTATTACAGTTTACATGAAGCAGTAAGTCACAGAGTAAGCAAAGCATTTACCATTTGGAGTAGGCAAATGACTGTTAAGTAAGCCCTTCAGTCTGAGGACCCAAGCAGAGAACTACAGTACTGAAACCTTACCCAGAAAAGCCACATGTGCAAAGTTCTCAAGCACCACTTCCTTGTACAGGGCCTTCTGATCAAGTGTCAGGCTGGCCAATTCCTGCTCTGTGAAGCACACAGCCACATCTTCAAATATTACTGATTCCTGAAATGACAAATAACAGCTCTCCTAGACATCAGACAATCACGGAACACAACTGTGTACTGCTAATCAAAGTATAACAAGTACAAATTGGATGCGTGTTCTAGAAAACTTTTGTAGAGCATATAATAAGACTAACCAAATGCATTCTCCATGATCTAGCAATTTCATTCACACACATGCATAAACACAATCCCATGAGAATGAGTGACTATATCCATCAAAAGACAAGATTGCAGTGGGGTAGTGGATTAGTGGTAGAGTGCTTGCCTAGTGTCTTAGTGAATATTAGTATTGCTATAATGAAATACCATAAGCAAAACCAAGTTGTGGAGGAAAGAATTTATTTGGCTTACATTTCCACATTGAAGTCCATCACTGAAAGAAGCCAGAACAGGAATTCAAACAGGGCAGGAACCTGAAGGTGGAAACTGATGCAGAGGCCATGGAGGGGTTCTGCTGACTGGCTTTCTTCCCTTGGCTTGCTCAGCCTGCTTTCTTATAGAACCCAAGACCACTAGCCCAGGGATGGCATCACCTACAATGGGCTGGGCCCTTCCTTATCTATCATTGATGAAGAAAATGCCTTACAGACTTGCCTACAGCCTGTAGGATTGGAAGGCATTTTCTTAATTGAGGCTCCCTCCTCTCAAATGCCTTGAGTTTGTGTTGAGTTGAAATAAAACTATGCAGCACACATAGTACACACAAAGCCCTGCATTCAATGCCTAGTCCAGTCTTAGGGGGAGACGTTGGGAGGATATCATTGGCTGGAAAAATGGTCTAGTGAGTAAAATAGTTGTTTCACAAGCATGAACACATGATTTTAGACCCTTATCACCCACATAGAAGCTAGGGATGGGAGCAAGTATCTGCACCCCAAGTGCAGAGAGAGAGGCAATCCCCATGGCTTTGGAAAGGGCACAAAGTAGAACATTTTAAAGTATTAACGTAAGTGATAGTGATATGAATGTATTTCAAAAAAGTAAGCCATCCAGTTAAAACATGTGTGTCAGTTAAACCTCAGTGAGAAATTTCTAAAATAATATATTAATGTAAATAATGCACTCATAGATACATGCTTGTGTGTATGTATTTATATATACATTTATGTGTGCATATTTGCATATATGTGCATGTATATATATAAAAAGTTACACAGATGTGTATAGCAACAAAGACAAATCCAACTCACCTGAGGCTCTGCTTTTATGGAGATATCTTCCATCATCAAATCTTTCAGTTCTGTAGCAAATACAGGTTTAAATTTTTCAGGACCTGAAGGTAAACAGAGAAACTATTAAGGATAATAACTCTACTTGTCTTCTCAGGCGTACAATCCCTGATCCATCCTGTATTGAAGGCCCTGTGAAGTATTATTTGTCAGTTACTTCTTATCAGTAGCAATTCTAGTCTTAACAAAAGTGAGATGGCAGGCACAATGGAGAATGCAAAATGGAAGAACAGGATCATCCAGGAAATGTGTAATGATAATCTATACTGTTAAAATTATAATTTCAGTAATCCAGAGACAACAGCAAGGACAGACGATAAGGTAGAAAAAACAGTGAGTAAAATGTAATGAACTGACCAAAGAAAACTGGCATCCCACAGTTAAGATCCATAAAGCTCGGATACAAGAGGAATGAGGGTATACATAAAATCCATTGAATACTGACAGACCTAAGAATCAGCCTAGTCCCATGCTACTTAATACTAGTTTCTATCTTTTTAGTAAAGCAAGTCAAGCAATTTAAAGGTGGTTTATTAGGAATATTTTTATGTTTTCTGAATATAGATTGTATTTTTTTGTTCAGTTTTATTAACAGTGAGCAGTGAGAAAGAAAACACTATCATATTAAAGAAATCTATGAACTTCACAACATGATTTCAAATATTCAATATAGGGAAGCAAAGTAGTTTCATTTCTTATTTATAATTTCTGCTCTGGGTAAATTCGTCCTTTAATAATTAGAAAGTAAGCCTGCTATCATTCGAAGGAGTGGATAGGCAAGATTTATGCTTGAAGATAATACCTGAGATGTGAACAACTGCCTGTGGCATGGATATCTAACAGAAAAAATATGACGAGTATAAAGGAGGGTACAAAGAGCTAAGTCAAGATATTTTTCATATAAATATTGAAAACTGTTATACCCAGCACACATTAGGTGCTTTCTTACAAATACCTGTTTGGGAATTAACATTAATACACTCTCCATCTTGGTGGGGGAACTTACATGTTACAGGACTCTCAATGTTTTGGATGTACCTCGCAGCAGGCAAATTACGTTATCACAGACCAATTTCCTGGCACCACCCAAAAGGCAGAAAGTGTTTTTAAAATTGTCCAAAGACTGATCAGCAACACTAGGGCTTACGTAATGGAAGACACCCTGACAAAAATGCCATGACCTCCACTGGCCTTGTCCTATACTTCAAGTCTGCCTGCTTCTTAAGGCCCACTGCGCCATTTTCCTGCAAAGGTGTCAAGACCCCCAGCAGGTTCTGCCTGCATATCCAGCCCCAAGCCTCTTCCCCGCGGGCGCAGGTGTCACCCTCCTGCCCAGCCTGAGTGGGGCCTCCATGTCTCTCCCCATAGAAGCTTTGACCCTCAGCGCCCTCTTCCTGTCCAGGCGTCTCTTCTCACCCAGGCGTCGCGCCCAGAGGCCTCTTCTCACCCAGGCGTCGCGCCCAGAGGCCTCTTCTCACCCAGGCATCGCGCCCAGAGGCCTCGTCCCCGCACAGGCGTCGCGCCCACAGCGGCCTCGTCCCGCACAGGCGTCGCGCCCACAGCGGCCTCTTCCCGCACAGGCGTCGCGCCCAGAGGCCTCGTCCCCGCACAGGCATCGCGCCCAGAGGCCTCGTCCCCGCACAGGCGTCGCGCCCACAGCGGCCTCGTCCCGCACAGGCGTCGCGCCCACAGCGGCCTCTTCCCGCACAGGCGTCGCGCCCACAGCGGCCTCTTCCCACAAAGGCGTCGCGCCCACAGCGGCCTCTTCCCGCACAGGCGTCGCGCCCACAGCAGCCTCTTCCCGCACAGGCGTCGCGCCCAGAGGCCTCTTCCCGCACAGGCGTCGCGCCCACAGCGGCCTCTTCCCGCACAGGCGTCGCGCCCAGAGGCCTCTTCCCGCACAGGCATCGCGCCCAGAGGCCTCTTCCCGCACAGGCATCGCGCCCAGAGGCCTCTTCCCGCACAGGCATCGCGCCCAGAGGCCTCTTCCCGCACAGGCGTCGCGCCCAGAGGCCTCTTCCCACAAAGGCGTCGCACCCACAGCGGCCTCGTCCCGCACAGGCGTCGCACCCACAGCGGCCTCTTCTCACCCAGGCGTCGCGCCCACAGTGGCCTCTTCCCACTCAGGCATCGGCCCACAACGGCCTCTTCCCGTTTCAGACAGTGCCCCTCTCTCCAGCACCCTGGTAAGCAAGCCTGGGGCCCACGAGAACCACCTTCCCTCCCTCCAGCCCATGCCAACCAAGCCTTTCTCACGCCTCTCCACGCTCACCTAAGGAGAGATTCAAATAGCCTCTCACAAACCACGCCCTCAGGTTTTAAAGGTTGCTGGGCCGGAAATATGTCATCACACCGACTGGCCAATCCCCTGTGAGTCTCTCTAGGAATCTTGGAGGACCCCATAAATCTTGATGGTGCTGTCTTTCTGCTTCTGCAAGCCTTAGGCAGGTGTGTGCTCTAGCGAGAGTTGGGGAACCTGTTTCAGGCTTCCTTCCTTCCTTCCTTCCTTCCTTCCTTCCTTCCTTCCTTCCTTCCTTCCTTCCTTCCTTCCTTCCTTCCTTCCTTCCTCCCTCCCTCCCTCCCTCCCTCCCTCCCTTCCTCCCTCCCTCCCTTCCTCCCTTCCTCCCTTCCTCCCTTCCTCCCTTCCTCCCTTCCTCCCTTCCTCCCTTCCATACTTCCTTATTGCTTTTTTGAGACAGTGTTTCTCTCTGTAGCCCTGGCTGTCCTGTCCTGGAACTCACTCTGTAGACCAGGCTGACCTCGAACTCAAAAACCTGCCTGCCTCTGCTTCCCAAGTGCTGGGATTAAAGGCGTGCGCCACCACTGCCCGGCTGGGTCAGGCTTCTTGACAAAGTGACCTCATTAGAGAGGAGGCAGGAGCAAGAAGAAAGGTTTTTATTCCACTGGACAGTGGACCCGCCCAAGTGAATTTAGGAGCAGGAGAGCCCTCCCTCTTGAACCATTTTCCTGCCCTACGTGGCTCAACTGTGCATGGCTGCTTTTCTCCGTTTGGAATTGAAGTTCCTATGCAGCGCTACAAACCCCTGAAAGCGGTGCCCCACCCTCCTTCCTGTCCCAGACTACAAGATGCCCCACAGGAGCTGTCTAAAATGGAGGCTTCTGTCAAAATGGCGACACCACAATCTCTCCTCTGCCTGCAACAGACACAGGTGGCACATTTCCTTTCCCACCTCAGCAGGAGCTGTCAGGAAGAAGCAGTGCTCTACAGGAAGGAAGGGGTGGCCGCCACTTTGACGGAATTTGCTTATCTAGTTCCTGCCTCCACTCTGATGTCTCCTAGAGGAGTTGAACTTTATACTGCTCTCTTACTAGTAGTACTCAACCTTTTTTTTGTCAGAGACAGGGAGACACGGGATAAGCAATTCAACAGCACCAGAGCCCTGACCCCCACTTATAGACCTGTGTCTACAGGAAAGAGTTAATGTGAGGCTCTAGAGATGAGAAAACTGAGGTTAGCCATTGCTAGGAGAGCCGAGCTCGCAGTGAGGCCACTGTTTGTCAAGCAGGGTATTTCAGCTGGCAGGTGGTGAGAATCAGGGTATCAGCTAAGGTGGTAGATGGGGACAAAATGCAATCCAATGTGACTAGGCGTCACTAGAGCTGATATTTTCTGGCGCTTGTTTTGCGATGAGCTGGGACAGCAGAGGGCCACACTTCAGACATAGTTTTCAGAGGGCTGCTTTGGGTTCATTTGGGATGTTGCCATGCAACAGATTTGGGAATTCGAAATTTTGGAGGAGCCAGGTGCTATTGTGGTGACTTTTGGTGGTGTCCTGAATCAAAGGGTTCAGGTTGAAGAAGACAAAGGGTGTTAGATAGTTCATATTTCATTTATTATTTTATGTGTCTGGGTGTTTTACCTGCACATCTGTGCACCACATTCATGCAGTGCCCACGAAGGCCAAAAAAGAAGGTTGGGGCCTCTGGAATGGAGTTACAGGTGGTTATCAGATGCCATGTGGGTTCTGGGAACCAAACCTCAGTCCTCTGAAAAAGCACCAAGTTCTGTTAAGTGCTGCTCCAACCCCTGGGTTAGTTTAAACCACAGGTTCGGGTGCTGAAGAGATGGATGGCTTGGTAGTCAAGAGCACCTGCTGCTCTTGCAGAGGAACAGAGTTCAGTTTCCAGAACCCATGTCAGGTGGCTCACAAACTGTCTGTCTCCAGTGCTGTCTTCTAGCTACCTGGAGTAGCATACATACATGTGCATACACATGCAGATATACCCACACATATGCATAAATAAAAATAAATATGCTTTGGAGAGACAGGATACAAGGGTTAATAATAGAAAAAAATAAAGAGAATAAAAAAAAGGGAAGCCAGCCAGAGGAGCCATCACCCCAGGTTGAACCATTGTCCTTATGAGATGGAATGCTGGCAAGGTTTGGATGTTCTGTGTACCATCTTCTTGCTGTGTCTCAGAAGTATCACTCTTGCTGGAAGAAGAAATGGGTACCCTCTTTCTCAGTCAGAAGAAGGTCCAGGGCTCCGTAATTTCTAAGAATGACACCTGCAGGGAGTCTTTGGTTCCAGAGGGTTGTGATAATGGCAGCTATTCCATCTGGGATTTCAGAAACAGCCACGGAAAGCTTTTGGAAATAAGAACGTTGGGGAGATGCCAGCTGTCTGTACCAAGGACAGAAGAGATGCCTGGGCACAAGAAGTTGAGCCAGTGGGAAAAGATTGAGGTTGAGAGAACCGAGGCAAAAAGGGAGATCATTGTGGTTTGGTTACTGGGGAGGAATTCAGTGTCCATACATTGGAAAACAGAAGTAAGATGGCAGACCTGGGAGATAAACACAAGTTGATGTTCTACAGAAGAAACCTCCTGAAGAGTTGAGACAGGAGTACAAAAGAATAAGAAGACATGAAGAATGTCTGCGAGAATACATCTCAGTTTTCTTGGACAGTGCTCTCGGTTTTTTTTTGTTTGTTTGTTTGTTTGTTTTTTTAAGACAAAATGTTCTCCAGATAGGACAGCTCCAAGTTACGTTGAGGGTTGTATAAGAACAAATTAGGGGCCCTCATATCCCTGGAGTTTAACCTTGAACAAGGTTGAGTCAGCAGATGTGATGATGAGGCGGGTTGAATTGCCTTGTTCAAACACAGTAAGGGCCCAGCAGGCACCCACAGGAGGGAGAAGGGGGACTGTGCAGGCAGGGAGTGGCTGAGGAAGTGTGGCGGTGCATGGTGTCTGTGAGGCAGGGGTGAGCAAATTCTTAAAGGGCTGAGCAGAGGGGAAAGATGAAGGATCTAGCTGTGAAGAGGGGGAATTGCCCTCGAAGGCACCATAGGCTGAGACCTTGAGGAAGCAGGATAAAGCAGGGTGGCAGGATGTGGGGATTCTCTGCAAATGGTTTTTGTAAGGGACACTGGGCAGATTAGAGAAAACAGTCACTATTGAGACATTTAAAATAGCTCTCCTGGGTGATGTCTTTCTGTACTGTCTCCTACATTAAATATGGGTTTTCAGTGGGCAGGACCGATGATAAAGAGCATTTCCAGAAAGATGCAAAGTAGGTCATCGTGATTGGCTGAGAAGAAACAAGAGGCAGGAGTAATCAGGAAATTTGTTCTTCACTGAATACCCATTGATAATCTTGGTTTTGCTCTGATGAAGGTTTCAAAAATGTAGTATTGGTCCACAGAGAGCTGTAACTGGAGTCAAAACTCACAAACATGACATGTCCTGTTGGTTTGGTTTGGTTTGATTTTGGTCAACTTGACACAAACTACATTCATCTGGAGAGAGGAACCTCATAAGAAAATGTGATCTTCAGATTGGCCTGTAGTAGGGCCATTGGGGCATTGTCTTAATTAATGATTGGTGTGGGTAGATCCATCCCACTGTGGACTGTGCCCCCTTAGTAGGTGCTCCTGGGTTGTACAAGAAAGCAAGATGACCAAGCCATAAAAACAAGCCAGTAAGGAGCCCCACTCCATGGCCTCTGCTTCAGTCCTTGTCCTGCTTACAACATCCCTCAGTGACAGACTGTGACATGGGCATGTAAGGTGAAATAAGCCCCTTCTCCTCTGAGTCGATGCTGGTCATTTTTCTATCACAACCATAAAGTCATGGTTAGGTGGTCTCTTTCTTTGAGACCATGAATGGTATTTCTAACACTATGCAAAACCAACATTATCAAGGAAACCAACAGTCACATGGCCATGTTCAGAGTTAAATCCACCATGCTCTTTCTCACTGAGGCTCGCCCTCTCCAGAACCAGTAGCTGTTTAGAGAATTCTGGAAAATATGAAGTGATTTGTAGCTAGTGAGAATGGTAAATAAAAATTAATGGTCTCTACCTCTTCCCTGACTCCTTGAGTCCTAAGATGTACTCTCCTTCTTAAAACTGTGTGTGTACATGTGTATATATGTGTTTGTGCCTATTGTGTATATACATGTGTGTTTGTGTGCATGCATATAGGTGTGCATTTGTGCATGTGTGTGTACCCATGTGTCTTAGTCAGGGTTTCTATTCCTGCACAAACATAATGACTAGAAAGCAAGTTGGGGAAGAAAGGGTTTATTCAGCTTACACTTCTGCATTGCTGTTCATCACAAAATGAAGTCAGGACTGGAACTCAAGCAGGGTTGGAAGCAGGAGCTGATGCAGAGGCCATGGAGAGATGTTCCTTACTGGCTTGCTTCCCCTGGCTTGCTCAGCTTGCTCTCTTATAGAACCCAAGAGCACCAGCCCAAAGGTAGTAACACCCACAAGGGGCCCTCCCCACTTGATCACTAGTTGAGAAAATGCCCCACAGCTCGATCTCATGGAGGCATTTCCTCAACTGAAGGTCCTTTCTCTGTGATAACTCTAGCCTGTGTCAAGTTGGCACACAAAACTAGCCAGTACAATTGACCCCTTGTCAACTTGACACACAAACACATCACTATTAAGCCTCAACCCTTACTTTCTTATTCACCCCCCAAGATCTAAATTACTTTAAAAGTCCTACAGTCTTTACATATTAAAAGTTCAATCACCTTAAAATGTCCAATATCTTTCAAATTCAAAGTCTTTTAAAAATTCAAAGTCTCTCAACTGTGGGATCCACTAAAATACTTTCTTCCTTTAAGAGGGAAACTATCAGGGCACAGTCACAACCAAAAGCAAAACTCAAACTCCAATGGTTCAATGTCTGGGATCAAACTCACGATCTCCTGGGCTCCTCCAAGGGCTTGGGTCACTTCTCCAGCTCTGCCCTTTGTAGCACACAGCTTGTCTTCTAGGCTCCAGCTGCCTGGACTCTACTGCTGCTGCTGTTCTTGGTGGTCATCGCATGGTACTGGCATCTCCAAAATGCTATTTTCCACTGTAATTAGGCTTTACCAATAGCCTCTCATAGGCTCTCTTCATGGTGACAAGCCTCTGCTCCTATGCATGACCCCTTCAAGTCCTGGGCCATCAATTGCAACTGAGGCTACACCTTCACCAATGGCCTTCTGTGGCCTCTCACTGTGCCAAGAGCCTCAGCTGCTCTTCATGACCCCTTCATGCCTTCAAAACCAGTACCATCTGGGTGACTGACTCTTAACACAGTACCAAGTCCAGCCACACAGCACAAAACACAACTGTGGCTATCTCTGGAACACACTCTCTGTGCTCTCAGAAAACACAAGAAGATTTCATCTCAGTGATGCTGGTCTCTTCTTAATCACCGCCAATTTCTTAGCTCCAGCTAACCAGCATCAATTGTCTCAGTAACACAAAGGTTTGCTTTAGTGGTTCTGGTATCTTGTTACTCACAGCTGATTCTTCAGCCCCAGCTAACCAAAACCACAGAATCTTCACAATCAAAACATGGCCACTGTAAGAGTCTTTAATCTTCCCTCTGAAATTTCACAAGCCAGGCCTCCATCTTCTGCACTGTTCTTAACATTGTCTTCCAAGCTCCTACAGAACTTTCCACCGAGCTCTTAATATTGAAAGGATCATCTAGACCAAAGTTCCAAAGTCCTTCCACAGTCCTCCCCAAAACATGATCAGGTTGTCACAGGAATACCCCACAATGCTGGTACCAATTTGGCTTAGTCGGGGTTTCTATTCCTGCACAAACATCATGACCAGAAAGCAAGTTGGCGAGGAAAGGGTTTATTCAGCTTACACTTCTGCATTGCTATTCATCACAAAATGAAGTCAGGACTGGAACTCAAGCAGGGTTGGAAGCAGGAGCTGATGCAGAGGCCATGGAGAGATGTTTCTTACTGGCTTGCTTCCCCTGGCTTGCTCAGCTTGCTCTCTTATAGAACCCAAGAGCACCAGCCCAAAGGTAGCACTACCCACAAGGGGCCCTCCCCACTTGATCACTAATTGAGAAAATGCCCCACAGCTGGATCTCATGGAGGCACTTCCCCAACTGAAGGTCCTTTCTCTGTGATAACTCTAGCCTGTGTCAAGTTGACACACAAAACTAGCCAGTACACCATGTGTGTACATATGTGTTTGAGCATGTTATTTGCATGTACATGTGAGTCTGTGCATGGGAAGGTTAGAGGATAATCTGAGAATTCTTTTTTCTATTATAGGACCCAGAAATTGCTTTTGCCCACTGAGCTTTCTTGCAGATCCTGGTATTTTCCTCTTAACTAAGGTTGTTCCTCATCTTCCACAGTTCCATAACCCGTGTGGCCAGTTTCTGACAGGTGCTTCTCCTGTTCTCTACCCTTCTTCATGTCTTATGTGCACCATACACACCTAATTAGCTCAGTAGTTCCTGTATTTGTATGCATGCACGCAAGCATGGAGGTTGGTTGGAGAGAATTGAACACATGGTCTCCCACTGAGTGAGCTACACCTGTAGCCCTAGTACTTCCTGGAATATCTTCCTCCTCTGACAGGTGGGCCGTGCCAAAGCACCTTCAGAGTTACCACCTCAGTTTGTGATCATGATAAGTGATCTTCAAGTGCCCCGATGTAGTTGGCCAGTTACACAATGTGTCTCCCACTCTCTGGCTATCTTTCCTATTCTCAAATTACAGTAGCCTGGCTTTCCAAATATAGGCATGGAGGGCAGGGTGTGGTTGGGTCTCTGGCAATAGCTGTTGCTTTGTTCACTCCTCCCCATCCCAAAGACACATTGCATTTAGGTGAGAAGTACTTTGGGGGAATGTCAGTTAAGACCATCTGTGGTGGTGTGAATGAAGATGGTTCTCATATATTTGAATGCTTGGTCCCTGGGTAGTGGAACTGTGTGGGAAGGATGAGGGGTGTGGCCTGATTAGAGGAGATGTATCACTAGAGGCAGGCTTTGAGGTCTCAAAAGCCCATGCCCTCCCAAGTTTAGCTTTGCCCACCCCTCTGCTTTGTGCTTGTGGATAAGGATGTAAGATCTCCATTATTACTGCAGTGATGTCCTTGCCTGCTTGCCTGCCTGAGTCACATTCCAGCTATGACGGTCATGGACTCTAAACTTCTGAAACTCTAAGTCCCAATACACCTCTCCTTTTGTACATTGCCTTGGTCTTGGTATCTGCGCAGCAATAACAATAACTGAGATACAACAGTAACTGAGACAGATATGCTGTCTTGAACACACTGTGCCAGGAACAGGCAAACATGTTCGTCTTTCCAAGCATCAGAACCTACTGCATTAACATTACGCTCATAAACTACATCAGTAGCTCTACTTCACAGTGCCAAGTAGTCTCAATTCCTAGCCATTAACAAATATATGCTCCTTCATTCCAATTTTAATTATTCATATTAGCTTCCGTGTGTGTGCGTGTGTGTGTGTGTGTGTGTGTGTGTGTGTGCTACATAAATATTTGTATCTCTCTTTTGGTCGCTGGCTTGAGGTGCTTCCACCTAGTGGCTATGATGAGTAATGCCGCCACAGTGCACTGCCAGGAGCCAAACTGACCTTACTTTATGTTTAGATTCCATTTTAAGGATAGGCTTAGGTTTTGACTTCTCCTCAGCTACAGACCTTGGAGAGATAGGGTGGTCAATGGTCACTGTGCCCTCCCAGAAGAAGAAAACATCTTACAGCTGCAGAATGCCCAGGCTACGTGGAAAATCCCACTTGTTTTACTTCTTCCCCTGCCTGTATAAATTCCCTGAGAAAATACAGTTTTGGGGGCCTTGAACAAAGTTGGTCTTGGTCTCGCTCTTCGTGTCTCCTGTCTCTATTTCTCTGCCCTTCTCTCCTAGGGTCCCCTGTCGAAAACCCCTGTAGGCCAGGGCAGTGCACAGGAGCACTCAATGTTGTAACTCATTTCTTCTTGGGACATCTAGCTCTTGTGCTAATTTAACTTTTTTGAGCAAATGCCACACTCTGTTTTCATCTGCAAGACACCGGGGCTCCAGTCTCACCTCCGACCCTCAGGCTTCCAGCTGCCTTCTGTTCCTCTTTAATAGCAGCCAGCCTGCTGGGACTGAGGAGGCAGGCGTGCCTCTTAGTCATAGGAAATTTAAAGTAGCTTGAAATGAAAATCACGACGCTAGCTTTCACTGCTGGCCACACACCTAGCATTCACAAATCCTCCTTTCTTTGTGCATCTTTGTCACATGTATTCATTTATGTGTGTGCGTGTGCACGTGCTACAGCAGGCGTGCAGAAGTCGAATTCATGGGAGTCAGTTCTTACGTCCTACCATGCGGGCCTCAGGGATTGAATTTAGGCATTTGTTGCTCTTACCCCAAGTATCTTGCCAGCCATTCACACAGCTTTAGGTTACTATCTAATTTCATTTCAGTCCAGTCCAAAGGGCACCCTGGAACTCTTCTTGCCAGAGTGGTCTAGTAGGGGAAGCTGTGGGGAGCTTCCATATATTTGAGAACATCTCTCCCTGCATATCTCTCTCCTTGCCCACTTGGAATTATCAGCCTTGGTGGTTTTCTGAGCCTCCTACCCTGGGCCCTCATTAGTTTCCCTCCCTGTCGCCTGACTTTTGACCATTTGGTTATGATGTGAACATATGAACTTATCATTTGCTTATCAAATTTGGGTTTTTTTTTTCAGATGGCGCTCCTTCAAATAGTCCTTTTCCAACTTTCTCTGTTTCCTCTGGGAGTCTCATGTATGCAGGTGGCATTCTGTGTGAACCCTGCTGAGCCCCTACGCACTGCCTGCCTGTTTCCCCTCCCCTTGTCTTTGTGTCTCCTTAAGTCAGTCGTTCAAGTCAGCCATTCAGTCTGGTTCCTTAGCTGCTGACCCTGCTTTGAGCCCTCTCACCTCCTGACCCCCCTTTGACCCTCCAGTATGCTCCCCCTTACAGTCCCCTTTTGGCTCCTGAACTCCTTCTTTTGCTGTGTGATTTCTACTATATCCGTTTATTTTTAGGGGCCTGGAAAGTGGAAAAAGAAAGCACACCTTCTCAAGTGCAGAGTGACTGAGCAGAGAGGCAGCAACCGGACTGACCGCTCACTCCTCTGCTGATGTCCTCATCTCGTTCATGCATACGTTGCCTTCCCGTTCTGACTGGAACCTGAAATGCTCCCCAAAGGAGGCTCTTGGCTTGCAGGTCCCCCATTCTCTCCTAGGTGGTCCAGGGAACCCTGCTGACTGTCCTGCGGGTTGGGACATTGCCCACCATTTCCTGAGGACCTTTAACATCACTGGGACCAGGTTCTCTCTGAGTTTGACATTTTACATTTATTTAGGTTTGGACTGCATCTGCAGAGGGGATCAGCTTAGGCAGAAGTCTAAGATCCTCTCAGGTCTTCTCTTGAATATGGTGGCCTCTTAACTACTGTGTGGCACAGCTGTGATTTGACACAAAGCAGAGCTCTTTATTCTAGAAACTGCTTCAGTCAGCAGTAAACCATGGTGTGCAGCCTCTGGGTCTGCAGCTTTCTGATGAGGCAACTATCAGCAGTCACAACCCAGGAGTCCAGTGCTCAGAGGACAAGGTCCTTGTTGGGCAGTCTGGCTCCAGCAAGCACCCAGACACAGTCCACATGCCCATCGTGGAACTGGGCAGACACTGCCATAGAACCTGGAAACCAACTGGGGCCGTGAAACATGGGTGGCACTCCCCCTTGAAAGCGGCTGAGGCTACAGAGTAGCCCACTATGTGGGCAGCCGCGGGATGCCTGGCGGTCCCACGCCACCGACTTCTCCCACGTTACTCTGGGACCAACACACTCTTCAAACATCCCAGGCAGCTCTGTTCATCTTGTCCTGTGTAGCGTGCACTTCCTGAGTCTTTTCTCTCTGGAGAAGCAAAGCCCAGCTCCTTTCCTCCCCCTCTTTCCCTCTGTCACTGACAGTTCTGCCTTGCCCTGTCCCTGGAGATAAGACAATGTCCCTAAGCTTGCACATCTCGTCTCACAAAGCTGCACTTGCCCCCACTGCCTGTCAGGTGAATTCCAGTGAGTCCGACACCTCAGCTTTGTCACTAAGCCTTCTTTCCAAGCTGTCCTGCCAGAGCACAGCAATTCCCAGGAAGACAGTTTCTCTGGCCTTCAAGTACCCCACAAACGTGTTTAATGCTGGAAATATTGCCTAATGCAGTAGTCCCAGACAAGTATTTCACAAAGCTCTTGAGTGTGTTTGTTGGGGGGGGGTATATTTTCTGGTTACTTCAAACACTCTGAAGACCATGTCAGTAAGGGCTCTCTTCCTCTGAGGTTATAAATAACTGCTAAGGACCCAGTGCTCCCCGAGGGTTTGCTGTGGTACTAAACTGAAGGTCAGTTTCCCAGATGGAATATCCAAATGGCCACTGACTTCCAGGTTTCAGTCACAAGGTGCCCCACACAAAGTGCCCCACACTAGACAGACAGGCCAGGTTTTCCCTCTGCACCATAGTGGCTCTTTTAAGGTCTTCCAAATTGTTCCCTTGAGAGCAACAGCTTCCCTTTTACAGCCTGACCTTATGGGTCCTCAGAGGTCCAACCCAAATACTTCTCTTCCTGTAATTCCTTCCAGCCCTATTCTGCTTCCTCTTAAAACTAATATTTTATCTATTATTTGTAATTTCATGCATGCAAACAATGTGTCCTGATTATAGTTTTCTAGTTCTCTCGAGCCCCACACCTTCAGGCTCTTTTTAACCTTTATTTATTCGTTCTGGGATGAGAAAAACATGTGCTGCAACAGTGTATGTTTGGAAGTCAGAGAACAACTCTCAGAAATTAGTTTTCTCCTTCTGGGGACTGAGCTCGGTCCTTCAAGCCTGGCAGCGGTACCTTTACTTCCTGATCATCTGGCTGGCCCATTTTGCTGACCCACTGAGTCCAATTAGTATGCCTGTGTGTACACAGCTGTGGTGCCATCCACAGGAGCATGAGCAACCTATCAGCAGCTACAACCCCCAGGTGATTCCTCCCAGCTGAAGTTATCAAGCTCCAACAGCTCCTTGGCTAGGATGCAGTCTCATGAGTGAGCACCCCACCATCCGTGTAGACATGTTGGCAGCTTGATCTTGTGCAGACACCCACGGCTCTGTGAATTCCTGGATGCGATGGCCGTGCCATCCAGAAGACAGCATCTCACAGCCCTCCCCACCCTCTGGCTCTTACATTCATTCTGTTCCCTCTTCTGTGTATGTTCCCAGAGCCTTTGGGGACAGATAGATGCTGACATTTCAACACTGATTTAATCTCAGTACTTTGATCAGTTATGAGTCAACTGTGCCTATTACAAAAAGAAACTCCTCCAACCAAGGCTGCAAGCATCTCTGCCCATGACCAAACTCACTCCTTTTGATCTGAGATTTGACACTGCCCAGAGTCCAGCATTCAATTCGCGCTGCTTTAGTTCACACTGTTTTCCATAGAGTCTACTTGATACAGTGCTTATTTAGTTTTCTCGGTCAGTTGTCAGTCATTCTTTGAACAATAATTTTTAATCCTGATTGCTGGAATTAAAGGAGTGTTCCACCACGCTCGGTCATGAATTATTTTCTAGTTTGGTTTCTCCTCTGTCCCACATTAACAGTGAGTGACTCTGTTGCTTCTGTCTGTGCCTCAAGGAACAGCCCTCATCTCGGTGCCCACTGTTCTCATCAGTAAAATGTGACTGTCTGAAGCAGTAGCTAGGCATGGTGTGGGATGATGATCCTGTCCCCAACCAACACTTGCTCTGTGCCACAGAGTATGCTTGAGAATTCACTCCCAAAAACCTTTACAGAGCTTCCTTTACAGAACTTATGCTGGCCAGTTGGAGTCAAGCACACCTTTAATCCCAGCACCGAAGAGTCAGAGGCAGGCAGATCTCTGTGAGTTCCAGGCTAGCCAGGGCTGCATAGTGAGACCCTGCCTCAAAAACCAAAACCTCCCACACTCATGGGAGCCTTTTCCTCCTCCTGGGGTGCCTCGTTCAGCCTCGATATGGGGGTATATGTCTAGTCTTGTGGCATCTTGATATGCCATGTTCAGTTGATATCCCTGGGAAACCTGTTCTTTTCTGAAAGGAACCTGAGGGGCAGTGGATCATGGAGAGAGAGGGAAGATGGTGGGAGGGCTGGGAGGAGTAGAGAGGGAGGCTGTAGTCAGGATATGATGTATGAGAGAAGAATAAATAAAATGGAAAAAACCACACAAACAAAAAGCTTACTTTGGCAACAGCTCCTGCTGTCTCAGGAAAGCTGACAACACGTGGCTGTCAAACCGTCCTTCAGTGGGGATAGTGGAGTTTCATCAGAGATTAACAAACACAGCTCAGGGCCTTTTCCTCTGATTGCCAGCTATTAGCACGGGGGAGGGGCTGATAGAAACAAAGATGTAAGCTGATTTCACGTTGGAGAAACCAAGGCAAAGCAATATGCATGGAGTACCTTTGGGAAAGACATGTCACAGGGCATTAAGAGGAGGGTCTTCCTGACAAGGCAGATTGCAAATGACAATTGGATCCTGAACACTAAGAAGGAACTGGTCAGGCAAGGAGAGAGAAGGACATTCCAGACAGAAAGAACAAATGCAAATGGCTGACGAGGAACAGGTAGACAGAACACAATGGGTAGAGAAGAACCCAGGCTCTGCAGCAAACAGACCACTCAGAATTGAGGCTCTGCACATGGGGACAGTCACAGTGTAAACGCATTTTACAGCAGGCCCGAGAGCTATGAAGGCTGGTTGTTGACTGACTGCTGGAACTTTGCTCTGTGTCCCCAGTAAACATTTAGGGAACGCTGGCATTACTTTATGCCTACATGTGTTACACAATGTGATATGTCTAATCATGCTCTCTGAGAGTCTGGAATTGGGGTGTATAATAAACAGAGAATGTGTGTATATGTGAGCAGTCCCCTTGCAGGAGCTCTCCAAGGAGTAAGTATGCATGGCCAACAGGTTGCTGCATTTCCATTGCTAGAGGAGGTAGTCCCTTGTGATCCATCATGGAGGGAGAAAGCCTTAAACAGCTGTCCTCGTATTCCGAGGGCTCTGTCAGCTTCTTCTCCCCTCACTATCTAGACATGTGTCCTTGCTATGCATTTGAAATAAATCTTACAACTACCTGCCAAATCCCGGAAATTCTCCTTGGGAATTCCTGAATTTGAGGGTAGCATTGGCAAACCCCTATATAGTTTAGTACAAGGATTAAATGAGTAAATATATAAAGATAGCACTTAGCATAATACCTAGGACATCTGGTGCTCTTCCAGAGGGCTGAGTTCAGTACCTAGCACCCATGTTCAGCTGTAGAGAGAATCTCTTATAAGCAGCAGAGATGGTGCAGTGGTATTCTTCCAGAGGACTGAGTTCAGTACTCAGCACCCATGTTCGGCTGTAGAGAGAATCTCTTATGGGCAGCAGAGATGGTGCAGTGGTATTCTTCCAGAGGGCTGAGTTCAGTACCTAGCATCCATGTTCAGCTGTAGAGAGAATCTCTTATGGGCAGCAGAGATGGTGCAGTGGTATTCTTCCAGAGGGCTGAGTTCAGTACCTAGCATCCATGTTCGGCTGTAGAGAGAATCTCTTATGGGCAGCAGAGATGGTGCAGTGGTATTCTTCCAGAGGACTGAGTTCAGTACTCAGCACCCATGTTCGGCTGTAGAGAGAATCTCTTATGGGCAGCAGAGATGGTGCAGTGGTATTCTTCCAGAGGGCTGAGTTCAGTACCTAGCACCCATGTTCATCTGTAGAGAGAATCTCTTATGGGCAGCAGAGATGGTGCAGTGGTATTCTTCCAGAGGACTGAGTTCAGTACTCAGCACCCATGTTCGGCTGTAGAGAGAATCTCTTATGGGCAGCAGAGATGGTGCAGTGGTGTTCTTCCAGAGGACTGAGCTCAGTACTCAGCACCCGTGCTGGGCTGTAAGCATCACTTGTCAACAAAAAGACTACAGCCAATGGGCTGAGGTGGGACACTGGCAGAAAGAGAGAGAATTCTGGGAGATAGTCAGAGGCTTAAGAGATTTTTTTTTTAGGAGATCTCTCTGCCCCCTCCCCACCCCCAGAACACTGAGAACAGGGGTGTAAACCAGCAGCTGAACTCAGGGTAGGTTAAGATGAGATTCACCCTGGACTTGGATACATGAAATTGAGGAAAGATTAACTAACTGTGTGGAAGACATAGAATAGTTTGGATGGGTTAAATAAGTTATAAGCTAGTCAGAGAATGAGCCAAACCTTGTGTTTGGCATTTATTAATAAATGACTTAGTTTCAGAGTTATCATTCTGGGAGCAGGAGCTGGAAAGAGGAAAATGGATTTTTTTTTTTTAACATTGGGCAGCTCAGACATCTGGTAACTCTAGCTCCGGGGGCTGATACCCTCCACGGGTGCTGTACTCAGATGCATAAGCCCCCCACACACACACATTACACATAACTTTATAATTTCAAAATGAGAATGGCGATGGTGTCGTTCTGTTTCTGTTGTTTGCGATAAACACCACAAGTGAAAGCAATATGTAAGAAAGTTGTTTTGGCTTAAGGTTGCAGAGGGGTGACAGTCCTACGTGGTGGGGAGGCAGGCAACAAGGGACAGGCAGAGAGGCTGGGGCAGGAAGCTAAGGACTCATGTCTTCAAGCACAACCCACAATGAGTAGAGAGAGCAACGAGTAGAGAGAGGCTATGAGCCCTCAGCTTCTGTCCCTGGCGGCATACCTCCTCCAGCAAGGCTGCATCCTAAACCTCCCAAACTGTGCGATCAACTGTAACCATCTCTACCGGTACCTGAGCCCATCAAAGGCACTCCTCATTCAAACCACCACATCGATGGTCTGAGAGGCAATCAGGAAGACCACTGGTGAATCATGCACAGAGTAGAAACTTAACATCGGCCATTTTAGTTCCCACCCGGTCCCATCAATGTCTCCAAAACACGCCATTAGTTATCTCAGCCTCTTAGCAGATGAACAACCTGACCCAATATGTCCCTGAAGATATTTAATCTCAATCTGGGGTTTCTACCCAACCTTTGATCATTCGGTTCCCACATGAAAGAGACACACATGACCTTTAATGTATAAGCCTTAATCAGTGTGATGGTTTGTAGATGCTTGGCCCAGGGAGTGGCACTATTAGGAGGTATGACCCTGTTAGAGTAGGCGTGTCACTGTGGGCTCTAAGACCTTCATCCTAGCTCCCTGGAAGCCAGTCTTCTCCTAGCTGCCTTCAAAACAAAAGGTGGAACTCTCAGCTCCTCCAGCCCTGTGTCTGCCTGGACAATGTTATGCTCTAACCTTGATAATAGACTTAACCTCTGAACCTGTAAACCAGCCCTAATTAAATGTTTTCCTCATAAGAGTTGCCTTAGTCATGGTGTCTGTTCACAGCAGTAAAACCCTAACTAAGACAATCAACACAAGAACTGAGCAGATATCTATCTCTATGCCATTATGTGTATTTCCCAGCCAATAACTCCATTATATAATTTGCTATGTTTTATCTGGGCTTCTCTTAACTCCAATTAGCCAACCCACATGGCCATTATTTTAAGATTCTTACCCCATGGCTTTTATTTATTGGACTAGCCAATACTTTGTTGTTGGCCAAGCAACAATTTGTTGCACCAGGCCAATGTATTTGTCAATATATTTTGAGTCTGAGTTTTATTTTTTTGGAGCATGGGGCTGGGAAGAAGAACCAGGGCCTAACACGAACAAAATACAACAATATGGACCAATCCATATTCTTAATGGTCCAAATGGCTGGACCGAAGCCATGCTATGGTGGAGAGAGGCTCTGTTTTTCCTGTGTTAACAGGAAAAAGAAAAGGTTTTCCAAAGTAGTAAGGATCAGATTTGATAGAGGAAGACTCCCTGAAGATCTTGGCTGCAGACAGGAAGAGAACAAAAATCAAGAAGACCAAACGGGACAGGTAACATGATTTGCTGATCCCTCTGCATGGGAGCAGCCCTGAAATTGACTGAGACATAAAACTGTCTTGAGACAGGACTTCAGTTATACACAGCCATACTCAGGTAATATTTTCTTCCTTCTCAGGTCTCTGATGGGGTTGAAGACTAGATAGATAGTCATAGTCTTACTATAAGCTTAAGCGGTTTAGGGTTTAAGAAGTTGTTCTAGGTCTAAGAAGGTGTTTTTAGGATGCTAATACAAGTTAGGATGAAAATTAATTTAGATACAAAACTCTGAGCTCACCAGGATAGGATAATAAAATGTTTTCTCCTGAGTTTCTAAATACAAACAGACTGGACATTTTGAATCATAACTTATAGTTTTCATAATTCTTTCATATTGTTCCTACTGTGTGCTATTTATTATTATAAGAGAAAGAGACTTTTTAATTAGATAAAAAAGGGGGAGGGAGTTGTTGAGGTTTGGTCTTTTGCTTTACTGTAATGCTAAATACTGGCACCTAAGGCCTGTTGCCTCCAAGGATGAGAGTCTGAACAAACCCAACAGTATGTAACCTTGCCCCACCCCCACCTCCCACAAGCTGTCCCTGATTGGTGAAGCCTACAGCCAATAGCTGGACAGAAGAGAGACAGGAGGGGTCTTGGGTTCCTGGGCTTGGGGACTGAGGGGACCACAAGGAGAGAGAAGAAGGTGAGGGAAAAAAAGGAGGGAGCCAGCAGGGGGTAAGAGTCTTAAAATAATGGCTGGCTGGTTGGAGTTAAGAGAAGCCCAGATGAAACACGGCAAATTATATAATGGGATTGTTAGTTGGGAAATATGCACAATATTATATAATGGGATTGTTAGCTGAGAAACACGCACAATAGCACAGAGGATTGATATCTGCCCAGTTCTTGTGTTCACTGAGGCTTGTTATAAATAATAAGTGTTGTATGTCTCTGTTATCTGGGAACTGAAACAAAGGCAAGATAGACAACCTGGAGTGAGATTAAATATTTTCAGCAACACTTTTGGAGTCTACAAGCAGAATCCTAGCTTCTACCAACCCAAAAGCTAAAACTGCCTGCCAGCATCTGAGGCCTAGAGCGGAGAGTCCTTGGCACTCTGTAGCCACCTTCCTAATGTTTTCACCATGGTTTCTGAAAAGTCTCTTGGGCCATGATGATCTTTGTTATAAAAACTCTATACAACCATCACTATATCACAAAACTAAACTTGAGCTAATCTAAATCTGTGTTCCGGGTCCATGGACACTCACTGGGCCCTGGAATAAACTATGCCATTCACCCAGAGGTGAAAGCTGTTTCTCCCACTGGCACGGCAAGCTGAGCTTCTACCAGCACCACCGCCCTTCAAAGCACAGCGCGACCTTGGCTTGTCCTGCAGTCACAAGATTGATGTGGGTCCTTTCGTCTCCTGCTTTCTGCATCATTCAGCATAATTGAACTTGTATATCTGGAACTGTGGTCTAACAACTCTTCTCCTTCATTAGATGCTAAAGTCCACAGTTATGGAGACTGACTGGTTCTGTCTCAGACCCAGTTAAGCGGCTAGCTCTTAGCAAACCAACCTCAGTAAGAAAGAGCCTGTCCTAGCTAGTTTTGCCAAGCTGATCCTGCAAGAGTCGTCTGGGATGACTGGGATCCTGGTGAGAAAAAGCCCCCACCAGCTTGGCCTGTTGGCAAGACTATAGTGCATTTTTCTTGGTTAATGATTGGTGTAGGAAGGCTAATCTCACTGTGGGCAGTGCCACCTCATGCTGGTAGTTAAAGTGGACTAAGCAAGTCACGAGAAGCAAGCCAGCAAGCAGCATCCCTTCATGCCATCTGCTTCAGCTTCTGCCCCGGGTTCCTGCCCTGGCTTGCCGCAGTGATGGAGTGTGAACTGGAAGATGAGATAAACCCTTTTCTTCTCGGGTTGATTTTGTCACGTTTGTTTTATTATAGCTATAGAAACCCTAACATAGGCGTGCACACAGGCAGGCAGGCACACATTCTGACTGACTGCATGAGGCTGCTCCAGGAAGGAGAGGGTGGATGGAGGGAAGAAAGTAAAAAGTCCCACGCATTAAAACTGCAGAACAGATCTCAGCTTGGTGTGTCTGGCTCACAGTCTATGACTCAACCTGAGATGGGATTTTCCCAAGTCCATTCCGCAGGTGCAATCACAGAGGGCTTCCTGGAGGCAGGGTGTGATCATTCCTGCTCCTTGCTCAGGAGAACTCCTCGAGGCAGAAGCTCAGCCAGCAGGACATACAGACAGATGGCTAAAGAATCTAAGTCCCTATTCATGGATGGGGAAGTTAGATAATAGTTTTAGAAACTTCCAGAAAAAAGAAAGCCACACCTTTTGTTGTACAACAGAAAGTATGTATTCTGTTAGACTGGCTGATTAAAAGTTCAGTGGGTATGGAGAACTGGAATGTTGCAAATCCAGAGCCAAATTCTCTTGGGGTTTGTTGGCCCCTAAGCAGCTATTTGTTGCCTACAGTTCTGTCCAGTGACTATATATAAAACTCAGTAAATTGTTATCAAGTTGAAATATGGTATTGAATCTTGAATTTTACTTCAGAATAGATGTTGTCGTTTCTTCTGAAATAAGAGCTGTTACTGCATGGACATGGCTAGCAGAACTGACCCAGTGCAGTGAGAGCCGCACCTATTGCAGCAGCAGGTTGGGCTGCCTGTTGAGTAAGCTTCCATCTCAGGGCTATAGCTCTCTTCCGTTAGGCCTGGTGGCAGGAAACTAGCAGACATCTAATGGAGACTCTTAAACAGTGCCTGATTTGCTTCCAAAGCCCAAGGCAGGGCAGCTGTCAGAGGGACTCGTGTATTGAATAGAGGGATGTCAGGTCTTCCCATTGTATACTGAACCATGAAGAAATAGGACAAGGGCATGAGGTCACTGTTGCCCCTGACAACTTACAGCACAGGATTCCGTCTTGGTGTTGGAGAGCTGTACAGGCAAGACCAGACAAGGGACTCTGGGACAAAGGCCTGAGCCTCTTCTTGAAGTGTCCCTACTCTAAGGGGGTTCTCTGAGTTCCCATAGATAGATTCATTCGCACCCCATCCCCTGCTGGAGTGCTTCACCAGACACCTTGGATAGCCACACAGTGATTGTTCACAAGCTACAGGGAAACAGGACCCAGCAAGACTCTGTATCATCTGAAGGCATCTTTAAAGCCACAGGGCAAGAAACCCCAGGAAAGGATGCACAGTTGCCAGGGTATCACGGGAGGGACCAAAGTATGTGATAAGGCTTTACAACAAGCAGTGACATATAGAGAATGCTAGCCTAAGTCAGACACTGTCCTAAGAGCTTTTGATGAATTCTCCCTTCTGCTTTCCAAAAGCACCAACATGGGGGTGTAATGGTTTGAATAGGAATGGCCCCCATAGACTCATGGATTCTAATACTTGTCCCATAGGGACTATTAGGAGGTAGCCTTGTTAGAGTGGGTGTGGCCTGGTTGGAGGAAGTGTGTCACTACCAGTACACTCCTGCAACTCCCAGTAAAGACAGAAGGATCCCAGGAGCTCAGTGGCCAGCTGGTGTAGTTCGTAAGCTCCGAGTCAGGGAGAGATCCTGCCTCAAAAAAAAAAAAAAAATAGTAAGTTAGAGGGGCTGGAGAGGTAGCCTGTCAGTCACCAGCATTTTCTGCTTTTCCAGAGAACCCAAATTCAGTTCTCAGCACCACACCAGGTGGCTCACGACCATCTGTAACTCCAGTGCCAGGAGATTCAATGCCAGTTTTTTTTTTTGGTGTCCACAGGCAACAGTCATGCCTATAGCTCAAGTACATATATATGAATATAGTAAATAAAAATAATCCAGAAAGAAAGAAAAAGGGGGAGAAAAGGAAGGAGGGAAGAAAACAAGAGAGGGGTAAATTTTTAAAATCTTAAACAAAATAAGGTGAAGATTTTGCAGAGGAAGATACTAAAGTCAAACATGTACCTCTCCTACCCAACACACACACACACACACACACATATGCACACATGCACATGCACGCACATGCACACGCACACATACACACACACACACACACACACACACACACGCACGCACTCTTTAAAAGTGATGTGAGCAGAGGGATGTGTACATTGAGTGAACAAGCTAGCAAACGAATCGATGTGTGAGTGAGCAGGGGCGTGAGCAGTCGGCGGCGGGGGTGGGCTCGAGCCAGGCAAACATGGAGAGAACAGGCCAGATCTACACCTGAGCGCTCAGAGCAAAGTGCAGGCTGGCACACATCCTGTGGCTTTTCTTCTCTTTCATCTTCTCTCTGGTCAACCCTTCCTCCTCTTACCTGACCAAGGCTCTGCTGTGTCATGTGTTAAGTCGGAATAATATTTTCTCTCCATGTGCCAGCTAACTAGAGTTTATTTACCACGTCTCAGGTTCAGAGCAAGGTCCAAGGACACGGACCTTCGCGTTGCCAACTTGTGAAGGCCACATAAAGCATTTCCAGCGCTGGAGACCTGACAAGTGGCGCCTGCACGGAGCTCAGCCCGCTGGAGCCCAGCCATGACGCTGTGGTGTCCGGTGCTCGGAGCCCTGCTCACGGTCGTGGGATGCCTGTGCCTGTCCATGCTGCTCAGGCACCGCAGGCCCTGGGAGCCACCTCTGGACAAGGGTTTTGTGCCCTGGCTGGGTCACGCCATGGCTTTCCGGAAGAATATGTTTGAATTCTTGAAGGGAATGCGGGCCAAGCACGGGGATGTCTTCACGGTGCAGCTAGGAGGCCAGTACTTCACCTTTGTCATGGACCCCCTGTCCTTTGGCCCCATCATTAAGAACACAGAGAAAGTGCTAGACTTCGTGCTGTATGCACAAGAACTGGTGTTCAAGGTGTTTGGGTACAAGTCCATAGATGAGGACCACGGGATGATCCACTCGGCTAGTGCCAAGCACCTGATGGGGCAAGGCTTGGAGACCCTCAACCAGGCCATGCTGGACAGCCTGTCCTTGGTGATGCTAGGGCCCAAAGGCCCGAGCCTGGGGGCCAGTTCCTGGTGCGAAGATGGCCTCTTTCACTTTTGCTACAGCGTCTTGTTTAAGGCTGGCTTCCTGAGCTTATTTGGCTACACCGAGGACAAGCAGCAGGACCTGGATGGGGCGGATGAGCTGTTCGCCAAGTTCCGCCGATTCGACCTTCTCTTCCCCAGGTTCGTCTACTCCCTGCTGGGGCCCCGGGAGTGGGTAGAAGTGAGCCAGCTGCAGCGGCTCTTCCACCAGAGACTCTCTGTGGAGCAAACCCTGGAGAAAGACGGCATAAGTAACTGGTTAAGCTACATGCTTCAGATACTGAGGGAGCGAGGGACAGCTTCATCCATGCAGGACAAATTTAACTTTATGATGCTCTGGGCCTCCCAGGGGAACACGGGACCCACCTGCTTCTGGGCCCTCTTATTCCTGCTGAAGCACCCGGATGCCATGAAGGCTGTGCGTGAGGAAGCCACCAGGGTCATAGGCGAGGCCAGGCTGTCCCAGAAGTCCTTCACTTTCACTACCAGTGTCCTGAAACACACTCCAGTATTAGATAGTGTGATGGAGGAGACCCTGCGTCTCTGTGCCACCCCCACCCTCCTCAGGGTGGTGCAGGAGGATTACGTCCTGAAGATGGCCAGTGGGAAAGAGTACCAGATCCGTCGTGGAGATAAGGTGGCCCTCTTCCCCTATCTCTCAGTACACATGGACCCCGACATCCACCCCGAGCCCACAGCCTTCAAGTATGATCGGTTCCTCAACCCGGATAGCACCCGGAAAGTGAACTTCTACAAGTCAGGCAAGAAGATCCACCACTACAGCATGCCCTGGGGCTCAGGTGTCTCCATATGCCCCGGCAGGTTCTTTGCCCTCAGTGAGATGAAGACCTTTGTCCTCCTTATGATTGTGTACTTCGACTTCGAGCTGGTAGACCCTGACACGCCCATACCACCTCTCGACCCAAGGCGCTGGGGCTTTGGCACCTCCCAGCCCAGCTACGAGGTACGCTTCCGCTACCGCCTGAAGCCCATGCAGTGAGCTCAGGTCTGAGCACATCCTGCAGCCCAGAAAGGCACTGAATACCCATCCTCTGGCTCTGAGGCACCCCTTCCTCTCCCTGGCATCCCTGCTGTCTTGCTTCATAGACATCTCCAAGGTGTGTTTGCTCCCAGTAAGATGCCATCCCTCCGGTGGTTTCTGCCTGACCCTCCTCTCCGGAGGAACACCTGTGGTCAGTTCATTTACAGCTGATTGCCCACCCAGGTTTGACTCATCCTGGAGGACAGAACCAGCCCCCATGAGTCAAACGGCATCTTGGTAATGCTGCCTCAACCCATCCTACCTGCCTTACTCAATGCCCTTACTCCAAATCCTATCAGCTCAGACTCCAGAGATGTTGGTCAATGGGATCAAGCTGTGTGTGCAATTGTCAATTCCCTAATAGATATGTGCTAAAAGCAAGGGGTTGAGGCTTGGTTTGTGGCATGTTTCCCTTACCCCTGAGCTTCCAGAGAACTTGAACTTCCTATCGCCAAACTCTTCAGTGCTTTTGAAAGTGGTGTGGCCACAGGCTAGGGGCTTGGGAGCCAAGCCTGGAGAATGGTCACATTTGGTACAGAAGCCACTCAAAGCGCCCCCTCTATACCTGTGTCTGCTCTGCATCTTTGTCCTGTGGTTTGCAAGCACGCCACTGTATTGGTTTTCTCCACCTGCATGCATGCCTTCCATCTCCCTGTGGGATCTCGCAGCCCCTCCGCTATGCTCGGTCCATCTGCCCCACACTCTGTGGAATGGTTCCCTTTCCTGCTCCCCTGCCTCTCTGCTCAGGACTGCTCTTCACCCACGACCCCGAGTGTACTCCAAACACCTCATCTCCTCCCTCACAGACAACCGGTCCCAATTCTGTCCATTCAAACCCGGTGACGCTTCTGAGATGTCACTTCCGGTCCACCTCTGCTGCTGTCTCCGCACACCAGGCCCAACACCCTCACCCTTTGTTCACACAGCCAGCGTCCAAGGTTCCTTTCTGGAAAGCTGCCCTGGTACCAGCAGTTGAGAGCTTCTGGTTCTGACTGAGGAGGCACAGGTCCTGAGCTTGCCAGTCCTTCATAGGCCAGGCACCTGTTCCATGCCCCCCCATATGTGGAAATGGGGGGGATACAACAATGTCAGCTGGGCAAGGCCACAGAGGTCGCCCCCTCCTCTTCCCACTGAATTGGTCCATGCACATGTCCTCCCCTTGCATCCCTAGCCTTGTAGAAGTGGACAGGCTCTCTTAGCGCTTGTGGCCAGCTAGGGGTGCTCTCAGACCTCAGCCTGGCCTTTTTGGAGAGAGGTGATTCTTGTTGTAGGGTCACATAGCTAGTTGTCCCATCTTGGGCTTCTGCCTAGTATCAAAGCAGTGCTCAGGACAGAGCAGGCAGGCTGAGAGGACATAGAGCAGGGCAAGGAAAGACTCTTGGCCCGGGACCCCGAGGTGGTAAGGTCATCTGCGCCGCCTGGACCCCCTTCTCCAGGATCCTCTTGGCACGCTTGTCCGCAGCCTGCCCTCACCCAGCCAGGCCCTGCTACCAGCCAGCCACAGCTCTTGCGCCATCCCTGCTCATCCTCCCAACCCGGAAAGCATGTCTAGCTGTGAGGTCACCTGTTCCATGTACCAGGATGCTGACAAGGTCATGGAAGGGCAGGAAATGATTTGAGTACTAAGTAAATTTGCCAAGGCTGGAAATCAAATTTCTGTCATGTCACACACACCCGGAGGAGTGGTAGGCAGAAGCAAACAGACAGGTTAGCGCGCTCTGGCGAGTTTGTTCCTCGGCTCCAGGGGCTCTGGGAGGACGGATGGAGACAGCCCTGGCAGAGGGGACAGCTGGCCACACTGGCCCAGCCCGGCAGTCCTGGGCCCCTTTCTTCTTGTCTGCTTCTTCAGCTCCTTCCTTCTCAGAATCTCCACGGAGAGAGCAGCAGATGGATTCTCTCCCTGGAGACAGCTCACCATAGAGTCAGAGCAGAGGAGCCTTTCCAGCTGGAACTGACGGCACACAATCAGGGAGTCAGCACGCAGGAGTCTGAAGCAGGAGGATTCCTGTTCAGAGGCAGCCTAGGCTTCAGAGTAAGAGCTTGTCATCCCCAAAATCCACAAAGACAAAACAATATGAAGTAAAGCAACTCTCCTGCAATGGTTTTTGGGTACCTGGAAAGGAAAAGACTCATCCACATCACCACTGTGAGCACAGAGCTGAGGGACCAGCAGCCCAGCTGCAGGGAGTCGCTCCTGCCCTCTCCTTCAGCCAGTGTAGAGAAGAGAACTGCAGCTCCACAAAGCCTGGTGCCTGCTACCTAAGGCCGGGTGGTGCCACCAGGGAGCCAGGCTTGGTAGGCCTTGTAAAGGCAGAGCAATGCACAGCCCTGGGTGGAGCGGAGATGCCCCACCTTGGCTGGCCTGTGAGGACTGGTGAGCTGCTTGCTGCACAAGGCCCCTGTAGTGATGAGCAGTAGTGTGTGCCTACTGCCTGTTCTCCCTCAGAGCGCTGCTGACTATGAGTCTGTCTTTCCTGGGAGGTGCATACCCACACCTACACACATAGACATGTAGGAACAGTTAGAAAGCCGGCGGGCACATACCAGATGCACAGCTATAAGTATTTATGCAACCCACACAACATACTGTCAGGAACAGACACATGTGCATGCATGTT
Organism: Apodemus sylvaticus; assembly: GCF_947179515.1. Classification (NCBI taxonomy): domain Eukaryota; kingdom Metazoa; phylum Chordata; class Mammalia; order Rodentia; family Muridae; genus Apodemus; species Apodemus sylvaticus. The sequence goes on from NC_067478.1 coordinate 2,250,273, forward strand.
CCAGACAGATACACATACATCACCGAGACCCCTGGACTCCTTAGCTTGTCATATCGTGTCTCATCCCATCTGTGCATCACAGGCACAAAGTGAGAGACTCAGGAGACATTGGTCCTGTCGCCACAGCTTGGGCCGTATCTCATCCATCTGCCTGGTATGTGTGGTTTCAGGAGTTCTAATGCCCTTCCCCCATGTTCTGAGACAAGCCACCAACTGCAGATAAAGAACTGAGGGAGCCTGGGGTCTCTCCTGACAATGAAGATCTGAGGCCTTAAACAGAGAAACCTGAAGGCATTGGAGCTGAGAGAGGTCGGGGGAGGGGAGCATGCAGAATGAAATACACCAACGTTAAGTCAGGCATATGGAGGGGCAACTGGACCTGCATGTGTATGTGAATATATGTATGTGTGTGCATGTATGTAAATAAATAAATGCATATGTGTAAGGGTATGTGTAGGCACACAGTTACTGAACTCAAATAAAAGAAATGGGTGGGACTCTGTCTTCCTGTTCAACTCTCTGTTCACTAGCCATTCATTCAAAATATAACTTAGTAAGAAATCAAAAAAGAAAAAAGGAAAGAGAGAGGGAAGGAGAGGAGGGAGAAGGGGAGGGAAGACGGAAGAAAGGAGGGAGGAGGGAGAAAGAGCAGGAAGAATGGGAGAGAGAAGAGGAAGGGGGAGGAAGGGAGGAGGGAGAGAGAAGGGGAGGGAAGAAGGAAGGAAAATGTTCCATTATGGCTTCTATTGTCAGTTTGAAAGGATGTAGACAGCTCATAGGCATCTGTGAGGAGTTTGTAGCTTAGACTCATCCATGTAGGCAGACCTGCCCCGTGGGCAGCACCATTCTACAGATGAGGGAGGGAATGAGTACAAAGGGAGAACTGTGCTGAGCAGAGGCGCCCTCTGCTCCACCTCCCTCTGCTCCCTGACTGTAGATGCCATGTGACCCCCTGCCTCACACGTCTGCTGTCATGCCTTCCCACCCTGACGGGCTGCACCTTCAAATGATGAACCTTCCCTTCCTTAAGTTGCTTTTGTCTCAACGAGAAAAAAAACTAACCCTTCCCCCAAAGTATTCAGTGAGCATCCAGCACACTCCAAGCACCAGTAGCAGCATCTGGAGACCTCTGCCCTCCAGGAACTCAGCCTCCCACCATGCTACCCTCCACTTCACTTATAGAAGTTTCCTTCCTGTGCCAGGCCCTGTACCTCTGTGCAAGGCAAATACTGTAAGGCATGAGCAGGCTGTGTGAGGTCCCGTGGGGCTGGGAGGCACACGGTGCTTCAGCAGCTCGGGAAGAGACAGAAGTCTTGGGGCTGAGGGCTCCCTGGAGAAGGGGCTCCAGCCACAGAGAGTAACTTTCCTTCAGGAGTCTTAAAGTTGCAAGTAACAAAGAAGCACGGACCCACACTGGGTAAGGGATTGCTGGTGCGTGTTCCCAGCAAGCTAGCAATGGGGAGGTGGGAGGAGCCCACCGAGCCTTGGCTGTGGGGATTGGCTGCTGCAGCCCCAGGGTCTGCCACTCACTTCAGCCCTCATTTCATTTGCTGAAGCACTTGTTCATGCCTCTATTCCAACATGTTCCTTCATCCTGCTGATTCTGCCCGGTTACATGCCCATCCCCAGATGAATCATTGTGGTCATGAAAATATAAATATTGTAATTTGGTCCGTGCACTGGTCAGCTTCATATTGCGATAGCAGAGTGCCGAGGAGATCGGCAATGACTAAATAGAAAAGGGTTATTCTACCTCGGGCTTGGGAGGCTGCAGCCTGAGAGCCGTTGCTCTGAGACGCTGGTGGCAGGGACTGAGCACACTGATAGCCTCATAAGCCTCGAAGGGAAAGAGCAGGGGTTGGGGGATGGGAAAAGAGGCTGACTTCCGGTCGTCCACCATAAAGGCCTGCTGCAAGGCCTTACCTCCTAGAGGCTCCGCCACACTGGGACCATGCACTCAACACATGGAACTCAGATCCAAACCATTACAGTCTAAGACTGTGCTCTGCTCCACTTCCACCCAGAGCGCAGAGCAGGGTGATCTTCCCCACAAGCCGGCGAGATGAGGGCTCACCTAGCTAGAAGTAAGCTGTGTTAAAGGAAGGAACAGGGAAGAACAGAGATATGTCAGGATGTGCGGAGAGCAGCAGGGAGTGGTGAGGGTGCTGGGGGGGAGGGGCAGAGACTGCTGGCCTGGAGCTGCTGGCAATGGCTGAAAAGGAGGTCAGTCAAAAAAGCACCCGAACAAAAACCATGACCCGAGTCTGACCCCAGAGCCTTCATTACAAAAAAAAAAAAAAAAGGCCAGGGCCGGGCAGTGGTGGTCCATGCCTTTAATCCCAGCACTTGGGAGGCAGAGACAGGCAGATTTCTGAGTTCGAGGTCAGCCTGGTCTACAGAGTGAGTTCCAGGACAGCCAGGGCTACACAGAGAAACCCTGTCTCAAAAAAGAAAATTAAAAAAATTTTTTTAAAAAAGCCAGGCATGGCGCACACAGGTATAATCTCATTGTTGAACAGGTCAGCCTTGTCTACTTGATCAGTTCAAAGCCAGAAAAGCCTGTCTCTGACTTCAAAGCCAGCAAAACCTGTCTCAAAAAACAAAGGTGGATGGCACCTGGGAAATAACATGTGCGGTTGTCCTCTCATTTCCACACAGGGTACATACACACTCAGGGGCAGCCGCATTCACACACTTGCACATGCATGCGCACACATGCATGTGCACACACACATCACTGTGATTACATGTCTGTGACGGGCAAGGGTGCAGAATGTTTCTCCTGTGTGGCCAGCTCTTCTCTTGAGAGACGTCTGCTCAGATCACTTACGCATTTTTTTATTGGATTATTTGACTTTGTCAACTTTTTTATTCCCTGTACAGCTTGGATATTGGGCCCCATTAGGTGAACGCTGGCTGGGTTGTCCCTGTTCCGTGGAGAGGATCATTTCATAGGACCTGAGTATTCTCTGGCTATGGGCCTTCTGCTCAGAAACACTCAGAAACCTTGCTTCTGACGATGTCATTACTTGTCTCCCTTGTGTTTTTCTCTAATGGTTTCAAAGCTTTGGGTTGTATGTTAGAGTCCTTGATCCATTTTTAGCTGATCTTTGTACCAGATGAGAGACAGGAATCTAGTTTTCTCCACATGTGGATACCCCGTTTTCTCAGCAGGATGTGTCAAGGGGCTGCCTGCTCACTGGCATGTGTTTTGTAGTCGAAAGCTTTGAACTTGACTGACAGACCCCAAGACCAGAGCTGGGATGGTCTGTGGGATGTGCACCTCTGGGCTGTTCTCTGGCTAGATCACCTCCTGTGCCATCAGACCGTACACACGAGCCGGAAGCTCCTGTCTGAGCTACAGAGAAAGGGGCCCTGGAAGTGGAGAACCTGTGGCTGTTGCCAGAAACGCGCAAGGCTCACTTACACTCTACAGAAGCTTTCTAAAGGCCTTCTACACACAAGCTGCTGTGGTATGTCTGAGGACAGCTGGGAGCCATTTGCTGAGAGCCTTACTCTGCATGGTGGGCTTCAGGCAGGCAGCAGGTGCCAGGAGCCATTCTCACATAGATCTCAAAACCTCTTTCTTTCAGCCATCTTACATGCTCAAGCCTGCTTTTAGAAGGAAAAATACTAGCTCTCAGGATTGTCAAATAGCAAATTGGTCAGTACATACAGAGCTCACCTGAGCTGGTTAGGACAAACAGAGCTCACCTGAAGTTAGGTTACCCTAGCAAACTCCTTCCACTTCACCTCCTCCAGATCATTTTAGGTAGCCAGCTTCCTTGAAATCCAGCCAGCTTCCTGTGAGATTCTGAGAGACAGTTCTGAGAGACTACTCCCTAGAGACAATGTTTGCCCCCTGAGAGACTGTTCCCTGAAGACAATGTTTGTCCCCTCATATCCCCTCCCCACATCCTGCCTGCTCTCCTTTATATTGTGGTGTGAGAATATAAAATTTGACACCTTGATCAGAATGCTGTCTTACTGTCCGTCTCTTGAGTCTCTTGTCCCCCAATCTCCCCTAGGTGGTCCAGGGAACCCCGTTGACTGTCCTGCGGGTCGGGATAAGCAGGGAACACAATAGTAGAAACACCTGCACAGTGAAAGCAGTGCGTGCAGAAGTGTGTGAGCATCAGGTATGTGGATAGGGCACTAAGCAGGGCAGGCACGGGACCCCTCCTCCCTCACCCACAAGGTGAGATCTGAGCCACGACTACAGGAAGTGAAGGAATGAGCCAAACTTTTCCCGAGAAGAAAGGCTGGTAAAGAAGATGTCCAGAAAGATGGCATAGCTAAACGCCCCCCACTGGGATGAGCCCGGAACGCTCCAGAAGCGAGTGGAAGCCATGAGCCCTGAACCCAGAGACCAAGAGGGAGTACGACGGAGATGACGCCACAGACTGATCACAGAGTCCTTGAAGGTGTGAGGGCTGAGAGCAGAGTGGCCTCATTGGCTGCTGGAGACCAGGAAGCAGAAGTCAGTGAAGAGCTGGCAGAGAGGATGGGGTCCAGGAAGCAGAAGGAGGAAGAGCCCGGAGCGAGCAAGGACTGCCGGTGGTTGGGAACCGCGGGACGAGCAGCAGGGCCATGCCGTCCCTCAGAGAGAGCAGTGCTGTTCCCAGACCGGGGCTGATCACTCGGCCTAATTATTCCCCATCTCCCCCTTGTTAAGGGAGTCGTCAGCCTGCCTCTCTCCAAGGTCATTCATGCTGACCACGTCTTCCTGGGCAGTAACCCTGCTGCTCTCAGAATGGCTAGATGGAGGGACGTGGGCGGTGCCAGGTGCCTGGTGCCACCTCAGCAGCATGGACAGGAACGACTTCAGGTACTGGCGGAAGCGGCGACTGGAGAAGGCGTAGAGGGCCGGGGTGAAGCAGCAGTGGAAGAAGGCCAGGCTCTCTGTCACCTGCATCATATAGTCCAGACGGTGGCTGACCTCACAGTTCCCAAAGACATGCAGGTCCAGCAGCGAGTGCAGAAACACGGTGAGGTTATATGGGAACCACAGCAGGAAGAAAACAATCACCAGGGCCGCAGCCATCCTTAGAGCCCGGCCCTGGCCCGGTGGCCTCAGCCTGACCAGAACGCAACCGATGCGGGAGTAAAAGAAGACCATGGCCAAGAGTGGGAGGAGAAACCCCAAAAGGTTCTGTTGGAAGCGCAGGTACAGCTTCCAAATGGTTGCATGTCCGCCAAAATCCGCATAGCAGTGCCACACACCATCTAAGGTCTGCTGGACCTGCACGAAGACCATTTCCGGGACAGAGATGGCCAGGGCCGTGATCCACACCATGACAATGAGAAGCAGGTTCCTGAACCGGGTCTTCGGTCTGTGGAGGGGCTGAGCGTGGACAATCTCCAGGTATTTGTCCAGGCTCATGCAGGTAATGAAGAAGATGCCACAGTAGAAGTTAATAGAGTAGAGAGTGCTCATCACCTTGCACAAGAAATTGCCGAAAACCCAATGCCATGCCACAGAGACGGCCCAGAAGGGCATCGTTACCACAAACAAGAGATTGGAGGCAGCCAGGTTCAGTAGGTAAAGCTCAATCATCCGTCTTCGAGGCACAGAGTAGAGCAGCACCACCAGGAGAAGGAGATTGCCGGCCAAGCCCAGCACGAAGATCAGACTATAGACGACCGGCAGAAAGACTCTCCCAAAGGACAGGACCTCATCCTTCCTGCAAACCAAGATGGCCACATCGGCTAAGTAGTCGTAGTCGTAGATGGAGCTGCTGTTCTCAGAGCCGGTGGTGGAGAGAAGCAATGGGGAAGCAGCGGTGGGCATGTCTGGAGTTCTGCAGAAAACAAAAGCCGCGGTGAGGAAGGACTGAGGAGATGGCTCAGCAGGCAACGCGCCAGCTATGTGAGCATCCTCAGAATCCATACAGAGCTAGGGGAAGACGGCACATCTATAATCCTGGAACTCCTGCAAGGTGGAGGCAGAGACAGAAGCAGCAGCAGCTCACAGGCCAGCTGGTAAAGAAGAAACTGAGACATGAGGCTGTCCTCTGACGTGACCACGCATGTTCCCATGCTCACATGCATGAACATTTAAACACAGAGATTAAAGAAACCTAAACCATGAAAGATGTATCCCCTCAAAACCCGGAGCCAAAATAACCCATCCTTCCTTAAGTTGATACCTTTCTTGACTCTGTGGCTGAAGTGCCTGAACAGCAGCCTGAGTGAGGCCCCTCAGCACACACAGTACCAGCTGAGGTGCAGTGCGGTAGACTCCACATTCTCACTGGGCAGGCTCAGCAGAGCATTGTCTGACCAGGGCTGTCACCTCTCCAGAGATTTTTAACGTGTGGGCTCAGGATTGCCAGCCGTGTAAACATGGGGTGGCCAGGATCTGGCCATTGTCACCTACTGGATTTCAATGGCCTGTGGGGTGTCATGGTTGGCATGGGAGTTTCTAGTACATGTGTCCAGGAATGTAGTTAATGCCCAAGTCAAAGCTATTTCCAGAATGTCTCTGCTACAAGAGCAGGACAAGACACCACTAAGTTCAGGATTAGAGTAGTGCCTACTTATCCCAGGATTATCCCAGTGGCACCTTTAAGCTTGGCCCCAAGAAACCACCAGTCTCCTCTGGACCAGAGACAGAAGCATGGAGACAGAGGCAGGCAGAAAGCGCGGGCTCATGACAAGCCGGGCCTATACAACCAGTTCCAGACTGTCCAGGGCTACTTCTGGTTTAAAAACAAAACAGATTTAAAAAAAATAAAAATAAATGTTAGCAGTCTCTGCCAAATGATGGCTGTGACCCCTGCTCTCCTCTCCACGGTAACCAGGCAAGACAGTGCAAGAGACTCCCCCATCTTGCATTCTTGCTGGAGCCATTTGAGGCTTACTAGAATTTGATCTCCTTGATGGAGAATCCTGGGAAAATTACACAACTTTGCTCCAGAAGCCTGAGGTCAAGACCCCCAGGTAGCTTATTTTGGCTTGTTAAATTGCTTGATTGTACAGAAGCCCGCTCACTCCAGATAACTTATTTTGCCTTCCGTTAAGCTGCTCACTTGCTAGAAACTCCTGCCCCCTGACTCCACTTCTGCAGCTGCCAAGTGGGCCTGCACAGAGCCCCTGGACCCTATGTTAATCCTGATTGGTGAACAAAGATGCCAGTAGCCAATAGCTGGGCAGAAGAGACACAGGTGGGGTTGAGGTTTCATGGACTTGGAGAGAAAGGACCAGGAAGAGGGAGAAGGATCCTTGCCATGGGCTACGGGCCAAGAGAACGCCCGGAGGGCTGCCCAGTTGCATTGAGTGCCGCCCAGATTGAACATAGTAAAAGTAATAAACATAAGTAAAAGATAACTTGGGGTTATCGAAAGTAGATTCTAACAGCATAGAGGATAGACAGCTGCCCAGCTACTCTGCCGCCTAAGGCATATTAAAAATATAAAGGCTGTGTGTGTTTTTCATCTGGGAACATAAATGGTCTAAGGTGGGGAAGAAGCCCTGGGCCAGGGCAATAAATATTTTGTACTACAAAGTAAGATGTCAGGATGTGAATTTTTGCCTTCAAATCCCCCTCGCTTTGGACATTCAGTGCTATACCTGGGTCACGAACGCCTAAGTGCAGGTCCAGCCAGCTGGAATAAAGACTTTCAATTGGCTGTAAAGAGTCTGAGTGATCACCTATGGATCACCCCGTAACCCCGTCAGACCAAGCCCCCAGCCACGTAACTCCTCAGCGGGTTTGTACCTTTGTGCCATTCTCCCTGACACTGTGGCGTCTGGCAAGCCATCTCCCAACCAATCAATGCAACTGGATGTCCATGGGCACCCTGACTAGTGGATACCCCGGGGTTTGTTGGTTTCCAGGGCTCCTCCTTACAGCCTGAGTCTTCAGAGCTGCAGCCTAGATTCCTTCTTTGCATACCTTGCAAAGTGGGTATCATCTTTTGAGCAGATCGCCTGAACCATAGTTAAAGCTAGGAAGGTGTGTGCACTTCTCACCCTTGATGTCTGTAGGGTAGATGTCAGCACCTGGACTTGGTCACATCTGGGCTTACCTGATGCTCGCAGTATCTGGTCTCTGTCCCCAGCTAGAAAGCTGGGCTTAGCTGGTTAGCTGCAAATTGGTTTGTCGGTTTCTCTGCTCCCTTTTCTTCCAGTTCTCCCGATGCTTGGCTTTCCCCTCTTTCCTGTTGCCCTGACTTCTCTCTTGCAGAGGTGTGAGAAGGGCGCTTCTCTCCAACTCTGGTGAGAATCTGTCTTCAAGCTTTTAGAACTATACTACACAGATGCATGATTATGTGCAGTCACTGCACCAGGCAGCAGCTCCCGGAACCTCTTCCTCAGCTGACTATATCCTCGCCCCGTCCACCAGCCTCTCTCACGCCTTCTGCGGTTGCTCATCTCAACTCCTGTGAGGCCTACGTTTAGAGCACACATATGCATACAGCTTGTGGGCGGTTCTATTCTCGTTATTTTGAGCATCTGCATGTTGCTTGCCGTGGTGGTGGAGCATTTTTCCTGGGCCCTTTGGCTAAACTCAAAGCTCGAGGTGGCTGCGCTCCTCCAGCAGCACACAAGCCTCTCCTTTCTGGGTATCACAGCCCAGAGGGCTTTGCTGTTCTTTTGGTTTTGGTTGGAAACCAAACCTCAGCTATGTAGCCCGAGATGGCCTGGAGCTAGCTGTGTAGACCGGGCTTGCTTTGAGCTGGCTCTGGCTCCCTGCCTGACTTTTTGCTATTAGTCACTCTCACCAGAGTGGAGTGATGCCACATAGTGGCTGGATTTGCATTTCGCCGATGGTAACTGATGTTGACTTTGGGGGATACAGCTGGGTGTACTATTGACCACTGTGTCTTCTTTTGAGAATGTCTTCACCCTCTCTTGCCTGTTGCTTGCTTTGTTCTGTTTGCTTTGATTTGTTTTGACTTTGAACTTGCTACGTAGAGAGGGTGACCTGATCTCCCCTGTACCCCCCAAGCACTGAGATTGCGGGCATGTGCTATTATGCCCAGCTAATCATTGGCTCATTTTAAAACAAGATGCGTTGGCAGGGGCAAGTAATGGCTTAAGGCCCTTATTATACTCCCATATCAACCCCTCATCAGATCAATAGTTTGTAAATAATTTCTGGTACCCTGTAGGGTCCCTGTGGGATTCTGACAAGTCTCTCCTCTGCAATGTGCGATATAATCCCATCCCTGCCCCCTCTCTATTTTTGGCCTGTGCTATTGATGCCTTATCTTAAAAGCCTCCACACATACCTATGTGCTTCTATATACTGAAACAGGACAATAGCGTCAGCTATAACATGAAAACAGCAAAAAGGTGGCGCTCAGTTCTGTACTGAGTTACACACACACACACACACACACACACACACGCACGCACACGCGCATGCACACACACATACACACACACACACACACACACACACACGAGAGAGAGAGAGAGAGAGAGAGAGAGAGAGAGAGACAGAGAGACAGAGAGACAGACAGACAGACAGACAGACAGACAGACAGAGCTGTGGGGTGGGCTGCTTCCTTACTCCCTGCCCCATGTTAACTCTCACAAAGCAGCATGCTTAGTCAAGAGGGTGGCCCTCCTTCCTAGAGGAAGGCGACTCTTTGATCAAGGCTATAGAACTAACTTCACTCCCTTTTAGAACCCAAGGGTAGGGGCCTTTATGTTCAATACACTGCATTGTTCACCAGTGAAAAGGAGTTTGGGGGAAGAGAGAGGAAAAGAGACAAAAATGTGGTCCAACAGGAGCTACGTCGAGCCACTTCCGAGAGGCCTGCAGGCTAGTGGTGGTAATGCATCATAAGGAACAAAACACACACCAGTTCCTCCTGAACTTCTGTATTTTGTTTCCTGTTCTCCAGTTCACCTAATGCCAGTTTGCATATTTATTTATGCTTTTAATGGATGAGAATCTCACTTCATAAGAGGTTGATGGTTGTATCCATCCTCCTGCCTCAGCTCTCAGGCCTGAGGTAACTTGGGTCTGTGAGGGTTTATGTGCCTTTTACCTTTCTCACAAATTTGCAATGTCTTCCCTGGTTCTTCCTGGTACAGGGATTGTTTTTACTTTGCAAGAAAAATTTTGAAAGAACTGTTGGCTCTGGAGGCCCACATGGGACTCTAAGCATCTATGAGGTAGGATAAGATAAACTGGTCTGGTAGCATTACCCCTCCCAGGGAATGCTGGAGAACTCCCTCCCAGTCAGCCTCTGCCTCACCCTTGGGCTCCAACCTAATAGAATGGGGACCAGATGTTGGGGAAGTCGCAGGACCCCCAGCAATCTCCTGGCAGGTCTCAAAGGTGGCTCTGTGCCTGCCTTGCTGTGTTGAGAACCCTTCTGAGGTTCAAGGCTTGTCAATCAGGATGCCAATAACAACTGCACGCCCTAGCCGTCCTCTGCACCCCCAGCCCTGGCCTTGATTTTGACCTAATTTCCTAATGTCCCTGACTTCTGCTTCAGCAAATACACAACCTAACAGATGTTTTTAAATCAAAGTCAGAGTCAGCAGCTTTAGTCTGGTTCAAGCCACTTCTGAAGGTCTCCCCCCTCCCCCCAGAGCACTCTGGGAAGCTCTCCAGGTCCTCTGAAGCAACAGGCCTCTACCAACACTTACATCAACACCTCCCAGGTGAGTCAGCAACCCACGTTCCTGTGCACACCATGGACGACGGCACATGCCTTCCTGGACCCTGTGCAGTCCTGCAACTCACAAGAAGGGCCGTGTGCCGGCCATTTTCACTTCCCCTACACTCATTTGGCTTCTCCATTAAGACCTTAAGAATGAGGTGTTTACACCTTAGTGTAAGTCTGCAGGTAGTGAAGGGGACCCTGCATGGAAAGTTTTTGGGGAAGGGGGTATCCAGAGAATCACTTAGGGGCTTCCAGTGAGAGATGAACTTCAGTTGGTTAAGATCCAACACCAGCTGTCAAGATCAACTCCAGCTAAGCTTCCCTGTCATAAAGCTAGGGGCACAGAGGTGGATACAATCTCTGTGGGACAGTAATGGCACTGCATTTACGCTGGGGACGTGGCAGAGCCGGTGGAATCCTCACCTAACATGACAGTTTGATCCTCAGCACTGTCTGGGTGTGGTGGGATATAGCTTCAACCATTCAAGATGTTTGACAGGAGGATCAGAAGTTCAGCTCTACAGCCAGTGCAAGGTGAGACTGAGATGCATTAACCCCTATCATAAACAAAATAGTAAAATAAGCCAGGCAGTGGTAGCGCATGCTTTTAATCCCAGAACTTGGGAGGCGGAGGCAGGAGAATTTTTGAGTTCAAGGCCAGCCTGGTCTACAGAGTGAGTTCCAGAACAGCCAGGGCTACACAGAGAAACTCTGCCTTGAAAAACAAAAATAAATAAATAAATAAATAAATAAATAAATAAATAAATAAATAAAATAAAACCTCCAGAAACAAAATCAAATGAACAAACAGTAGTTCCATCCTCGAAGCACGTGACCCCGTGGGCCATGCCATACCACCTGAGAACGCTGGAGCTTCCTTCCTCATAGGATGCCCAAGAGCTATCACAGTGACTTCCCCAAAGGCTATTACAGTGACTTCCACGCTCCAGAGCGTGAAACACACATGGTGAGGTAACACCCAATTCCCAAAGCCTCGAATGAGCCGGGTGGACTGAAAACCCAAGAGGGAAATGCCATCGCTTAGCCTCAGGTCCCCTTCCAACAGACTAAGCTTAAATGTGAAGGGCGTGGCTCCCCAGTGGAGCTGCACCCAGAGAAACTTAGGCCAAAGGCATCTCAGGAGGCTGAGGCAGCCCCTGCAGGTGTGCAACTGGCATTGGAGTTGGCAGGCAGCCTGTGAGCTCTTGCACTCGGCACTGTGAGCACTGTAAGCAGCACTGCAGTCAGGGACAGGAGACGCCGGAAGTGTCGCAGATGCCGCCGTGGGGGTTCTCTGTGCTTGGATGCCCCCACATCAACTCAAGCTGCCTGTTGGACCTTTACTGAGTCACAGGTTCAAGCCCCAGAGCTACTGCTGGGACTCTCTCCTCCTCCCACTACCACCAGACACCAGCTAGGAGACAAGTAGGTGGGTCCCCCAAAGGGCTAACCTCGACCCATCCCAGAGGAGTGTGCTGTGGGTTATGCAACTCATGGCCTGGACAAAGTGTTCAAACAAACAAGATCGGCTTCTGGAATGTAGACGTAGCTGATCTGATCAATTCTAATGGACAGTGCCTCTGCTTGCTTGCCCAGGACCAGGAAGCCAAGCACTCCACAAAGCCACCTCTCCCTGCAGCCCTCCACCTGATCCCCAGTACTCACACAGGGCACTCCTGGCTGGCTTTCCTTCACCTCTGGACATGGAGCTGGCTCCTCCTAAGTCTGGGGATGGCAAGTGTGACAGCTGTGTCTCCAGGGCTCCTCAGTGCAGGACTGGAGAGAATGACATCTGCAAAATGATGGGATTGAATTGGTGTGGCTGCCTCCTCTCCTCCCTCTCCACTCAGCCTTTCCTCTCAGATCTTATTCCCTCCCAGGCACAGCTGAGCCAACTCTGCCCACAGCAGCCTCAGGAGCCTGTGACCCAGAGCACGACCATCCCAGAACCTCGGCCTACATCCCAGAACATCCCAGAGGCTCCCTGATTATTTTTGAGATCCCCAAGCCCAAAGGCCAGTCTTGCCCAGCTTCAGACGGCCCCTCTAGCTTTCCGCTATTGCATTCTTGACATCATTCCGGGCTCAGCAGTAGCTGGAGGCATTGGGACGGCCCAGGAACTACGGAAAGCATCCTTTGACCTCAAAATAGCTACACACAGATAGGCTGCGCCAGGCATCAGAAGCCTGTCTCTAGGGCCCAGGGGGCAGTATTGAGCTCTTTCCTTCCTCCTTACATCAAAGGCGTGGGCAACCATCAGTCGCTAAATTCTATCAGCACTTGTAACAACACCCAACGATTACACAGGCTTACTACTGGCCAGGGTCTGTTCTCACGACTTCTCTCTTGTGGTCATTCACTAAGGCAAGTGCAGTTTTATCTCTATGAGGGGAGCAGACACCGAGAGGCCGAGGGAGTTGGGGAAGTCACTCAGCTGAACCAAGCTGATCTGGGACTCACTCCTGGAGTCCATGCAAAGCAAGACAGAAGGAAATGGACATTAACGTGCTCCTATCTAAGCAGCCTCACTGGGAGCTGCTTCAAGGGCTGATGGTTCCCAGATGGAAAAACAAGCCCTACACCCACCCGCCTCAGCAAAGGCAAACACTGCTTCTGACTTGAGGAGTTAGGAAGGGGCCATAGAATGATCCATGCAGGGCAGGGGTGGGGGTGGAGGGCTTTGGAGACTCCAGGCCCTGCCAGCCTGCAGGGAAAACCAGGAGCCCACCAGTCAGTCTCACTGTCCGACATAGCTGGCTTACCAGTAAGAGTTCAGCTTGCCGTAATCCTTGCAGCCAGTCCTGAGCCTAAACAAGAGTGTCCCAGAAAGGGACTTTAATGTATTACCCTCAGCCATTGCCCCTTTGTGTGGCTTCCAGAGGCCTCTGTCGTGACCTCTGATTCAAACCTGAGGCACTAAGGCCTGCTGGATCCGCCCCCAAGGAACTGAACAGAGATGGAAAGTGGCATTCCCAAAGACACACGGCAAGGACATTGTAGGACACAAAGTCAGAATCTAGCTACTGCCGGGCCACAGCCCTTCCTTCCCTCGCAGATAGCACAGGCTCCTACTGAGACGCTGCCAGTCAGCCCCTAGCTAAAGGACTCCCAGGTGCCAGGATCTGTCCCTGGGGAAGTGAGCTGACACCAAGGGGACACTGGTGACCACACATCCTGCCTCTACCCTGCTCTCCACCTTCTGCTTGGATCTCTGAGAGCGCCATAGCAGGCATGTGCTACCAAACCTCCCTCCATCCTCAGAACCAGACAGGAAGAGAACCCCTCTACAACAGGGGTTCTGGTTTCCTCACTGTCATGCTGTTGTCTGTCTGTCTGTCTGTCCATTGAGTTAATGACTCCTCCAATAACCTCCTTACCCACCCCCAACTATCCTCTCAAAATCCCCGTACACCCCCATTCAAGAGCTTCACAGTAGGTCTGGATGTGCAAGCTCTTCTCACACAGATTTAGATGAAGTCCACCTGATGACAGTAACCCTTCTTGATGTTCCCTGCTTTTTTTTAACCTCCCTCATAGTCATTTTGCTGAGTTTTAAACAAATCACCTATCATCCCTAAAGACAGAAAACAATCAAAGCACTTCCTGATGGCTACCCACTCCTCTGAGCCATAGGTTTCTTACCTGGAAAAGATCTTGCCTGGGGCTGCTGAGCCTAAGCTCAAGGTTAGGTGTTCAAACCTAAGCTTCATGTCAGAACCCCAAAGATGAACTGGGGAGTCCCTGGACCCCTTGACTCTCCCCTTTCCAGTGTAGCTACATTCTAAATCTGTCTCTGCTTTTTACTCCTGTCTTCTTAGCTGCCATCCTAGGAAATGGCAGCTGAACCTGGCCCTGGACCCCATCTGACTGACCCTCGGAATTCACAATGCAGGGTCCCAAAGAAGAGGGGGAGGGCTCTCCCTGGAGTGGAAATTGCTCCATGCCCCCCTCTCCCAGTACCCAGGTCCGGGGTACTGGGACCACTGCAGCCACAGAGCAGCCCCACCCTCCCCAAGGACTGCCACACCTACTAGAGCCAGATGTGCTTGCCCGGGACAACCACCGGAGTCGGAGATGGCCCCGCGGCTGCTGCCTCTCCTTCAGGGACGTGCAGAGTGACCACAAATCTCAGGACACACATCCTGGTTTCCTGGGGTTGGGGAAGCAGCTCTTCCCTGGTAAGTCCTCCCATCCGCTGCACTGAGCCAAGCACTAATGACTCCCACCCCAGGAAGGAGTGCCCCAAGAACAGTCCAAAAACCCTGGAAAGCACAGTCCTCAACTTCCCAGCAGTGAACCAAGCACACTAACTCAACCTTGCAGCTTGTGGGCAACTTCCTGGTCTACCCAGCATCCAGCTTGTGAATTCAGGCCCCAGAGTGGGGCTCCTCACACCACCCTCCTCTCCCTTTTCCACCACCTTGAGGTGGTCCTGTTAGCTGTGTCGTCTGCTCCCTCAACCAGCAATGAATGAATGAGTGAATGGATGATGGATGAATGAATGAGTGAGTGTGGGTGTGCAGTGTGCTGCTGGCTGTACATTCAGCAGTCTGTGACCTACTCCTCTCCTGTGGTCCAGCCAACAAGCCATGTGTCAGTGCTGTATTTGGTAAATGCTTTGCCTCCAAAGGAGCCAAAATACCCGGCAGTGCCGGAATGACTGCCCTGCTGCTCACCGGAGCTGGCCGTGCACCAGGTCTACACTGACAGTTCGTTGGTTGATCATCCAGACAGTCTCACATAGCCAATGCTGGCCTCCTGCTTCTAACTTGCTATTGTTGGGTATATGTGTGTGCCACTGCACCGTATGTATGTTGTTTTAGAGAAAGAGTTATCACTTTCTAGTCTGGTGACCTCGGATTTGCTATGTAGCTCCGGCTGTCTTTTAAATTTCCCATCCACCTGTCCCTGAGGTTGCAGGCCCATGCCAGCACTGGGCCTAGGGTGGCTTTTGTCCTTCGGACAAGAGAAGTGAACAAGAACTTAGGTATTTGCGGGCTGGTGAGATGACTCAGCGGTTAAGAGCACTGGATGCTCTTCCAGAGGTCTTGAGTTCAATTCCCAACAACCACATGGTGGCTCACAACCATCTATAGAGGGAACTGATGTCCTCTCCAGGTGGCGGATGTATATGCAGCAGAGCACTCAGACATTAAATAAATTGGAAAAAAAAAAAGAATTTAGGTATTTGCCTTTCTCTTGAGTCCACAGGCCGGCAGACTAGAGGGCAAGATCCGATGGGTTTTCTCTCAGACAGGGGAGTACCAGACTCTACGTGAGACTAAACACCAGTTATCAGAGAGTAAGGCTCAGGGAGTGTTCCAGAAGAGCCCAGAGCCCGATTCCTTCCCAGAGATCAGCTCAAGTTGTAGGGCCTGAGCTCCTTCCTCACCCACTCCTCTCTTCGCTTATTTTAAACTATTTTTAGTAACAGCATTCAGGTATAGGAAGTCAGCTAGCTTTGCCCAGTGTTGGTGTCCTATAATCACAGTGGCGAGAACTAATGACTAAATGAACACCAACCCAGACTATCACTGACCTAACTGACAGGTGCCATGGTTTGGATATGGTTTTCACACGTCCCAAATATATTCTGGAAGTTTAGTACCCAGGGTGACTATGCGAAGGAGAAGGAGGGACCTTAAGAAATGGGCCTCAAGGGAGGCAGTGACCTTAGAGGGGGTGGTGCTGGAAGGTCTCAGGCATGGGTCGTTAACTAAATGAGTTCAGCTGTCTGGGCTGTTGCTCTTGCCTCCTGCCTGGCCATGTGATGTGTTCTCAGTACTTTAATACCATCTGCCTTGAGGCCTTGCACCAGAGTGGGTCAGATGCTGGCCCCACGCACTTGAATCTCCAGAACACAAAGCTAAGTCAACTGATTTCCTTTAAAAAAAATAATGTGTGTTTGTGTGTGTGTATGTGTGTGTGATATGTGCATGTACATATGTGCATGTGTGCAGGTGAGGTCAGAGGACAACTTGTGAGATTGTTGTCTACTTCCACTGTGTGGGTTCCAGAGGTCAGAATCATGTGGTCAGGCTCGGTGGCAAGCATCCTTACCCACTGAGCCTTCTTGTTGGCTGAGAACCTCTTTCTTGATAAAGTATTAACCGCTGGCATTTTGTTAGCGCAACATGAAATGGACTAATGAACCAGTTTCATCAACTGTCCTATCGATGGCTGAGGATCTAAACCAGGATCCCAATGGCTGGGGATCTAAACCAGGAACACACGTGGCCTTGCTTGAGTTTCCATCGTCCCTCCATCCTGGAAGAGCACCATGGTCTTCCTTTGTCTTGTCTAGCCCTGGTGGTTTTAAAGAACACTGGGCAAGTCATCTGTAGAACTTTATGACCCACAATGACTTAGAGAGCAACTTCTCTTTTTGTGCAGATTATTGCCTGGCTCATTTCTTTGCTTCTGTGACTGTCACGATTTATCTTGTTGGCCCAGCTGTCTCCACGAGTTTAAACATCTCAACACATCTGCATCCTGTCCAGCTGAGTGGTGGCTAGAGGCTGACATCTGGCCTACGTGTTGCTCCCCAGCTATGGAACCTCAAAAGACACACTCTCTGGGACGTAGCAAAGGTGGCTGGGGAAGCTCACAGCTCTGCATGGACAGCCAAGTTTCCATGGAACTCATCAATGCATCTTCCCAGCAAGGCTGGCCTTTCCTGAAATGGGTGGGCTGCAGGGGAGCGTCATCGCTCCAGAGACAGGGAGGAAAAATCAGGCCAGCACAGGGGTCAGACACTGGCAGCACCGAAAGCCCATAAGGAAGTGGAGATAACTAGCTTAGGAACTCTGGCCAGCGGGGGACCCAGCATTACAGTTGGGAAGGCCAGTGACCTGGCTAGGAGGCTCACGAAGGAGGGGCTGCCTCTCAGAAGGCAGATGTACCTTAATCAGCACTATGGAGGGGGGAAGATAATTAGTCCTTTCAGACCTCTCCTTTGCAGAATTCCCACCTCCCTGACAGTCCTCACTAGCTGAGGCATCATGGGGCTCAGTGGGGTGTTTCCACTTTGATGAGCTGCCAGTTTCCTGGTGTTTTTGTTCTGTCTCCTTCTTTTTGAAGCTGGCTGAAACCCGTGTAGGCTTTCTCCATAGTCCTCTAAATCTCCTTCCCTGCTTGTGTCTGACCCCTGTGATGGCCTAAGGAGGGTGGAGGGACCGGCCTGACATTTTCTCTTCCTGCTTCCTCCCTTTCAGGCAGCTGCAGAAATTGACAGCTTACCTGCCCTGGGGAGTTCATTTTAAACTCTGATAGGAGCACCTTAGGGACTGGCTCTAAAATTCTTTTATTAAGGAAACTAAGAACCCCTCCAGAAAGCCCCGAATTTCCCCATATCAACCTCGGGGCCCAGGCCCTTCCTTTGCCCTTCAGCCCTGTATCCCCTCCTAGTGCTGCCAGCCTCATACCCTGAGTCCTTCCCTTCCATCACCCTCTGCCAGGCCCCTGGAGTGGTGACCAGGAAGTCCACATGGTCAGCTGGCAGCACTTGCCCAAATTCCTACAACACTGAGAGGAAGTGTTCTCCACCCCAGAGATGGTTACCAGCTGTTCTACACCAGCCATACATAACAAGGCCAGCCAGTGAGTCCAAAATGGAGCTCAGAGCGAAGTGGTGCAGCCATGGGCTTCATTCTGGAGAGCGCCGCCCCCCCTCCCGCCTCTTCTCTCTTCTGCAGAGCCCAGAGTGCAAACCCAGGAACCTCTGGCTTTGGCCAACCTTCATGTCTCCTACCACCCAGCTCCTCCTTCCCTCCTCCTAAACTCTTCAGGTCTTCCCGAACCCCTGTTCAGATTCCTCTCCACATCCAGGGCAGCCGAACTATTATTCAGGTGTAGATGGCGCCCTACTAGGCTACAAGTAGCTTCTCCTGGGGCGGGGGTGGGGGTGGGGGTGGGTGGAGGGAGGGGTGTTTTCTACACCGCATGCCTGGCACTGTCCCCCACATGGAATCTGAAATCTGCAACAGCTTGCCTGCAAGCAAGCAGTTGGCCCAGGAGCCCTGGTTGGGCCTGCCTCGCCCTCTGCCTCTCTGCCCCTTTCCCTTCTCCCCGGGGTGAGTTTAGTCCGTCCTCACTAAACATATGAGGATCATCTAGTCCTGCTCCACTCTGGGCTCCCAACCCCACAACCGCCCTGCAGGAAAGGACACCGAGTGAGCACCCACCTTTACTCACACAAGTGAGATGTCTGCTGGCTACACAGTGGCCCTCTCTGGCCTTCTGACCTGTCTATTCGGCACATCCAGGCACAAGTGGAGCTCTGGACTTTAGGAAGAAAGGAATTGCTTCCTCTGAGGGAAGGATTCCCTTCCCACAATTCCCAGCCTCTTGTCTTGGTTCAATTTTTTTCCTTTGTTTGTCAGAATATCTCCCGGACTAGGGAGGTGACTCAGTAGGGTAAAGAGCTTGCCTTGCAGGCGGAAGGGCCTGAGTTTGATACCTGAAACCCAGGTGAAAAGGGCAAATATGGTGACACATGTCTCAGGCAAGTGGGAGACCGTCTCCAAATAAGGCGGATGGTGTTCCCGATGCTCACAAGTGCCACTGAAAGCCCTTAGTGGGCACGCTGTGGTAGAGCTCCTGGACAGGCTATGCTTCTCTGGAGAGTGCGTTCTCAGGGATCATGGTGAGGCCACCGCACCTTCCACCCCGCTGTCAGTGTCACTGTTTGCTTCTTTGCCCCTCCCTCTTCCCAGACCTCCTAGCTCGGGTCTGGCTCACACCTCTGAGACAGACAGAATGGCCCGCTTGCTCAACTCTTGAAGATCCAGCTGCATAGCCAGACTGGACGCACACCTGGAAACCCTGAGGGAGGATTAGGAGTTTGGAGTCATCCTCGGGTACATAGCATGTTTGAGGCTAGCCTGGACCCTGTCTCATGGAAAGCAAAAACACGGGGGGGAGGGGGAAACTGGGAGGAGCTGGAGAGGTGACAAGACTGCTCACTGCTCTCCCAGAGGATCTGAGTTTAGTTTCCAGTGCCCACAGCTGGTGGCCCACAAACTCCAGGTGCAGAGGATCCAATGTTGCCTTCTGGGTTCCTTGGAGATGGGCACTCATTTATACAGACACATACACACATAGTTAAGAATGAAATTACAAATATTTGACAAGAAACAAACAAAAAACAAGTGGCAGACATTCCAAAGTGTGCTATGGTGTCCATGCCGGGAGGCAGGTTCTGTGTCCACACTGGGAAGCAGGTGTTTTGCATGCTGTTGGGTCTGCTCTGCAGGCCTCCTCTGGGCACCTCTTTGTCACTGTACCAGTGGAACAGAGGTGGATGGGCCGTGATGGCGGCTGTCCCTGTCAGCAGTCACATCCTGGCTTGGGCCCTGAGAACCTGTCTTTGGCAGCGGTCTGCTCTCCTGCACAGTGAGACCTAGGCAGCCCGACACGGGTGGCAACCAGTGGCTGCCTGCTCTCAGCTGCCAAGTTCTTTGCTCTGAGTTGTTTTCAACACTCACAAGGCCAATTCCCAACTGAAGACACTGGTTGCTAAAGAACCATTGAGAACAAGATAAGGTCTTCACCGTCTCACCCACTGTTCACACAAAACACAGCTCCCTCCTCAGGGAGCCAAACGTGAGTAACCGTGGCTCAGGACCATGGATTCATGTTGCCCTAGACATTTTTATGAACTGTTACAAACAGTTACAAGAAAAGGAAGTCATTTAACATATTCTTTTTTTTTCCTATTTTAAGATTTATTATTATATCTAAGTACACTGTAGCTGTCTTCAGACACTCCAGAAGAGGGCATCAGATCTCTTTACAGATGGTTGTGCGCCACCATGTGGTTGCTGAGATCTGAACTCAGGATCTTCGGAAGAGCAGTCAGTGCTCCTACCAGCCGAGCCATCTCTTCAGCCGGAAGTCATTTAAAAAAGGCACATTTCAAACATGTTGGTAGAAGCATCAGTACACCTGCTACTGCAGAGCAGGGGTTCTCGGCTACAGGTCTCAAGAACTAGCTGGTAACATTCTTAGCTGCTCGCTATTATGTTAACATTCTTAGCTGTTAGTTATTATGCCATTTCAACAAGATTAGCCAGATAGTCACAAAGATCGTAGGTCAGATGCAGGGGTGGGCAATGAATGGTAGCTAGAAGGGCTAAGAATAGCCCAAGGGAAGTTGGTTCTGGATCTGCAACATCCATTAAGTTCTGCCCCCCAAGGGCAGGTTGTAGGCCAGACCCAGACACAAAGGAAGAACGGCCATTAGCCCAGCACTCGGGCGGGAGGCGTCCTGCGTTAGGGACCCACGCAGGCCCTTGTCTGCTCTGCCCTTAGCTCCATTTTAGAAGGAAGACAATTTCAGACATGAGATCATTCAGATTCCAGCACTTGGATCTGGATGTGACTCTAACCTCACCCTCAGCCTCCACCCAGCTGGTTGTCTGCACCTTCTGAATCCAAGCACGTTTCCTCTCCCCGTGCCTCTGGATGCTGTGGGTGCATGTCTTCAGATTTTGTTCCTGTGTAGAAGCTGCAGGCCGACATCTGGGGTCCCCCTCCACCATTCTCACCCCTGTTCACTGCTGAAGGTCTCCCACTTGATCCCAAGCTCCCCAATGCAGGAAAACCAGTTAGCCAACTTGTTCCTAGAAGCCTGTCTCTGCTTTGTGAATAGAAACGTTTCCTGCTATAACCAATTACCTAAGAAGAGGTGACTTAAAGGAGTCTGGGCTCCAGGAGGCACAGTGGCAGGAGCCAGAAGTCCCAGTGTGGTAGCAATTATGAAGGAGAGAGTGGACAAGAAACGGGACCTAGCCAACCACACCTCAGGGCCTGGCCCTAGTGAGGCTCCACCTCCATCTCCAAAATGGGGCCTCCGGTGGGAGTCTGACCATGATAATATAGGAGTCCACAGGGATATTTCACGTTCAAATCATCCCTGAAGTTCAGGATGTACCCCATCAAACAGGCTCCTCAAGCTGCCGCCGAACACTCCTAAAGGAGTCAGTTGACAAAACATCCTGTCCCCTCCCATGCCAAGCGGTGGGTTGCAGGAGCCACTGCTCTACCCAGATCGCGTGACTCTCAGGAACCGTAGATCGGAGCAAGGAAATGGTATGTGATAGGGAAGGCTGTGCCTGGACAGTCACAGACTGTTGGGAGCGGGGACTTGGGTGTGGGCTCGGAGTCTGGCAAAGGGGAGAGGACATGACAGCTGTGAGGCAGCAGGGCCACTTTAGCCTGACTCATTTTTTCTAGAAAAATATACAACCTCCCGGGAGTTGAAGGGTTCTTGACATTTCAAAAGGCTCTGAAGCACTTGTCCAGTCAGAGCCCCCAGCAAGAACCTCATTTAACCACCCAGCTGACTTCATCTGGCCAGGGCTTCAGAGGTCAGAGAGAAGGCTAAAGACACTACAACATTACACAGAGGGCGGGGGGATGGGACCAGAGGACCAGAACAAGTGAACAAGGACAGCTTGCTTCATACACAGCAGGGAAATGCTTTTGATGCCCCCTCCCCGGTCCCCACCCCCGTTCTGGCACACCTGGAAAAAGAAATGTTTCCCAAGGCCTGATTCCCCTGCGTTCCAAAACACACAGAACTGTTTTCACGTTTGCAGAGCTGGCTGGGACTCTTCCCCTACTTTCACAAGCCTCTTCTGCGCAGCGGCCTAAGTTTTGAAATGCTGCCCAGGAGCATATCCAGGAATGAGCAAGCACTGAGATGATCCCTGGGTGTTTTTTTTGTTTTGTTTTTGTTTTTCAAGATCTACCCACTTGCTGCTGGCCTCTGTGTCTGGTCAGGCTTACACGGAATGTTGAGCAGGGCTACAGGAACCCTGAGAACTCCCTAAGGTGAAGGTGGTGGCCCTGTCCTAACCGGTGACTGGGCCAGCCCCTGCAGTCATGGGCATGCTATGTGACACACTGTCATGCTGCCTGTGGTGTGTGTAACTGTTTGGACTTTCGCTAGCCATCTCTCTGACATCTTGAAACTTCAGCACTCAATCTACCTAAGCCCAGCTTACGAAAGACTGGTGGTAAAACCACACATGATGTTATCCCCCGATGAGATATGAAAATAAAAACATGTCTATGCACTGCCTTAAGTCATCTCGTAGGCAACCGATTCCCTTCACAAAAAAGGGAGCCTTGGCACAGTCGTGCTGTCCCTGGGGCTGTGGCGATGTCTCGGACAGTGAAGTACTTTGCCGTACAAGCACGAACACCTGAGTTGGGGTTCCCGAGACTCTGGTAAAGCATATCCAGGGAGACTCGCCTTGAGCACCTACTCTGCCTTCACCTCCCAAGAGCTGGGGTGCAGGCTTCCAGCACTGCTCTCAAGGCTCCCCTGACTGCGGACATCTCGGGTCGACCTCGAGATAGTACTTACAGATGATCCCGTACCCTCCCAATTCACGGTGGGCCAGGTCTCTCCTTTAGGGTAACTCTTCCCATAATCCTCTAGAGACGCCTCCAAGAGGATGTCAAAATGACAGCATAAACAACACAATGAAGTCGGGTCACAAGGGTGGGATAAGGCTGGTTGGTGCACCCCGACTGCAGCCTCCAGGGGCAGAGGTCATGTGAGCATCTGGCGGCCTCACTTCCTCGTGGCTGACTGCTTCGAGACTGCGCAGGGTCTGGTGACTGATCTCAACTCCTGTCTGTTGGTTAGGACAGCCAGGCTGTGCCGTCAAGGGTGGGGTCCGTGTGCACAAACAGACAACAGGACTTACTTCCTGCCTGTGCAGCTCATTCGGAATGCCATCATCACCAAGAAACGCTGCCCTTCCTGGGCGGAGGCCTCTGGAAGGTAGAACTGTCTTGTTTTTCTGTGGTCCTCAGAGTCCACATTGGCCCATTAGATATACTGAAGCCTCAGGAAGTGTCTGGGACCTCACTGATAAACAAGAGCCTAGTTGGAGGTGACAGAGGGAATCTGGATCTACACCTGGCATGCAAAACATCTGAGGACTTGGAAGCAGGATTACCCCTCCCCATCACTCCTTCAGTTGGAATATGTCCCCACACTTTATCAGCACTAGCTGATTTCATATCCCGTCAACAGACATCACCCATGACTTCCTGGAAAAGTCTTTATTTCCCAGAACCACTGGTATATTTTGCATTTAAAACACTAGTAACCAACATACACGGGACTGGGAGATGGCTCAGTGGGTAAAGTGCTTTCTGAACAAGCACGAGGACCTGACTTATATCGCCAGCACCCACATAAAGTGCTGGGTGGGTGCTGGGGGCCTGAGGGGTGATTCAGCAGTTAAGAGCACTGGCTGCCCCTCCAAGATTGAGACTCCCAGCATGCGTACAGTGGCTCACAGCTGTCTGTAACTCTAGTTCCAGGGGATATGGTACAGTCATACATGTAAGCTCAAAAATTAAATTCCCCAAGGCCTGACACTATTACTGAGGCTATGGAGTGCTCACAAAAAGGGATAATAAAAAAAAATTCTAGGAGAGGGGGAAAAGGTTTCATTACACAAGTGTGCATAGGCTGAGGGGACATTTGTTCCAATAGAGCTCTCACAAAGTCCCAGGCCAGATGTTTGGGTTAATGAAGACCTGGGCAAGTGCCCCTCTGCCAAGGGCAGTGTCATGAATCATCAACATGGAGGGGATTGCCGAAAAAGAGAACAGCACTAGCTGATTTCATATCCCGGACCTAACATGATTGCCCTCCAAAAGACCCAACAAGCAGCTGAAAGAGTCAGATGTGGGCATTTGCACCCAATCAGTGGACAGAAGCTGCTGGCCCCTATAACTGAATTAGAGAAAAGCTGGAAGAAGCTGAGGAGGAGGATGACCCCATAGGAGGACCAGCAATCTCAATTAACCTGGACCCCTGAGATCTCTCAGACACTGGACCACCAAACAGGCAGCATACACCAGCTGATATGAAGCCCCCAACACATTCATTCAGCAGAGGACTGCCAGGTCTGGATTTATTCAGAGAAGATGCACCTAAGCTTCAAGAGACTAGAGGCCCCAGAGAGTTTAGAGGTCTGGTTGGGTGGGGGGTCTGGGGGTGGCTGTTGGGGGGGTGGAGACATCCTGGACAGGGAGGACGTATAGGATGTGGAACAGTCGGAGGGTGGACTGGAAGGGGAATAAAGTCTGGAATATAAATAAATAAATAAAAGATTAAAAACGTTTAAAAATTAAATTAAAAAAAAAGTTGGGTGTGTGGCACACATCTGTAATCCTGTTGCTGGAGAGAGACAGGCAGATCCCTGGGGTTTGCCATCTAGCAGAGCTGGTGAATGCCAGGTTCACAGTGCACGCATGTGTACACCCACACACAAATACACAGACACAACATGCAGTGTACCACGGTTTTTTAAAGTTGTGGCAATTGAGCCAGATTCTTCTAGACTCCTTACAATCTCGACAGGTTCTCCCATTCAAAGCTTCCAGAGATTTGAGCCAGAAGAAGGCCATGAAACCAAATGTTCCTGCAGATGAAGAGTTCTCTGTTTAAATCCAGATCACACTCTGTTCAAACCAAGGACCCTGCAGAAGAAGCCTGTCTACTTTTTTAGGAATTTTATTTTTATATCTATTCATGTGCTTATAAACATGTGTTCAGGTAACCACAGAGGCCAGAAAAGAGCTTCAGACCCTCCGGAGCGGAAGCCACCAGGAATTGTGAGCCACTTGACCTGAGGGTTAAGAGCTGAATTCAAACCATCTGGAAGAGCAGCAAGTGCTCCTAACAGCTGAGCCAGCTCTCCAGCCTATCAGCCACTAGGAAAGGAATGACCAGTGCCCTCTACTGGGAACACGTCTAAGAATCTAACATCCTAATAGAATCCACTCCCCAAGTATCTGGGTTCCAGGGTCATTTTCATTTCCCCAAGGAAGTTTGCAGGCTCATTACCAGAGTCTGGGATGTCTAGGGGGACAAATGCCCACACCCGTACAATGGGTACACCTTAACTCGATGTGCCCCTCCTCACGCCCCACATTCTTCAAGATGCACATTCCTTCTTGGCAATGTGAGATTCCCCTCTCCCCATGCTTACTAGGGAGTCAGAGACAGCCTGACTACAGGACCACTCCCCCTTCCTCTGAGACCTATAAGAAATTCACACTTTGCCCTGAGGGTCTGAACTCTCATTGGAGCCTCCACCACATCCATGGTGTTAAACTAGTAGATCTCTTACTAGACAGGATAATCTGCCTCAGTGTCCCACCTGAACCCCAATCCCAAGACCTTTCACCCTGTGGCCCAAAACAGTCAACCAATACACAGTCTGTGGCAGGGAGGATTGTGTCTGAGGTAGTCTGGAAGTGAGAGAAAGTTTTATAGAGTTCACCACATGAGAACTTGGGGGAAGACACTAAAGCCTGCTGCACAGGTCATCTCTGCAAAGGCCTGAAAGAGGGGAGACCTGTGGAAGAGGCAGGTAGGCTGAGTGGGCACTCCTAGGCTCTCTGTATGGTCAAGGTCCACCCTGAAGGATCTCACTTCACATCCTGCACCTGAGGCTACTCCTTTGTCATCTGTACGCAGTGCCAGGAACCTTCTGAGTGGCCGTGCCTAATGCACCCCAGGTGCCTCACACTGCCCTGCCTCTCTGCAGGCTGTAGCTGCTCCAGGGCTCCGGTGTTCTCTAGGGAGTACATCTAGGCTTGTCTTGTCCTATCCATTTGACGTGTTTGTAGTTTATCATGTTTGAATCTTCAAAACTCCTCTAGAGCCCTGTGACTTACGAAGACATTACCAGAATTTTAGGATCAAAGCCTAGCTCCAGACTTCCCAATAAGGTAGCTCAGCCTCCCAGCCCTAATAACGGTGATTGATCAGAGTCAGGTAATTGTGAAAATCAGAGAAAGGAGGTTTATTCAGTCTGTGGTTACACTGAGAAGAGAGACAGAGAGGGGCAGGAAGCACGTGTCTGTATTCAGGGTCAGGACATGAGGCTTAGAATGCATGCTTGTGTGTGTGTGGGTGTGTGTGTATCTGTGTGTGTGTCTGGGTGTCTGGGTCTGGGTCTGTATGCCTGTGTTTGTCTTGTGTCTGTGTCTGTATGTGTTTCTGTGTGTGTTTGTGTGTCTTTGTGTATGTGTGTCTGTGTGTCTGTGTGTCTGTGCCTGTGTTGTGTCTGTGTCTGTATGCGTATGTCTGTGTGTCTGCATCTGTGTGTGTGTCTGTGTGTGTCTGTATGTCTATCTATGTTGGGTCTGTGTCTGCGTCTGTGTCTATATGTGTTCCTGTGTGCACGTGTGTATATGTCTGTGTCTGTATTGTGTCTGTGGATGTGTTTCTCTGTGTGTTTATGTGTATGTTTTATGTTTCTCTCTCTCTGTGTGTGTGTGCGTGTGTGCACACGCATGTGTGTAAGCCAGAACTAGACATCAGTTCTCTTTCTCAGTTGCTCTCTCCCTTCCTCTCCAGTTCTCTCACTGAACCTGGAATGATTCTGCTAGACGAGCTAGCCAGCAAGCCCCAGGGATCCTCCTGCCTCCACTTCCAGGCTCCAGAACTGTGCCAACCACAAAACCTCTGTCTTGATTACTGAGTGGTCCTTGAGACCCCGGGACCATGCTTGAGTCTAGCAAACCTAAGGAACTCCCAGAGGACTTGGGGGAGTAGCTACAGGCAAATAACACAGAAGCTGGTGTCTTGACATCTTGTGCTGAATACCCTGAGACATCTCTAGACCAGGTCCAGCTTTGTGCCTCGGTGCCGGGCATCCAAACTCTGGCTCCTTACTGACTGACATAGCTCCTCGGCCAGAGGCTGGGACAAGAGACATTCATAACTCTGCAGTCCTGGTAAAGGTATGTCCCTGCCCGGCATGTCTGGATGTGTCTCTTCTAGCTGTCAGAACCGTGTGAAATAATCTCTCTGGAGGCAGGTTCCTCCTTGAGCTAGCGCCAGCCTGTCAAGCATTCCCTGCCCCCAGCATAGGATTTCCAGGGAAATTTTATTCTTCGGGCCATTGTTCAGTAGTCTGACAGCCAGAGGGAGGGACACAGTTGTACCTCTGTTCCTGCCAGGATAGTTCCAGGGAGGACCACGGTCAAAAGAAGGCCAAAGACACTTCCGTTTGGGTTCTTTCTTGGACTTCATCTTCACAGAGCCCAGATCTTCTAGAGCAGTGTTGTAGGGATTTAGGTGCCCAGAGGAACCATGAACTAAAATGACTAATTATTACTAAGAAAGCAGATCAAAGGGGCTGGAGAGATGGCTCAGTGCTTAAGAGCACTGACTGCTCTTCAGAGGTCCTGAGTTCAATTCCCAGAAACCATCTGTAATGGGATCTGATCTGATGCCCTCTTCTGGTGTGTCTGAAGATAGCTCCAGTGTACTCACAAATATAAAATAAATAAATATTAAAAAAGAAAGAAAGAACAGAAAGAAAGCAGATCAGTAAGGACCGTCTTGGGGCCAGGCTCAGCAGTTGAGAGCCCACTGCTCTCTGCTCTTGCAGATGGCCTGGGTCTAATTCCAAGCAGCCAAATGGAGGTGCTCACAACCCCCTCTAACTCCAGCCATGTGGGTTCTGATGCACTTTTCTGGTTTCCTTGGGCACCTTATGCATGTAGTGCAAAAACAGAGAGGCAGGCATGTACCTACATACATGCGCATACACAGAGAACACACAAATACCTGTTGTGGAGGAATGAAACTGCTACAAAGAGGGTTGGTAGCCAGGCTGATGTGGCTGGAGTACCAGGCAGGTGGCCGTGCTCCCACAGGTCTAGTGTCTGTCTCGAGTCTTGGGAGGGCTTCAAGCCACTTAAATCCTGCTGATTACAATATTTTATTTTGATTTGCTGAGCGCTGTCATTTAAATGTATCTCACAGAAACGTTAACGGTTGTAAGTGGTGAGTAGTTTGTGATTTATACACGTTGGGAAAACAGTCCTGGGATATTCTCCTGACTGTAGTAGCATCTTCCTGCCAGTAGGGGTCGCCTTTGGCTCCCCAGAAGGTAAGCATGCAGATCCTTCAGAGGATCCCTATCTAATAAAATGCCAGTCATCTCTCTCAGGATGTGTCCCTGCCTTTCCAGCACTGGAGAACTGGTAAAAATCAAAGCTACGTGTACAGTAATAATTTGTTTTAAAGAAAGAGAGGACCTGGTAGCACCCTTTCATAGAGGCTGTGAGTACAGAGAAGGAAGGTGTGGGTGTCCAGACAGCTTCCTACATCAAGGCCTACTTAGCTGTCCTCAGGTAAGGAGACAGCAAGTGGCATGGATGTCCACAGTGCTACTGTGTTATAGTGCTTCCCAGAAGCAAGCAGATTGTCTTCTTTAATGCTTTAACAAAACAAAACAAAACAAAACAAAAAGTCAAGCTTCTTTCATAGCACCAGCAGGCTGAGCCTGTAACACAAGTCTTCAGGAGCTTTTGTGCTGAGAATAATGATCTAGGTCTGACACCAACGCCTGAGGCACTCCTCTGTCCCTGGGAACCTGCTGACTGCACTGGCCAGGGAATCAGGCAGGCAACCTTCACTCTCCAGCATCCCTTCACATACCAACATAAAAAGTCCTGGAGAGATGGGGATAAAAGGGACATACCTCAACAAACTGAGGTGATCTGTAGCAAGCCCAAAGCCAATATCCACCTAAATGGAGAGAAACTCAAAGCATGTCCACTAAAATCAGGCACAAGACAAGGTTGTCCCCTCTCTCCGTACATATTCAGTATAGTACTTGAAGTCTTCGCTAGAGCAATAAGACAACTGAAGGAGATCAAGGGGATTCAAACAGGAAAGGAAGAAGTATCTTTATTTGAAAATGATTGTTTTCATAACTGATCCTAAAAAACCCACCAGGAAATTCCTAATAAACTCTTTCTACAAAGTAGCAAGACACAAAAATTAATACACAAAAATCAGTAGACTTTGCTAGGCAGTGGTGGTGCATGCCTTTAATTCCAGCACCTGAGAGGGAGAAGCCTCTGTGAGTTTGAGGCCCGGTCTACAGAGCAAATTCTAAGACAGCATGGGTTACCCAGAAAAACTCTGTCTCAAAAACCAAAGTGTGTGGGGGGGGGGTGAGGTGGTGACTAAGTAGATTTCCTGTATACAAATGGCAAATGGGTTGAGAAAGAAACCAAGAAAACAATATATTCTACAATAGCCCCAAGAAAGAAAAAAAAAAAATGCCTTGGGTTAACTCCAATCAAGTAAGCAAAAGACTTGTATGATAAAAGAAAAAAACTTTAAGACATTGATGAAAGAAATTGAAGAATATATCAGAAAATGGAAAGATCTCCCATTCTCATGCATCAATAAGATTAATAAAGTAAAAACACCCATTTTACCAAAACCAACATATACATTCAATATAATTTCCATCAAAATCCAACACGATTCTTCACACAACTTGAAATGGTGGATTTTCAGCCTTGTATGAAAACACACACACACACACACACACAACCATGAGAGCTAAAACAATCCTGAGTAATAAAAGAACCTCTGGAGGCATCTCAAACTGTACTACAGAACTACAGTAATAAAAACAGCACGGCATTGGCATAAAAATAAACACATTGATCAATGAAACTGAATTAAAGACCCAGACATACGTTCCACACACTTATGAACATCTGATTTTTTTATAGAGAAGCCAGGAACACAGACTGGAAAAAAAAAAGACAGCATTTTCAACAAATGGTGCTGGTCCAACGGGATGCAAACAGATCCATACTTGTCACTCTGCACAAAACCCAACTCCAAATGGATCGACTATCTCAACGTAATGTTGCATGCCCTGAACCTGATCAAAGAAAAGTGTGGGATAGGCTCAAGCTCATTGTCTCAGGAGAAGACTCTCTGAACAGAACACCAATAGCACAGGCACTAAGACCTGGGGTTCATTAATAAATGGGATCACATGAAACAGAAAAGCTTCTGTATGGCAAAGGATACCATCATTCATACAAAATCAGGCTACAGAGTGGGGGGGGGGAGACACATCATTTAGAGAGCCAAAATCTAAAATATATAAAGAACTTTAAAAACTGGACTTCAGCAACAGGATGATCTTTATTTGTCTCCAGGACAGGCAGCTAGAGCAGACCCTAAGCCAGAAACACTCAGGGGAGGCCTGGCCTTTCCACTCTGTTCTTCCATAGTTCTGTCTAATCACTAATGAGAGGTGTTAGTCAATCTGTACTAGTTTTCACACTTGGGAGATTTTTAATTTTGAAATTCAAATTTTCATAAAGAAATCATTCAGAGTTGTAAAAGCTCATTGCCAGCAAGTTATTAAAAGGATTACATTAATGTATCTTCTCTTCTGTATTACTTTAATGTATCTTCTACCACCTCTTCTCCTCTGACTTTCTATCCCCTCTTGTTAGAATAACCTGATGTTACATACTTAATTTTTAATTAAATAAAATGAAGCTATGGAATGTTTTAAAAAAAACTGGACTTCAGGAAAACAAATGAGCCAATTTAAAAATCAAGTACAGGTCTCAAAAGAAGAAACACAAATGGCTGAGAAGCTCTTAAAGAGATGTTCAGCATTGCCAGTCATCAGGGAAATGCAAATCAGAACAAGCTTGAGGTTTCATCTTAAACCAGATTAGTCAAAATCAAACAAATGACTGCTCACTCTGGCGTGGAGGGGAAGTCGGCGAAGTCTGTCTGTTCCTGATGGGGGTGCAAACGTGTACAGTCACTAGGGAACAAGTATGGTAGTTCCTCAGAAAGCTGGGAATGAATCCACCTCAAGATGCAGCTCTGCCACTCTGGGGCAGATACCCAGTGGACGTTACATCACACGCCAGAGACTTCCCCCTCAATCATGCTCATTGCTGTCCTAGTCATAACGGCCAGAAATTGGAAATACACTAGATATCTGTCAGTGGGAATGGATAAAGAAAATGAGGTACATTTCCTCAATGGAATATTACTCAGCTGTTTTTTAAAAATGAAATTGTGAAGTTTGCAGGTAAATGGACGAAGCTAGGGGGAAAAAAAAGCAAAGGCATCCTGTGTGAGGGAACCCAGACTCAAAAAGACAAATATGGTATGTACTCGCCCTTGTGCGATGTCAGCTGTAAAGCATTAGCTACGCAAGCTACGATCAGTGTAACCAGAGGTTAGGTGTGGAGTAAGGGGCTGGCAGGAGGGTCAGTCACCCTAGGAAGGGCCAACAATACTTAAGGATGAACAGGGGTGGGGGGGACTGGAACGGAGGCTCAAATGAGGGGTGGGCAAGAGCACATGGAAGGACAGTTAGCCAAGGCCACTTGAGGGTCATATGGAAACCCAAACACAGTGCCAGCTTCCTGTAAACATACATGAAAGTGATGTAAACAGAATCACCATGCAACAGGGGGTGCAAAGCCCCAACCAGACATCTCTCACCACCAAGTGAAGCTTCCGGTTCTGAGAATGGGTTACGTCTGATTCACTGGGTGGCCAAAGGGGCCCATGGGACACCACAGACAACACAGGTTACTGCCAAGGCTCCTCATAGCTCTCCACAGTCTAATGGCAGGGCCCTATTGCTGAAGACACACCCACACTTCTCACTGAGCATAGAGAAATAAAGGTGGCAACTACATAGAGCCTTCCCACCTACTGACTAGTGTCCATGATACTAGAATTCACCATGCAGGCTACCAGAGGAGAACAGCAAATACCAAGCCAACAACAAACCCTTTGATCTACAACAGTGATCTGTCCCGCATAACAAATATATAAAACCTCAAACATGCAAAGTGCCTTCTCCATACATGCAAAAATAGAAAGCTAATGGGTTTCTCTCCTTAAGCACTAGAGGGTGACTCTTTTTTCATGGCTAAAACATTCCCGAAATTACAGTCAATAGGCTCAAAATCATTTCAGAAAACCATGGCTTCGAGGCAGTTTTGGTACATTAACCCTTATTCACCCAGGTAGGAGCATCATGGGAAGGTCTACCGAGCCCAGGGAATGTAAGAAGTTCCAGACACCCCAAAGCAATGCACGGAAGGGTCAATTTCCAATACTCTCTGGAAGCAGCAAAGCCTTCTCAGAGGAAAGGTGGCCCAGAACACAGGCACAGCAGCACTAACAGCAAAGGCCCCAAAGGCAGACATTATAGCAACTCGCCAGGTGGGCAGCTGTCCCACCCTGTGCTTATAGCTGCCCTCCTCTGGGGTGCTGCTGTCCCACACTGTGTATAATAAATTTGGGGGGATACAGACAGAATTTTTGTTTGGTTGATTGGTTTTGTTGATTTCTGATACAGGGTTTATCTGTGTACCTCTGGCTGTCCTGGAACCTGCCCTGTTCACCAGGCTGGCCTCAGACCCACAGAGATCAGCCTGCCTCTGCCTCCTGGGTGCTGGGATTAAAGGTATGCACTGCTGACGCCCAGCCAGAGAGAGTATTAAAGTAAGATTTGCCACTTTTAAGGGCTTCAGTGCAGAAAGCAAAGGGGTATTGCTCATTAGTCAGAGGCCAGAGATCTGCACCCTCCATAGTTTACTAGAGGGTCACATGCCCTTTAATATAGATGCATAACAAGAGCCCTTTCTGTATCTGTCATATACTCAGACATTAGACCTCTTGAGACAGCAGGAAACATAAGATCTCATTATATTCACAAGGGAAATAAACATGGACCCAGATGTAAATTAGTCAATGCTACAAAGAGTATTTGAAAGCAGATGCTGAAAATTCAAATTTAAAAGCAAGTTCTGGTATTTGTTTAGTAAAATGTCAGTGTCCTTTAAGAATCTTAGTGTCTGTGAGTTCAAAGCACCAGTCATCTTTTACTTTAACTTTTAGGTGCTGGGACGTGAGCTCTGGGCCTGGTGTATGCTAAGCAAGCTCTCTGCCACTGAACTGAGGTCTGAGACAGCACAGTCACTGCTTCTCCTGCCTCTGCTGGGAGTTCCCAGAGTACTCTGTCATGGAGGGGAACACCTGCAGTCATGGTTCTGTTCTGTATCTCTTCTTCCACTCAACTGGTAAGATGAAGAAATAAAAAGAATGAAGCTGTGGGGCAGATGCTGAGAGCTGGTGGTCAAGTGGTTTCTCTCCTGGCCACAGCTCTGAAATCCTCATACTGAAGCAAAACCTCTCCCCTCCCTGAGTTTCAGGGTCCCCTCATGTAAAATTAAAGTCACTTTAACCCTAGAGCCTTGTGACAATAATACTCAGTGACAACTTGACGGGCTCCTAGGAGATGAAACCTCTGGGCACATCTTCAAGGGAGTTTCCCGGGACTGGGAAAATAAAACCCAAACCCAAAACCAAACAAAACAGAACAGAACTGAACAACTATGTTGCTCCTTCTCTGGTTTCTAACCACAGATGCACCAGGACCACCCACAGTGTGGCTCTCTGGGCCAAGCCTTCCCTGACAGGAAGTACAGAATATACTCCCAACTATGACCTCAAACAAACCCTTTCTTTCTTGAGCTGCTTCTTGTAAGGTGTTTTTGTCATAGCCACGGGAAAAGAAGGAATGAACAGGAGAGAGCTAGCTGGTGCCGTGGGAATGGGGGCGAGGCATGTGGATATGGGTAAGGCACAGGAGAGAGCTAGCCGGTGTGGTGGGGGCTGGGAGGGTGGGGGAAGGGGAGAGAGGCACAGGAGCAATGGATCTCACTTGGCCTCCAAGCTGGGCACAGGTGACTGTGGCACACACCGCCCATCCCACAATACCCACAATAACGGCTAACCTTTCCCCTGACTTCTTTGGGAAGAGAATTGCTGAGAACTCGTGGGAAATTACCTTAGTCACCAGTTTAACAGGGGCTATCGTACAGAAAGGTACATGGATAATCTATTTGCATCCAGTGAGCTAATCTGTTTTGAAAGCTGACACACCCAGGTGGATATGGCCAATTTTCTTGAGCTTTGACTTCTTCCAAAGTCCAGCTGTGCCACGGCCTTGAGAGGACACATAGGCCAATGTATGCCCTACTCTTCCAGGCCTCTGAGACCCCCGCCCCCACATACCCTCCTGTCTCTCTTCTCCACCCAAAGCTCACCCATTCTTTTAACCCACCAGTGTCCCTCCCATCCCTGGAGGCCTACTCTGCTCTGTCTCTAATGCTGACTTCTGATCTCAGGCGACATCACACTCATCTCCCTGGAGCATTCTGCCCTCAGCTGACTGTCAATAACTGTAATCATGATGACCATACTAAAGCCCACATCATGTCACCACACTATAGGCTCTATGTGCCTCTTCTTTATTGAGTGTGTAATGCTATGCATAAGGGACTTGTGTTTCATAATGAAATCCATCTGCAGTATTACCGAGAACAGCTGATGTTTTCAACATGCTGCACACCTAATAAGAGACCTTGGGGACCCCTTGGGTAGCCCAGGCATGATCGGTCTTTGTCCTGAATTAGAGATCAAGTGTTAAGTTGGCTTGTGGGATTTGCTTACCTCTCTACTTCCTGCCTCCAACACTCTGTATAACCAGTTTGCTACCTATAGGAGAACAGGAAGTCTCAAAACAATTCCTTTTGCCAGGAGTGGGTGTCACATGCCTGTAATCCCAGAATTCAGGAGTCAGAGGCAGAAGAATCTTGAGTTCGAAGCCAAACTGGGATCAGAGTAATACTTTGCCTCAAAAAGAAAAGGAAAACAAGGAGCTGGTGGGGAAGGAGAAGGAGGAGGTGGTGACAATTCCATTTGCCTCTTCCATCAGAGGTCCTTAGGGCCCACTGGGCTGGACATTGCTTATCTGAAAGCCAATGTAGTGTCAGCCTCCTCTGATCTACCTCACTAGGATTAGAGTTTATGGCTGGAGTAATTTCCTATCCCTCCTGACTTGATATATATTCTTTCCAGCAAACATTTTTTATGGGAAAGATATGGGTATATGGTGGCTAATGAGCAGTTTACCTTTCCCTCACTGCCCAGGGTTGGCACACATCAGGTCCCAGTGGGGAGTTCTGGGCCTCTCTGTGCAGCAGAGTGCCCACGTATGCACTGGCCAGTGAGCAGCAATGACTGATGGGTGGGAATGGAGACTCCTGCAGCTGCTTCCAACCCACAGCTCTGTGGGTTCCCTTCCCGGGTTAGACAGGTATCTTCTCTTTAACTAAACTGTAGCTTCCATAGCACTTACAGGTATCTGGCCTCTGTTCCAGTCTCCGCGGTGTTTAGACCACAAGTCTTGCATCTGTCAGCTGGGATGTAAGCAGAAGGCTTGGGGTGACCTGAGATGACATAGTCTGCTAGGGAAAGGGGTGCTCTGTACACAAGAGCTCAGCCTATGGGTTCCCTAGAACCCAGAGCACACTCTCCGGGAATGGTAGTACACATCTGTCTCTAAGCAACAGTCCAACTTCTGGAGAAAACACAAGCTACAGAGCGTATTAGCCCAGTTTCCCTGCCTTAGGCCTAACAAGGCAGCAGGCTATGGCTGCTAGCTCATCTTAAGTTGCTGTTGTTTTGATACCTGAAATCCATAAAGCTCTCCCCTGATCACCACGAAGCAGGGTAGAAGGACCCAGAATGTGATCTGCTCTGGTGAGAAACCCCTCTTTTCTAGTCTTCTTCCCTGGGCCGCAGGTTCCTCTTCCAACAAAGGCATCAGCGCAGGGAGAGTCACTGAGGGCCACCAATTTGGGTGAAGTATCTGTTTGCATAATCCACTTTTCTCCTCGAGCTGTAAAAGCAATTGCTCATTCATCTCTGGGAATGGAGGACCATCAGTGCAATTTGGATCTGATTTAGATGTCAGCTCCATTTACGAGCCCTCAATTCATTAGGCTGTCAAGGCAAACAGATGGTGCCCCTAATCGGGAGTGAGGGCAGGACTGCTAGGAGAGCGAGGAGATCAGTCAATAAAAACCTGTTTGCTCAGCCATCGAGAGTGGCTACCTCCTAAGCAAGGCGCCTCATCCAGAGAGCCAGCAGATCACAAACAGCCCTGGAAGAAGCCTGCTTGAGAGAGAATGGGAGACGTTGGCATTCTAGGTAGACTGAGGTGACGGGTGATCATGGAGGTTCAAACTCAATACAGGCTGGGTGTGCTGGCACACACCCATAACACCAGCACTTCAGAGGTTGAGGCAGAAGACCTGGTAGGTCAAGGTCAGCCTGACCTGAAAGGAAAAATTCTACTGTAACTCCAGGAGCTGACAGGGTGGCCAGTGTCACCTCATGCAGCTGCTCAGCCCTGCAAAGTCAGCCTGGAGTCACTCAGCCAGGTCTTCAGGGTTTGATGGAAGCTTCTGTGTGCAGGATACCAGCAGACCCAGGGCAGCAGAACCGCAGAGAGGCAGTAACAGCTGCCTTAGGGCTCTAAAGTAAGCCTTCCTGGTAACCGCTACCAGTATCAGTCCTGGTGCAGGTCCCGGACAGGAAGCCAGGAGGCAAAGCTGTTCCAGTCTTTTCTTTGGGAAGACTTCAGGAAGTCTTCTGCTTCCAGAGATGGGGCTCTTTGGGCAGCGTTGTTCTCACATCTCTGCAAATGCAATTATAAAAATAAGCCATTCTTTCCATCTATGTTTGTGAAATTACAAGCTTTATCAACTAAAATGTCAACATATAACCCATCTACATCTGAATATTTAAAAAGAAAACTCTGCCTATTTGTTGTCTGTGGGAAAATAGAGAAAATATGTGATGAGTGTGTAAGACTGCACTCACTTTTACACTTTTACTGAAGTGTGTGGTGTCAGAATACACGCACTTTCACAGTGCTGAGGTGTGTGGTGTTGGGCTGCACACAGTTTTACAGTACAGGGTGTTGAGTGCAGAGCTACAGCCCATCCCACCCTCCCAGATATATTTCAATTTTAAAAGATTTTGTCATTAGTGTGTACATATTGGTGCATATGTGACAAGAATGTGCCAAGGCACACAAGTAGAGGTCAGGAGACAATTCTGTGAGGTTATTTTTCTTTTTTAAAGATTTATTTTATACATATGAGCACACCACCATTGCTCTCTTCAGACACACCAGAAGAGGGCACCAGACCCCATTACAGATGGTTGCTGGGAATTGAACTCAGGACCTCTGGAAGAGCAGTCAGTGCTCTTAATCACTTCTGCCACTTTTACAGTGGTTGGGGGATCTAACTCAGGTTGACAGGCTTTTGTGATGTTACTGGCACACTAAGACCCTGTTTCAAAAGTTAAAGTGTCAGGAAGGCCTTGAACTTGTCACCTCCCTGACTCTACCTCCCAAGAAGCCAATACTATAGACTGCATGCCCAATCCAAAGAACAATTACATGAAGTGGATGTGCGTGTACTGCTAACCCAGACCTAGACGTTTCCAAAGCCAGGAAAAAAAGCAAGAGACCTTCAGCTTAAAAAACAGACCGCACCACTGTCTCCTGCCCACCCTGTGACTACTAACTACAAAGAACCAACCATACTATCTGTGATGAAGTTGGCAGTTTGGGCAGGGCTGAGGCAGGAGGATCACAACAGACAGCAATTAAGAAAAAAAAGGTCA
Source organism: Apodemus sylvaticus (assembly GCF_947179515.1). Taxonomy (NCBI): domain Eukaryota; kingdom Metazoa; phylum Chordata; class Mammalia; order Rodentia; family Muridae; genus Apodemus; species Apodemus sylvaticus. The sequence continues at coordinate 2,288,301 of NC_067478.1, forward strand.
GCTCAGAAGGAGCTGGAGAGGGCTGGAGAGATGGCTCAGCAGATAAGAGCACTGGCTGCTCTTTCAAAGGTCCTGAGTTCAAATCCCAGTACCCACATGGTGGCTCAAACCATCTATAATGAGATCTGACACCCTCTTCTGGTGTCTGAAGAGAGTGGCAGGATACTCACATATAATAAATAAATAGCTCTTTAAAAAAAAATAAGAAGAAGAAGGAGCTGGGGAGAAGATGTCAAAAGAGTTTCATGATGCCTTGTGATGGCGGAGTTCAGAGTATGCATGAGAGACTAGGGGACATCCACTGAAGAGTCTTTCACCATTACAGGTTCATCAGTTTAACGGGCACAGAAAGCAAACTGGGTGATGTGCACAAGTGGAGAAGGGTGAGGAAGATGTCAAAACCTTTCTCCCCCTCCGAAGTCTGAGAGAAAAGGATAGAATATCATCAAAAGACGATTCAGATGGGTGTGGTGTGGATCCCAGCACCTGGGAGGCTGAAACAGAAAGATTGCCAAGAGTTCGGGGCCAGCATGCAGTATCACAGATGGTATCTTGAAATAATAACAATAGTGCCTTCTTAGTTAGGGGCTCTTGCTGCTCTTCCAGAGGACAGGCATTCGGCTCCCAGGACCCACCCCATGTGGTTCACAACGGACCTCAACTCAAGCTCCAGAGGCTCTGATGCCTCTGGTCTCCTTGGGCACCTGCACTCACGTGCACACACACAGAGGGAGACATACACACATCCACATAACTGAAAAGAAATAATCTCTAACAATTGGAATCTTTATTGTTAACTTGACTGGATCTAGAATGGCCTCAGAACTTAGCAAGGCACCCTCTAGGCGTGTCTGGGAGCGTGCCTTAACTGACGTGAATGAGTGGTTCCACCCCGGAAGCCAGAGGCCTGGAAAGACGAAAGGAGAGAGGAGAAAACCAGCAACGTGGGAATACACCTTTTCTCTGCTTCCTGGTTCTTTGTGGTCTGGAGCGCTCTTAATGCCAGGAGCTCAGAAAGGCAAACCCTCTGTAGCTGTGAACCAAAATAAACCCTCCTCCCTCCTCCCTCCTCCCTCCTCCCTCCTCCCTCCTCCCTCCTCTCTCCTCCCTCCTCCCTCCACATGACTCTGCCAAACATTTTGTCACAGTGACACAAAAGTAATCAATACACATCCAAGGTCTGCTCTTGGTGTCTTAAACTGAGGTCACTTAGGTCACATAACTTAACCTTATGAGGTACTCCTTTAAACAAAAGGGTTTGTGTGTGTGTGTGTGTGTGTGTGTGCGCGCGCGCACATTTGCATGTGAGCATGTGCTTGTGGGTGAAGGTTTTCTGACCCATGCAAGCAAGTGTGAAGGGCAAAAGCTAATGCCAGCATGTCTTCTCAGTTTTGCCCCACCTTAGTATCTGAGACTGGGCCTCCCTCTGACCCTGGAACTCAAAGTCCCAGCTGGCCTGGCTGGATCTGCCAATCTCCAGCCTCTCTCGCATCATGTTGACGTGCGGATATGTGCTACTGTGCCCAGTCTTCCTACTGGGGACTGGGGATCTGAGATTAAGTCCTCATGCCGGACAGCAAGCACTTCATCTACTGAGTCATCATCTCTCTAACCCATGATGGATCATTATGTTAATGAGAATTTTCAAGTTCCAAGAAAGTAAGGAACTTCTTTGAGGTCGTAACGGGAGTTCTATCCATCTTTGAGCACACGTCTTTTGAAACCATAAACCGCAGCCATGTCGGAAAGGCAGCCATGCTGAAGCTGGACACCAATGCTTCCCCAAGTGAGCCCCAAACCCCATGATTTTTTCTCACTGGCACTTTTTAAATGCGCCAGCGAATAAATCAATTCTAGACTAAAATATTTAAAGTATAATATTTTTGTTCATGATTATATAAACACATAAATCCTGCTCTGCCCTTTTGGCTACTAATGGAAACATTTTTTACATGGTTGACTGAAAGCAGAGGTATAAAAATAAAGATTATGTAAACTAAAAAGTCTGCTTTTCCTTCACTTCTCCGCCTGTGTACCAAACTGCTGTGAGCATCCTCATTTACAGTTTTTATGCACATCATCAGTAATCAATAAAAAAGTTAAAATGCAAAGCTCACACAAATGAAATAATGAAATTGTGTATTTATATTTTTAAGTTAGCTAGGAAGGACCTACTCTCTCTCTCTCTCTCTCTCTCTCTCTCTCTCTCTCACACACACACACACACACCAAAAAAAGGGGGACAGGCAGAAATGTCAGAATATTGATTGTTTTATACAGCACTTATAATACCAGACCACATTAAGATTTTGGATAGCACTTGACACAGGTCAGGAGCACCTATCACAGATGAAGAAGAGATGTACGCATGTTTCTTCCAATGACATAGCTCAGAAGCAGCAAAGCAAACTCAATCTGTGGACCTTGTACTCTTGCACAATGTCTCACACAGGACTGGACAGATCCAGGCTGACATTTCATTCCAGTCCATTTTTGGCCTCTGCCAAGAACTGCAAATGTTCTCTGTTTTTGTCGACATCCTGCCTGGACACCCAGAGAAAATACTGTCCATTTTAGGAGGTGAGCCAGGGTCTCAAGCAGACCAAGTTGATGTTCCTTAAACATGCTGTGTAATTAAGGGTGATTCTGAGCTTCTGATCCTGCTGTTTCTACCTCTTGGGTTCTAGGATTAGACTTGTGCACCACTACACCCAGTTTATGCCACACTGGAGACTAACCCAGGATTTTGGGTATGTTAGCCAAGTGATCTACCTACTGAATTACCATCCCAGCCCCCTGTATTTTTCAGAAAGGGTCTCCATACTCCAGACTGGCCTCAAAACATGCTATGTGATTTAGGGTGGCTTTAAATCCAACGCCACAGAACTAGGACTACAGGCGTGTGCCACCTCACCCAACCCTGCCTACATTCTTTAATAATAAACCTAAAGCAAAGTCCTCGTAGCTGTGACTGTAGCCTGCTCCCCGTCCTTCCGACCCTGCTTTTACCATGGTGTTTTCCTTTCCACACACGCAGGGGCTCCGACAAAGCTATCATCCCGTGGCTCCTCCCTTCTCTGCCCAGTTTGCTCTGTAAGAATTGCCCTCTGGATCTCCAGTCATCCCAGCCCCTTCTAAAATCTGGTCTTCCAGAGTCTTTGCTGAGACGGTCCATTCAGGATGGTATGGCGATGGAGTCAGTGACCTTTGACACTGTACTGGGACATCTACCTAACACTCCACCCAAAGCACTTGCAGGCTTTCTTTGCTGTATCTATAGACCCATTTCTTCAATCTACTCTGATTAAATTAGTTCCAGGAAGAAACTGACTCAAATTTAGAGTCTAGTATGTTTCCCCTGAACCATTTGCATGTCTGCATTCCCAGTAACCGGTAATGGCCAAGCACAGTTTTCTCAAAAGGTCTGGCACACACTTAAAACAAAACAACAAACCAAATATTTTAAAGGAAGAGCACCAAGAACAAAATGATGAAACTTTAAGAGTAAAGGGACCATCTGGGCATGGATGCACACACCTGTAATCCCAGCACTTGGAAGGCAGAGGCAGGCAGATTTCTGAGTTCGAGGCCAGCCTGGTCTACAGGGTGAGTTCCAGGACAACCAGGGCAACACAGAGAAACCCTGTCTCGGAAAAACCAAAAAAAAAAAAAAAAAAAAAAAAAAAAAAAAAAAAAGAGTAAAGGGACAACTAAACTCAGAAGCCACTTTCCCTAAGACCACGTATAAGCAGCTACTTGGAACATGAGCCATGGAAGGCTCTCTGAAGGGCCAAGAGCAAAGCGGGCAGGTACCTCTGTGACGCTTTACATTCTACAAACACATAGGTGAGTTGAAATGATTTATAGGAGCCAGCCTGTAAGATGGAGCAGCCATGAAGGTGTTTGTAGCCCAATGACTCAAGTCCCAGCCCAGACTGCACAAGGTGGGAGGCGCATACAGGTTGTCTCCTGTCTCTCTAACACACAAATACATAAATATGGTTCTAAAATTTTAATTATCTATAGTGAAGAGAGTGGGATGATGTACCTTCTGTATCTCTTATCCATTACATCTGAATTATGACAGGCATCTGTCACTGTTGTAACATGGTATGGAGCCAACGACAGCAGAACAACACTATTGAGTCTCATGGGCCCGCCCAGTGTTCAGCAGCAGTGTGTCTGCTTGGCATGGGTGAAGGCCCAGATTCCATCTCTAATACTGCAGGAGGAGGCACAAAACTTCCTGAATCACAACATTGCATCTTGCAGCCTAGTAGGAGAGTCATTTATTACACCAGTGTGTAACAGGACCTCAGAGTCTGGCACAAACAGAAGTGGTCCCTGGTCATCACAGCAGTGGTCAGTGCAGGGGGCATCTGTCCTAATTTTGGGGCCCAGAACAAGATTGGGGTTATTCATGATATGATGTAAACATCACTATCTCACTGTGAAACAAATTTCACATTCTGCTCCAGTCAACTTAGAACGGCAAAGTTTAAATGGTGCCCAAAAGAACAAAGGCATACTGGACCAGAGCGGCAAGTGTCTGAGTTTGTGTGTCTAGAATGGACAACACAGAAGAACTGCAGTCATGTGACATAGCCACTCTAACAGCCTTATTTAAACAGGCCAGAGGTAGGCTCGGTGGTGCAAGGCTGTAATCTCAGAACTTGGAAGGCTGAGGCTGAAGGACTGTCCAAAATCCAGGCTAGCTTGTGAAACAGAGCAGTCTCAGATGGATGGATGGATGGATGGATGGATGGATGGATGGATGGATGGATGGACAGACGGACGGACTGACAGATGGGCAGACAGACAGATAGACAGACAGACAGGCAGGCAGATAGACAGACAGATAGACAGACAGACAGACAGACAGACAGACAAATGATAAAACCAAAACAAGGCTACTATTGCACTTGGGAGCCTTTTGCCTTGTTTTGTTTTTGCTTTCACTGTTCTTATTTTGTCCCAATAGTCCTGATGCTAAAATACAATGAAATACAAAGTTTTATTTTATTAACACTAACATTTATAGCACTATTCACATGACAAGTGTGTAGCAACTACCTTATTACAACTAAAGTTTGAACCAGAAGAAACCTGGAAATTGACAGTCCTTTCTATCAAAGCTTTGTACTACATAGATCTGAGCATGTCACCTTCAACTGGTTCCACAGAGGGCTCAACTAATTACTTAGAATCCAACTGTGTGTCATCTAAACCAGACACTTAAATTCTCAAAACTGGCATTTCCACAAAAAGAAGAGAAATGGATTAAACTATTTTAAAGCACTTAAAAATAGCTAGCACAATCTATATATTTAGAAAAATGTAGAGTGTGTTCTTAGAAACTTTTCTTAAGGTTTATATTTATAAGGACTCTCCGACTCCTTATAAAGTATTGAATACATGGGGAAACCTGTATCTAGTTCGTGACTGTTTCAAATGACTGCCATAGCAAAATGCAGTCTTTGTGTGTATGGTGCTTTGTTTGTGCACCTCATGTGTACCTAGTACCCAAAGAGGCTGAAAGACGACTTCATATCCCCTGGAACTGGAGTTATGGACAGTTGCAAGCCACCATATGCCACCATATGAACCCTGGGAGTCAGACCCAGATCCTTTGGAAGAGCAGCTCTCAACTACTGAGGGATCCCTCTGCCTCCATGAGATGTAGCCTTATAAGAGTGCTAGAACCAGGCCTGGTCTGTTACTCATTGTGGTACACAACCCTCAGGGACAGGACAGGACAGGGCAGGACAGGGCAGTGACATATCTGGGCTTTCTTTCAAAGGAGGGAGGATATGAAGTTGGCTTACCAACTACATCTTTTTTTTTTTTTTTTTCACAGTCCATGAAGACTTTTTATTTATGCTTTACATTTAAAAAAAAGAATCCCAGGATTTTCCCTCCTGTGTGTTTTCGTCTTGCCTCTTCATGGTCCATGATGCCAGCAGAGGTTGTCAGCACAATGAAACCAAACTGCCGTGATGGGAGCAGATTGTTCTGCCATTTCTCTAGGTCTTTGAGTTGAACATCAAATCTAGGGCTTATAACTCCACACTTGTTCAACCTTCCTGTGAGGTTCACTACGATCTTCCCAGCTCTGTGATCATCAATGATCTCGAATTCACCAATGTAGCCGTGCTTCATCATCACAGTCAGGAACCGAACGATGACTTTAGAGCATGGCCTGATGAGGACCTGGCGCTTGCCTCTCTTCTCGGCGTTGTTGATGCTCTTGAGAGCATCCGCCAAAACATTCATTCGCACCATGGTGACGGCGAGGGAAGATGGCAGAAAGAGCAACTACATCTTTTTAATAACAGCAAAAGTATATTTCAAAATTATTTTCTCTTTCTTTCTTTTTTCCTTCCTTCCTTCCTTCCTTCCTTCCTTCCTTCCTTCCTTCCTTTCTTTATGTGTGTATGGATACACAGTCCTTAGTACAAATGTGGAGTTCAGAAAACAACTTTTGGGAGTCCAGGAGACTGAGCTCAGGCCATTGACTTGGTGGCAAGTACTTCCATGCTCTGAGCCATGCCACCATCTCTCAGTTTGATTCTTTATTCAGTGGTTTAATCAAGTATCAATAAACTTGTCTAAAAGCTACATCTATTCTGTAACCAAAAATTTATTATTTTGTGTGTTATCTGCTGTGCACATATGTGCTTGTGTGTGTATGTGTGTGTGTGTGTGTGTGTGTGTGTGTGTGTGTGTGTGTGTGTGTGAGGAGGGGCCATTAGACCCAGTAGAGATACAATCACAGGCATTTGTGAACCAAATTCCAATCCTATGACAAAGCAGTATGTGCTCTGCCTTGGTCAGGGTTCTACCACTGTGAAGAGACTCTATGACCACAGCAGCTCTTACAAAGGAGAGCATTTCATTGGGGCTGGCTTACAATCAGAGGTTCAGTCCATTATGATCCTGGTAGGAAGCGTGAGGGCATGAAGACAGGCATGGTGCTGGAGAAGTAGCTGAGAGTTCTACATCAGGATCGGTAGACGGGCAGCAGAAAGAGACACTGGGCCTGGCTTGCACGTTTGAAACCTCAGAGCCCACCCCTAGTGACACACTTCCTCTAACAGGGCCACACCTACTCCAGCAAGGCCACACCTCCTAAAAAGCCTTTTGAGCCTGTTGGGCTATTTTCATTCAGACCACCATGTGCTCTTAACCACCAACCCATCTTCCATTTCCCCAAAAAGCAAAAATGCTTAGAGTTGAGGAAGTATCTGTGCATGCTGCTGTCTAATTCTTTTTCTTTTTTGCAATCCTGGTGGTTGAATCCAAAGCTCTACATGAACCAGGAAAGCACTTCACTGATGAGCCAAGTCCCTTGTTTTCAGGACAGTCTCACTAATGTAGCCCAGCCTGGCCTCCAACTCACACTCCTGCTTCAGCCTCCTGAGTGCTACGATTACAGGTTTGAGGTGCCACAGCCTCCTGAGTGCTACGATTACGGGTTTGAGGTGCCACAGTAGCTTCTTCTTAGGCTTTGGTCTTCACCCCAAACTGAAAAGGCTGTTAGACATTTGGCAAACGATAAGCCGTCCTTAGCTCAGAGTGCAGGCTTGTACCTGTAACCCTAGAATTGTGAATTCAAGGTCAATCTAGGCTAGTGTTCCAAGGCTAGCTCAGAATACAGTGAAATCTTGTCTCAAAAGACCAACAGTAACCAGATCTGGTAGTACAAGCTCATTACAAGTTACTCAGGAGGAATACAAATTCATTGCCTGCCTGGGCAATTTCATGAGATCATGTCTCAAAAAATAGAAAAAGGAAAAGAAAAGAAAAAAGAAAGCCAGGCGGTGGTGGCACATTCCTGTAATACCAGCACTCTGGGAGGCAGAGACAGGCGGATTTCTGAGTTTGCGGCCAGCCTAGTTTACAGAGTGAGTTCCAGGACAGCCAGGGCTACACAGAGAAACCCTGTCTCAAAAAAAAAAAACAAAACCAAAAAACCAAAACAAAAACAAAAACAACAACAACAACAAAACCAAAAAAAAAAAAAAAAAGAAAAGAAAAAAGAAAGGAAGGAAGGAAGAGAAAAAAGAAAAGAAGAGAAGAGAAAAGAAAAAAGAAAAGAAAGGGGGCAGGGAGAATCAAATATATTGTTCTTAAGAAGAGGGTTGTAGGTATAGTTCAAAGTGTTTAAAAAAAAAAAGAAAGAAAGAAAAGAAAAGAAAAAAAAAGACCCAGTGTAGCTCAGAGGAAGGCCTGCCAAGACTGAGGCCTGTGCTCCAGACCCAGCACTAAAGGTCAAAAATAAAATTTGAGCCTTTTTCTCACCTTCAAAATTCAAATCACTTCAAAGTAGATTTGAACAAAAAAGTCTTGCCAAGTAGAATCTAACAGTAACCCAAAGAGAAAGAATTTGAGGGCCAAATGTGCGTCTTCCACAGCTATGCTTGCAAGGGTCCTGCATACCAACTTTCCTTAAATTGCCAGCATCATCCAAAAACAAAAATTCATCCTAAATGCTTAACAGGATGAGCTAAATATGCACAAAACGGAAATTATTTCTCTGTCTTAAAAACTCACCTGTTGCTGTAACCTGGATCCTAATTGCAGATAAAAATGTCTGTTTACAATCTTGAACCATGCTATTTCCCAGATTTTATAGTTTTGTTAAGGGGGCTGTAGAGATGGCTCAGTGGTTAAGAGCACTGATTGCTCTTCTGAAGGTCCTGAGTTCAATCCCAGCAACCACATGGTGGCTCGCAACCATCCATAATGAGATCTGATCCCCTCTTCTGGGGTATCTGAAGACAGCCTCAGTGTGCTTACATATAATAAGTAAATAAATCTTTTAAAAAAGGTTTTGTTAGTTACTTATTTTTATGTTATGGATGTTTTGCCCACATGAATGTCTATATACCTTGTACGTAGTATCCAAAGACGGTGTCAGGACTCCTGGAGCTGCAGTCATAGATTGTTGTGGACCACATGTGCACTGTGAACTAAAGCCAGGTCCTCTGCAAAAGCTGCAAGTATTCTAAATAGATGAGTCATCTCTATAGAGTTCCAGCTTTTTAAAAAAAAAATTATTTTGTGTGGGGAAGTGTGATGGTCTGTATGTGCTCAGCCCAGGGAGTGGCACTATTAGAGAGTGTGGCCCTGTTGGAGTAGGCATGTCACTGTGGCTTTAAGACCCTCCTCCTAGCTGCCTGGAAGTCAGTCTTCTGCTAGCAGCCTTCAGATAAAGATGTAGAGCTCTCAGCTCCTCCTGCACCATCCCAGCCTGGATGTTGCCATGCTCCCACCTTGATGATAATGGACTGAACCTCTGAACCTGTGAGCCAGCCCTAATTAAATGTTGTCCTTTTGAGAGTTACCTTGATCATGTTGCCTGTTTACAGCAGTAAAACCCTAACTAAGACAGGAGGAGATATTACATGCCTCAACATATGTGTGGAAGACACAGAACTTCCAGGAGTTGTTCTACCATGTGGGTCCTTAGAATCCATCTCATGACAGGGAGCTGAGCCTTTCACTGGCCCCGACTTCCTAAGTAATATGCCAGCCCGTTTCTGTAAGAAATTGGTTTACTAGATATGTGTACTTTCTGCATAATCTTCAAGGAGGATGAGGGCTGCCTTGTCACACAAAAGCTACATTTTTCATGACAGGTATGAGGTCCTCATTCATAATTGGTACTCATAGTTCATAAACAGAAAAAACAAGTGACTTCTCAGGGGTGGTGGTACCCACCTGAACTCCAACAAGAATGAGGCTGGCGCAGAAACACAGGTTTGAGGCCAGCCTAGACTATATAATGAGATCCTATCTTTTAAAAAGTAGTGATATCTTTGAGAAGCCCAGGGACACTGTTAGTATGTTCTTAACTTGGGACTTCCACTCAGATCCAAAGAGGCCTATATTTCATTTTCTGGAAACTGACAAGTTAGCTAAATTATTCTGAAGTGTACAAGTCCTTGTCAAAATGAATATGCTTTGGTCATTTTTAGCCTTAGCCTTCATATTTACTGGATCAAAGGATATAATGATTTTAGGTTTATCTTCATTATTGGCTAAGGAGGACAATTTTAATATTGCAAGCTATACCATAATCACATTTATATCTTTCTACAATGTCAAGAGTTTACTGAATAACAATAAATCCATAAGCTATGTCTGTTTCATAAGCTTCAAGCCACCAAGTAGTGTTGATTTCATCTGGGAACTACCACTCATGTTCTTTTATTCCACTCCAATCCTTTTTATTTCTATTTAATTTGCATTGATGTTTGCCTGCACAGATGTCTGTGTGAGGGTGTGGGATCCTCTGGAAGTGGAGTAACAGGCAGTTGTGAGCTACCATGTGGATTCTGGGATTTGAACCCTGGTCCTCTGGAAGAGCAGCCAGTGCTCTTAACCACTGAGCCATCTCTCCAGTCCTTCATTTCAATCTTAGCTACTAATATTACTAATTCATGCCACACAAAATTATGTAGATTATCGGACTACTAAGAAAAGGCCATGACCATCACAGGGTTCAGAAAGGCCCTCTTACAGGCTAAGGCAGAGAGTTGGCATGCATGTAGTATCACTACAGACAGATAAGCATCAAGGAATCATGAGAGCTATTCAGGGTACGGGGCTGTCTAGGTGTATAGTGGTTCTAGACTGCTATATAGTTCTAGTGGGCAAGTCAGGCAAGGTGATGTGCTCAGCTGAAGCCCCTGAAACAGAATCAGCAACCAACAGCAACAAACACACAGATCGACCCAATGACAGGCCAGACACCAAAACAAGATCCTCCTACTTTTGAGATACTTACCACGTAGCCTTGCTGGCTTCAAACATGCAGTTCTCCTTCAGACTCCTAAATGCTGGGATTATAGGTGTCACCACACCCAGCACTGACTCTTTTCACATGACTCAGGTGAGGAAGGTTCCATCATTCTTTGGTCTATTGTGTTTGCTAAGCTTGTTTCTCAGATATGCTTCTGATATGGTATTCTGATTTAATTTGCTGACTTCATAAGACAGTGCTTTTTCATTTGTGTAAATATGTCCATTCTTTGTGGTTTGTGCAGCACAGCTGGATGTTCTTCATGATAAGTTGTGTGCCCAACATCTGGTGGTTATCTATTTACCCAGGTAAGCACCTGGCCTTAGCAAGAGCTCTGAGAAATAAAACAAAGTATTGTTGTATAAAACAGACTCACTCCAGGCAAGGCTCAGCCTCAAAGCTCCTGTTGTACATCAAATGCAGAAACTCAGAGCAGGACACTGCCGATCTCCTACGGTGCAAGCTTTCTCTAGTCAGCTCTTTCTTCCTTTACCACCACTGACTCCTGCTCAGCAAAGCTGTGTTCGGCACACTCATACAAAGAGCACACCTTCAAAGACACAAAGCTGCCACATATCCAAGGCACGGGAGGCTTTATTTTATTTCGGTTTTGTTTTTTGAGACAAGGTTTCTCTGTGTAGCCCTGGCTGTCCTGGAACTTGCACTGTAGACAAGGATGGACTAGAACTCTGAGATCTGCCTGCCTCTACCTCCCAAATGCTAGGGTTAAAGGTGTGCACCACCATAAAAGTTTTATTTTAAAAACATATTTGTGTACTTTGCCTGCATGTCTATATGTATGTGCATCATATGCACATGCCTGGAGCCTGAAGCGGTCAAGAGGGTGGTGATTCCACTGAGTTGGGGTGGTTTGGAGCCACACGGTGGGTGTCTGGAACTGAAACTGGATCCTCTGCCAGAAGAGTAACAAGTGTCCTTAACCACTGGGACAACTCTCCAGCCACAAGGTATGGCGTTTTATTATGTATACCTTGAAATGTTTTCTACATATGACTTAAATAATTTTTAGCCTGAGTTAGATCCCTGGAACCGGTGGGCAAAGAGACAATAGGCCCCTTCAAGTTGTCCTCTGACTTCCACGCACATGTGCCCCCCCCAATAAATAAAATGGTAATACAAAAATTTAATATTCAGTCATGTTATTTATTATGTAGTTATTGGAAGGTGGCTTATAAGACTGACTTGGAATATTCTGGAAATTCAAGAAACGTATTGAGGGCCCAACACGCTGGCTCACTGAGTAAGGGCCACCAAATCCCACCATGGGAGTTTTCTATCCCCAGGATCCAGAGAGTAGGAGGCGACTGGCGAAGGTTGTCCTCTGACCTCAGCAAACGCTCACACAAGCGAATGTAATAAAAATTAGTTTAAAAAGAAAAGAAACATTGAGGTCTGGGGAAGTTGGAAAGTTAGAAGATTCACCAAGGTTCCTCTTGCCAGTTTATATAATCGGTATGACAAAGGGGAGAAGAAGCCCTCTGCGGAGCTGCATCATGCAGGGCAAGCGGTGCGCGGGCTAGACAAAATGGAATGCTTCCTTTTGTCCGTGGTTGGTTCCTCTCCCTGAAGCCACTCAACGTTGAGTACCTACCAGTAGCCTACGTCTCTCAGCAGGCCACCATGTTCTGCTACGCTGAGAGACTTAACTTGGACAGAGACCGTCCCATCGCCTGGCCGTCGGTGTTTGCCACCTCTGGAGCCCACGCGAGGCCCCGCCCCGGAAGCCGGCTGACCCTCGGAACTCCTCCCCAGGCCTGGATGAGGTCACAGCTCTCCGACCACCACAAGCTCCAGGGAGGGACCCAATGGAGCCCCCACGGCGCATGCTCCCACTCGGGCGGGCCGCTCGGCACGTTTAAGCCGGGCTTGCCTGCGCGTGCGTGACGTTCGCGGAGCTCGGCGAATGGGTCGCGAGACCCTCGACGCAACCGGGTGTAGGAGGCAGCTGCCGCCAGGCGGCACGGTGCCAGCGCTGCCGCCCAGGCCTCACGTCTGACACGAACAGCGTGCGCCGCCACGACCCGGACGGCCGCCCGGCCAATAGGCAAGGCGCTGCAAGTGACCACGCCCCCCGCCCTCCTCGCAAGGAAACGGAGTCCGGCCTGGCTGCTGGCTTCTGATTGGCTGGGGCAAGCAGGCTGCTGCGGGCGAAGCCGGTTTTCTAGCACTCAGGGGTGGCAGCCAGAAGCCGGCAGGACAGTAAGGGACGCCGCGTCTAGGTGAGTGAAGCGGGAGCCTGGTGGGAGGCGAGGACCGCGCGGCGGGGTCCCTCGGGTGGACGGAGGACTCGGGGACCCCGTCGGCCAGTGCATGTGGAGCCGGAGGAACGAGGCTGGAGCTTCTGGAGCGGATCTTGGCCGAGGGAACGAAAGTCGCGGAGGAGGCAACGATGGCAGAAGGGGACCAGACTGGTGCCAGCTTCGGGGATCCCGGGAGCAGTGGGAGGAGAGGGAGAGGGAGTGCGATCGCATCGGCCTCGGAATCCGGACAAGGTCACAAGAAGGTGGGAGGTGAGGGCAGGGCGCCGCGCTCGGGCACCTCGGCCTGGTCTTCCCCGGGCGCCACCCGGGACTTGCGCAGACCTTAGGTGACCCTGTGTCACCGGATGGAGGAGCAAGGCTGTGGCGGAATGTGAATGCCCCTGACAAGGGAACGGGGCGCAGAGATCACAGAATCATGGCTACAGTTCAGGTGTCCAGCAGTCCGGGTGACTCAGTGCTGTTATCTGCTTTCCTCGTTTATTCTTGGGGTGGAAAGCAGTCCAGTCTTTGAGGGAGTGATCTGCTTCCGGGACTACAGAGGCCCTCTGCAGCTTGACAGTTTGGATGCAAATTCTTGACAGGTTCAAATGGTTCCCGGTGCTCTTGGAGTGTGCTAGGAGGTCTTAATTTCTCTGCACCAGTATTACAGAAAAGGGCATCTTAATATACAAATCCTTGTGTTCTGTCCCTGGCCATTTGAATCACAATCTCAAGGTAACCATTTTGCCCAAGCTGGCCGGTAATTTAGGCAAAATCAGAATTTGAAAACATTGTTTTCGATAATAGTTCTTGGGACCAGAGGGACATGCGGGGAAGTGTCTTCAGCTGTTCTGTTACCTGATGCACAACCCGCTTTCTTATTTAGGTTGCCATGCATTTGGAAAAGTCTGCCAGTAGTCATACCTGGTCTTACAGCATAATAATGTGCTCAGCAAACTAAGTTTGAATATCTGGCTATTGCTGACTTAGAAATAAAAATATGTTCTACTTTCTGACAGATATGGGTCAGTCATTGGGTGAGTGAGATAATAAAAGAAAATCCTGTGGGAAAAACATCTTTTTAAATTAGAATTGGCCGGGCGGTGGTGGCGCACGCCTGTAATCCCAGCGCTCTGGGAGGCAGAGGCAGGCAGATTTCTGAGTTCGAGGCCAGCCTGGTCTACAGAGTGAGTTCCAGGATAGCCAGGGCTATACAGAGAAACCCTGTCTCGAAAAAAAACCAAAATCCAAAAATTAAATCAGAATTGAAATTGTTAGATAATTTAACTGAAGAGAGAATAGCCCATTTAACTATAAGTGTGATGTACACAGTTTTTACAGTTCAAAGACAGTATGAATTCTTATATTTTTAGTTCAGATTTGCACCTGTAACGTAAAAGTGTTCATTTAACAATAAATAAATTGTCAAACAAAAGAACGGTGGACTGTATGTGGGGAGTCAGATTCTAATCCTACCTTTTGGGAAAGATAGTCCTAGTGTGGAATGATCCATGTGACCCTTCAAACCCTTTATCCACCTGTAAAATGAGGATAGTGATTGTTGTCTCTTCATTTCTTACTCTTGAGTTAAGATTTGAGCTTATTGACCTTGGGTTTTAAAACTTGACCTTTCCTTTTCATTTAAGTGGCTGTATTTCTTGAATTCCACCACCACCTCTTCCTTGTCCTCCTCCTCTTCCTCCAGCAAGGACTTGCTGGGTAGCCCAGGCTAGCTTCAAACTTGATATCTCCTGCCTCCCTTATGTCCTCCTTAATGTCTGACATTACACTCAGTTGCCACCATGCCACACCTTTTTGTAGCCCCTTCTGGTAGCCAAAAGCATATATAATTGGTACAAATTCACACCGCTGAATTGGAGTAAATGCCTCTATCCACTGGCTCATGTAATTACAGTTCTATCCATGGGGCTTTCTTTGAGCTCCAGACTCATCTTCAGGTTCCTGCCTGACATTTGCCCCATCTTGCCCAATGGACATCTTTTATAAATTTGATTTCATTGTTTTTGTTACTGTCTTGAAACAGGGCGTTGCCTTGCAGCCTGGGCTAGCTTTGCCCTCATGATCCTCTTCTATCTTTAGTGCTGAAATTATAGGCACATATCACCACTCTGGCTATCATTAGTCCCCTAAAAGAAATAATGGCTCCATGGTGTGCTCCATTTCTTAACCGCATCATGAAATTAACAACATTCTGAAAGTGAGGTCAAGTGCTGAAGCCATTCTAGCCTAATAGCCTGTATCACAGGGGAAAGGGAGGGATGAGCGTCTTCTGTTCTCTTATATACAGTAAAGAGAGAGTGTCGCTCTCTTCCCCTTTTGCTCCATGAACCCACTAGACAATATACTTATCCACTTAGGAAATGGGAAAAGATGCCAGCTGCAGTTTGTTTCCTTATTTGTGGTGTGTGTGTTTGTTGACAGCCCTGGGGATCTAACCCATGACCTCAAGCATGCTAGGCAAGTGCTCTGTCCCTGGGATGTATCCTAGCACGATAGAGGCGTCTCTCGATCGGGTGATGAGTTCAGGAGGCGTAAACACGTTTTTTGAGATAGGGTCTTTCTATTGTGTAGCTCTGGCTGTCCTGGAACACAGAAGTCCACCTGCCTCTGCCTCTTGAATGCTGGGATTAAAGACATGTGTTACCCTACCCAGCCACAAAGGGATGTTTTTAAAGCAGGTTGTCGTCTGATAACTTTTGTCACTTGTAGCTTCAAGGAATCAAGACCTGCTCAGGATATTTTCTCTTTTTCATAGATGCTGTATAAGGACAGTAAAAGGAAATGGACACTTAGGTGTATACAGCTTGATGCTTTCACACTGCCTGATTAAACTCTAAAAGTATTCCCTATGTATAGACCACAGGACGTATGCAAGCAGGGCAGGTATAGCACCCTGGCTTCAAGAAATCAAACAGGCATTTGTAAGTGTTCTGCAGGAGTGTGTGACCAAAGTACTTATAAACAAACCACCCAAAGAGGACCTTCCAGAGGAAGCCAGTTCAGGTGCACACCTGCAAAACCAAGAGCAGAAGAGGCAAAGGGAAGCTGTCCTGACAGCGCTCAGCTCTGTAAATGCTTTGAGCTAGCCTGGACTTCAGATCCTCCTCCTTCCCACTCAGAGTGCTGGTGTTACAGCTGTGTGCACCACGCCCAGTCAGTGTTTGTTTTATTTTACAAATGTAATGAGCATCCTGAACCTTGAGCTTACTGAACCTTGTATATACAAAAGCTCTGCAAGATGGATTGTATTAGGAAGTAATGGAGAACTAAAAAAAGGAAAGAAAAAGAAACATCTTAGTTCTAATCTGAACATTCTAGCTAGCTAGTTTCTTCTCTGTGGCCGACAGTGTTGACCCTTAGGGAGGGTAGGGCTTGGAGAAATAAGCTCACTTTCCCTTTTTTTTCTGAATCAGGGTTTCTCTGTATAGCTCTGGACTGTCCTGGAACTCACTCTGTAGACCAGGCTGGCCTCAAACTCAGAAATCTGCCTGCCTCTGCCTCCCAAGTGCTGGGATTAAAGGTGTGCACCACCACTGCCTGGCAAAGATTTATTTATCTATGTTTTATATATATACATACATACATGTGTGTGTGTGTGTGTGTGTGTGTGTACATATATATATATATATAAACTGTCGCTGTCTTTAGATACACCAGAAGAGGGCATCAGATCCCATTATAGATGTTTGTGAGCACTATGTGGTTGCTGGGAATTGAACTCAGGACCTCTGGAAGAGCAGCCAGTGCGCTTAACTGCTGAGCCTTCTCTCAGTCCAAGCTCACTTTTCAAACTAAACATTCCCCTATTGGAGTTGGGTTTTCTTTGAGGGCTTCGCTGCCATTCACCCCCTTGAATAGCACTCTGTTGCCTTTTCTTGCTGAAGAGAATGTGCAGGATTGTATATGCTAAGTATATGCTAATGAGAGGATAGTGGCTGTCTCTAGTCGGAGACCCAGTACTATGTGCTGTGTTTGCCTCCTTTATTTAATCTGTGGGTCAGGATTACAGGCGATTCAAACTTGTTCATTAAGGAGGCACACTAAAGATGAAGCGGATTCCGCACTACTGCACTGTGATGAACTCGTATGTGAGAAGTGATTGTAGGGAGAGAGCTTTGCTCTCTGCAATGGCCGAATGGATTCTTTTTGTCCTGCTCCTTTAGTCATATAACTGCTGAGCTCATATTGGCCTTCTCTGAGTGCCACATAAAAGGATGTTATAAAGAGAATGCCTGGGGAACGTTCCGAAGGTATGTCAAAGAAGGCGACTCAGAAGAAGAGAAGCCTTAGCAGATGCCCAACAAGAAGGCCCTGAGGGACTTGCTTTGTTCCGTTTGTAGAATAGGAAGAAGGAAGAAAGAAAAGAGGAAGAAAAAACTGCAGCATGGTGGCACACGCTTTTAATTCCATCTCCCAGGAGTCAGAGGCAGGCAGCTCTCTGAGTTCGAAGCCAACCTGATCTATATATTGAGTTCCAGGACAGCCAGGGCTATGTAAAGAAACCTTGTCTCAAAACAAAACAAGAAAATCCCCAAAGCTATGCAATGGAACATGAAAGCATATCTCCGCAGCTATTTCAGTTTTTCTCCAGCTTCAGCGATCAGCATCTTCTTGGCCTTCTTAGGCATTTGCAAGCAGATACCCAGACAGACATCTACACATTCTATTAAAAGAATATTGCTGTTTTCACAGTATGTTAAAGGAAAAATGATGGAAGAGTAAATATATACAATTCTTTTTACTTATGAAAGTTCAGTTCTAAAATTATTTTTCCAAGTTCACAGATAACAGATACCATGGGAACTAGGCATAGTTGTAGCTGGACTTTTGTCTACATTGTGGCCTCTTTCTTCTACCCTTTCAACCCCTAACAGTAAGTAGAGAGAAAAGGATAGAGGGGGAAGGGTGACATTTTCATTAGACTACTTCCTACTGATTAGGGGCATCGAGTTCCTTGGGGACAAGTTTGATCTTTACTGTCAGGATATCTGATTTCTTCTTCTCATTTCTTTGCACATGACTGCTTAACAAACCACACTGCCTCTTGGGGGTCCTAGCCTTATATACCCTCTAAAAAGTTCCCAGAATCCCAAATGTCACATGACGCAGAAACTATCTGCAGCTGGCAAAAACCAGTGCTAGAGCATGAGGCAAATCATAGTCAGCTGCGTTGGGCAGTCGGAAGCAGCCCCACATCCCACACCTGGGTATAAATGAAAGCAAATTCCTATTTCTGTTTTTAAAAGAAACCAAATTTCTTACTACACATAGTAGTTCATTCAGTACTAAATAATATTCTAGATACTTTTAATTATACAACCTCAAAAAAAGTTTCTCTTTCAGGAAGACTCTTCAAGAAACCACAATGTCATCCAACACAGACCTTTCTCTCTCTTCATATGATGAAGGTCAGGGGTCTAAGTTTATCCGGAAAGCTAAGGAGACACCGTTTGTCCCCATTGGTAAGTTGGCTGATGCTTTTTTTCTTTTCTTTCTCTCTCTCTTTTATTTTATTTTTTTGGTGGTTTTTTTTTTTTTGTTTGTTTGTTTTTTGTTTTGTTTTTTCAAGACAGGGTTTCTCTGTATAGCCATGGCTGTCCTGGAACTCACTCTGCAGACCAGGCTGGCCTCGAACTCAGAAATCCGCCTGCCTCTGCCTCCCAAGTGCTGAGATTAAAGGCATGCACCACCACTGCCCGACAGCTGATGCTTTGATAATCAGATTGTTGCAAGCTTAGAACAGTAGAAGCATGATAAATTTGTATAATGAGTAGATCCTTAAATACCTCTTTTCTTGTTTTGTTGAAATACGGTAAGGTCAATATATAAGTCCCATCACAAAAGTTCTGTGTGTATTCGGATACTGACTTATTTCAGTGCCTCATGCTGTGTGGGGATCCCAGGACCACCTTCTGACCCAGAGATTTACCAGGACTCAAGACAAAACCCTGTTAAGGTTTCTAGCACTGAAAGGATAGAGGTGAAAGTCAGCAGACGCCCAAGATGAAGGCGGGGGAGACGAAGCAGGAGCCTTCAGGTGCTTGCTGGAGGACTTGCGCTCTTCCCCCAGCAGTGTGGACACCGGTGGATGCAGGCCGCCACACTCTGGCAGTTACAGGTCACAGATGAGGTCAGTCACAGATGTGCAGTGTCCATGAAGACCCTACACCCCATGAGACAGCAATATGATCACCAATAGAATTCTGAAATCAGTAAGCTGGAATAATTTATTCACTTAAAGCAGATACAAATTATAATTAGTACTAAAGCACTAGAAACATTCCCTTTAAAGTTGGGAATTGATCAGGGAGCCCTGTGGACTCTGCAGCTATTGCCTGGAGAGCCTGACATTTTGCACAGGACAGGGCAGGAGCTATGTACGTACTTTAGGAAGAAACCCTGCTGGTCTGTGGGCAATACAGTTATGAGCACAGGGAATACAAGAAAATCAAGTGAGAAACGACTAAACCAGTTAGAGAAAAGATTGCCATGATGTTACTTGGCTGTTGCTGTGATAAAAATCCATCACCAAGAGCATCAAAAGGAAGAGAAAAAGAGGTTATCTGTCTTACGTGTCCAGGTGGCAGTCACATTGACGTCAGGGCAGGACACTGAAGGAGTTAGATCCATATGGACGGACAGCTTGCTGTCTGCCCCCCAGGCTCATGGCCAGCCAGCTACTTTTCCAGCCCAGGACCACCCGCCCAAAAGGAATGGTACCACCCACGGTGGACTGGGCCCTCCCACTGTCAGTCAAGACAGCGTCTCACAGACATGACCACAGGCCACTCTGATGTGGGCAGTGCCACAGTTCAGACTCCACTTGACTCTTCCTTAGTAATGGTTCTCAACCCATAGGTTTCCACCCTTTCACGGGGATCACCTAAGACCATGGAAAAACACACATACTTACATTACGATTTACAAGTAACAAAATTACAGTTACAAAGTAGCAACAAATAATTTATGATTGGGGGTCACTGTAACATGAGGACTGTATTAAAGGGTTACAGCATTAGGAAGATTGAGAACCAGTGTTCTAGAGTGTCATTCACCCTGAAGCCAAGTAGGACAGTTACTTCCTCAATGCATCAGAAGACACCAAGGGGAAAGCCTAGCTGGACCTCCGTTCTCTCGGCTCTCCTACGACTCTCTGGTTTGGGTCTGACAAATTTTATTTACTCTTAAGAGTAGTACTGTTGCCCTTTGTTTCTTCCTTTTCAGTGCTGACACAGTTATTTCCTAATTTCCTTTCCTCAGTTTTAACATCCAAGCCCAATTACAAGGGTAGCCTCTTTAGTGTATATGTATTGCCCATTTTATATTGACTGCTAGTTTTAGTTTTAGGTTATGCAGTCTAGGTATTAGCCTTTTTGAAATTCAGTGTTCTTTGTGGCCTAATGTGTGATTGTATTGTCAGAACTTCCTAACCATTTGAGAGGCTGTATGGTCTGTTTTAAAATTAAAGTGTGGTTTCTTTGTTACTGCTCTATATGTGTGCCCATGTGCCACAGCGCTATGTGGAGGTCTGAGGATGGCGCTGGTTCTCTCCTTCCTCCGTGTTGAGCTGGTTCTCTTACTTTTTCTGCACTACATACCCCAGGCTAGCTGGCCTGTGGCCTCCCGTCTCCACCTTCCATCTGCCCTAAGAGTGCTGCTGTAGTTCTTACCACATCTAGCTTTAAAAAACAAACAAAAACAAAAGAACTTGGGTTCCTGGAATCAGGCTTGTTCAGCTTGGCAGCAGGCTTACCTGCTGAGACAACTCACCGACCCTGGCATTCTTAAGTCTGTCTACTTGCTCCATAAACACACATTTGTTCAGAAGTGATCATTAGCTGGGCATTGTGGCACGTGCTATAACCCAGCACCGGAAGGTAGGGGCAGGAGGGGCACGGGTTCAAGCTCATCTACTGTTCACTGCAGATTAGAGGCTAGCCTGGGGTACAGAAGATCCAATGCTTCAGAGGCAGAGCCAAGCGGAGCTCAAGGCCAGCCTCCTATTCACTGTGAATTCTAGATTTGGGTTTGTGAAGCAAAAAAAGATTGAAAATTTAGTTCATGTGTTATTTAATTAATGATCTTACAGCAATAGCAGGAAGTACATTGACTGGGGCTGGCATTGTGTTGGCTCCTCTCGCGTGCATCTAACGCAGTTAAGACTCCGTGTTACAGGGATGGCGGGCTTTGCAGCAATTGTGGCGTATGGATTATACAAGCTGAAGAGCAGGGGAAACACGAAGATGTCCATTCACTTGATCCACATGCGGGTAGCCGCCCAGGGCTTTGTGGTGGGGGCCATGACTCTTGGTAAGTTCATCAGGACACTCTTAAATTTCTGTTTCTCACTGACACTTTCCTTACAAAGCAAATACTTTCGGCTGATCTTAAAACAGTTTGAAAATGCCTTTCATTCATTTTCTTATGAAAGAATAATTCATTTGAGCAGTGACAAAGCTTTGCCTCCTGTGACAGTAAATCCTTATTCTGTAACTCAGTTTCATTGCTCAGATTCTGAGCATGGGTTAACAGTTTGTTGAGAACACTGCGACGGTTGTATTGAGTTTGGGAAGGTAGAAAAGATCCTAGAATGAACATGCTTTTATTGGCATCATGGTTTATTGACTTTACTTGTATAATGTTGTGGGTGTTTTAGAAATTGCCTGGTAAATACTGACTGTTGATGAAGACAGTGTAGCACAGTAAGCTGCTCACACAGGCCTGGCCTGTAGACTGCTCTGTGTTCTCTGAATGCTGAAGGAGGTGTTTTAATGCTTCTCTTCTTTTTCTTTAGGTATGGGCTATTCCATGTATCAGGAATTCTGGGCCAAGCCTAAGCCTTAGAAGAGCTGCTGCCTTGGTCTGGGAAGTGCCTGCTTTAGTTAGACGTCTCATATTGAGGTTACGTGTTGTGTCTGCAATAAATAACATGTGGGTTTCGACAAAATACAGTATTGAATATTGGTTTACTTTCTCGCCAGCTTGATTTGCCTGGTGACCGAATTGTTAGTGACTGATCCACTAACTCAGTCACTCGGGGTCAAGGTAACACAGAAGAAATCTGTCACCTGAAAGTAGTTGGTCATGTGCTTTCCTTACACCTTTATGATGAAAGTTTTTATAAGAAGGGCAGCTGCCAGTCGAGAGTAGGCCGTGCTGCCGTGCTGCCATGCTCTGGGAGGGTGTCAGCGAAGAATCCTGTTTGTCCTGGTTCAGTTATTTTGTCTGCCTGTGGGTTGACTTCTGAACTTTGAGTTTTAATGTTTGCTGGCTTCTGAAAACACTTTCCAAAGAGTCCATGAAATATGATTAACTTATAAAGCCCCTATAATTCAGGAGGGAGAGGTGTGTGTGTGTGTGTGTACAACAACCTGGAAAGCTGCTAAGAACTGCAGAGAAGCAGTATGTATTAGAATCACACTTATAAACTAATTGTGGGTTCTGGTTTAGCTCTTTTATAATTGCAAAGTTATATTTTTGCTGCTTGGTAATAGGCTAATTCTTAAACATCTTAAAATAGAAGTATTTTGTTTCTTTTTTTGTGGTGCTGGGCATTAAATGCAGGGTCACACAAAGGCCAAACAAGTGCTGTACACTGAGTTGAGTCCCTGCAGAAGTAGGTACTGTGATGTAATACAAGGACAAAGGAAACACACAGCTTGATGCAGGCCGTGTGGCTACTTGGTAAGAATCATGTCTATTAAAGTACCAAGTGAGGTAAACAGTGGGTGGCCTGGTGTTTCAAGACATTACACACAAACTTGGGTATACAGAATGTCAAGTGCACTGTAAAATCCCTGTCCAACCCAGACTTACATTCCACAGAGACAAGATGTCATATGTACTGTTATTAAAATAAGTCTGAACATATCAGATGTCTTGTTTTTATTTCAGTTTTGAAAAAGCAAGTCCTTCCTTAGACCAGCACAAAGATTAGAAAACGAACACCTGTGGTGAGAGACTGAGAGGCCATGTGCAGTGGGAACTGACTGCTGGCCTCTGTTGGGTGCTCACCGTGTGCCCCAGCCTGCTCTGAGGGAGCTTTAGTTATGTGTGGCCGTGAGTGTGTGTGCTGGTGTGTGCAAGCGCCCTTGGAGGCCGAAGGCATCGAGCATCCCTGGAGCTGGGATTACAGGCAGTTGTGCTGTATTTGAACTGAGTTTGGGTTCTCTGCAAGAGCATGTTAACCCTTGAGCTATCTCTCTACCCCCTTTTATCTCTTGTTTGTGTGTGTGCAGCAGTCAGTGCTGAGTTTTCTCCCACTGTGGATCCTGGCTATCAACAGGTCCATAGTCTTGGTAGCAAGCACCTTTTACCTGCTGAGTCATTGTGCTGGCCCTTTAAGAACTTAAACATACAGTGTTGTTAAACTAATGATCTAGAAGATAGTATCCATGCCACAGGCAGGCCTGAGTCACAGGGCCTGCCTTCCATGCAGTGTGCCTACAGGACTGACCATAGGGCTTTGTTCTTCACTGTTCCAATTTAGAGCGGATGGAATCACTGCCACTTCAGAAGAGGCCATGATAGTGTGACAGGTGCCAACAGATGTTAGGGACTTTCTGTGGTGGCCTTTCGTTGGTTGGTTGGTTTTCTGAGACAGGGTTTCTCTGTGTAGCCCTGGCTGTCCTGGAACTCACTCTGTAGACCAGGCTGGCCTCAAACTCAGAAATCCGCCTGCCTCTGCCTCCCAAGTGCTGGTATTAAAGGCGTGCGCCACCACTGCCCGGCTTTGTGATGGCCTTTGTGAAATTGGAGTAGCAGCAGTGATTAATTGTATTTAATACAGTTAAGCAAGAGACTGCAGCTCCTATGGTCCCATCATGGACTGTATAGTCAGATCCAGTCAGTTTTCTGTTTTCCCACCCGTGACAGAGTGTGGACTGGCCGTGCCGCTGCACTCCTGTGTAGCTGCTACTGGAAAAGTTTGAGAAAATTCTTCAGTTTTTGGCTTCCTGCTTTAACAGTGTTGGCATTTTGAGAATTTGTTACTAAGTCCACCTATACTCATGGTTCTGCCACTCTGAGCCAGATAGCTGTAACTTCCCTATCTAAGGTAGGAACAATATCCAGGACTAGAGAAAAGAGAAGTCCAAGGGGCCTAGCCTAGCACGCCAAGCGTCCTTCCGTAAGCCAGTGCATGCCTGCTGCTGTATGACTGTGCTGAGTATACGTGTAGAGTCCCAGCAGGCTGGCGGTAAGTGGTCACAGCAGAACGTGGCAGCTGCCAATAGAAGAAGCCACCCGAGCAGCTGACAGATTCCGAGCCCAGGGTTGGGATCGGATGGCTCCCCAAGGAAAAGGCATTCTACTTTGGCTTCTTGTGAAACTGTCATCCTAATGCTGGGTATAATGGAGTGTGGGGTGACTGTTTCAGGCCTTTCTTGCTCAGTTGCCTGTCAGTGTATCCAAAGTGCTTGCCATTAGTTCCCTGTTCAGCTAATGCCTGCTGACTTCACCAGAGTCAATTTTGGGTTTGGTTTGGGTTTTTTGCATTTATGAAGTTCCAGTTGGTCCTTTGTTCGTGGGTTCCACGCCCATGGGGTTCATCCAACCACAGATCTGAAATCTTTATTGCTGTGTCAGTATTGAGCATGTGTGGACTTCTTTCCCCATGGGGGTTGCTCAAGGTGTTGTGTACAACTGTTGCATAGCACTTTGTTGCAGTAGTCGGTGTGAGTGAGATTGAGAGACTTAAAGACTGTGACGGATGTGCGCAGCTCCTGAGCAGAACCCTTACCCTCTGTTAGGAGACCTGAGCGCCCATGCAGGTTTGGGTCCTTACTGGGGGGTTCTGGAACCCATCAGCAGCAACTGGGGAGGCTGTGTCTGAGCAACAGTGACATCTAGTGTCCAGACTTGGCTCTGACCACATTCACAAGCTCCCTGACCATGGTGGTCACGGAAGCCATGCCTCCTGTCCCACAGATGGCCAGCATCCCTAGGACTCACAGTCAAGTTCCATCCCTATGTAATTCTTCAGCCCATTCCCTCACAGCTGCAAGGCCAAGATTAATCCGAATGATGATGAAGGAAAGGCTGCTGTGTGTCAGGCAGTGGGACTGCCAGCACCCATGTACTCCACCCTGCTGGAAAGCTCTTTGGATTTCAAAGAGAAGGAACCCAGGCCGGTAGATAGAATGTCACGCGACCAGTGATGGCTTTACCTGGGTACATTTAGGAAGAACCAGCATGTGCCGGCTCCTGGCTCAAGCTTGCTTTCTCTGCCACCTGCCCTGGGCAGGGGCAAAAGCGGAAGGTTGTCTGGGTCAAGCTGAGGTCATCGTCGACGTCGGTCTCCTCATGGGAACCCAGTGGCAGGTCCTCTGGCATTCTGTTGTCTACACTGTAATCGGGAGAGAAGAAGTCCGCCTTCAGCAGAGGCTGCCGCTCACCTCCCTGTTTTGCCTTTCTGTCAGCAACACCTCCTCTGAATCTTACAGTTATCTTTCCTGCCTCTTGTTTTGCAGACCAGTGACCAGGCCCTGTCTGCTTGTCTCACTTCTGTCCCCTCTTCTCCCTGTTGCCTACACTTTTTACCTAGGCCTCTCACCTGTTTCTTCTCCTGGGTGCTAGTGAAGCTTTGTCTCAGTCTCTCTGAGGAAGAGGCTGAGGTTAGTAGTAAGTGGGTAAGGGCAGGGGCCCAGGCAGCAGGATAAACTGGTAATTCCCTAGATCGGGTGGGTTCCATGTGTGGTTGGGGATGTGGCTCAATAGTAAAGCACTTGTCTAGCATATTTGAAGCAGTCCTGGGTTCAATGTCCAGCAC
Source organism: Apodemus sylvaticus (assembly GCF_947179515.1). NCBI lineage: Eukaryota > Metazoa > Chordata > Mammalia > Rodentia > Muridae > Apodemus > Apodemus sylvaticus. The sequence goes on from NC_067478.1 coordinate 2,314,159, forward strand.
CAGGAAGGAAGGAAGGAAGGAAGGAAGGAAGGAAGGAAGGAAGGAAGGAAGGAAGGAAGGGAGGGAGATAAGCTAGATTCCAAACATTAGACAACAAAAACCTGTAAGATGGGCTGAGCATAAAATGGACAAATTTGGTAGGAAAATCACAGCGAATTCCCAGGGCAGTCCATTGTGCTACTGACTTGGTGCAGGACTGGGATAGATTGCATCTATTTGGGAGGTCACCTGGAACAGAGGGCCACAGGATCTTGGTAGAATACCTGGTCTTCTGAGAAAGTCAGCACAGGACTCCAGTATGAGACGTCCATATCTACAAACATATCGTAGGTATTAGCTCGGTTGATAGACTCAGACCTACCTGGAGCTAGCTGATGAGAACAGTGTTTTAGGGTCTGTAGGAGCTGGGGCTATCGGACACAGGGGCATCACAAGCTAGAGGCAGAACCAACACCACAAAAGCTTGAATCTGAAGAAACTGAACTTTTTAATCCTCTGGGGCTCCTGAGTAGGGAGTTGAATAATCAGAAAGGCTGAGAGCCCTGGGCTGAGCTGGTCCACGGTGGCATACACCATTACTCTGCACTGGCTGTGCAGGTGGAGCTCTGAATGCAAGGCCAGCCTGGGCTACAGAAGGTGTTCGAGAACTACCACACAGAGACACCCTGTCTCAACAAACCTCCCTTATAAAGCAGGACAGCTGGTGTGTAGTACTTAGACAGTGGGTACTACTGAAATACAAGGGCATTTCACATGTTTCAAACCTCTTCCTCAGCCTGTTTAACTCATGTAACAATTCTATTTATGAAGAAATGAAACTAGAGAGCTAGCTCAGTGATTAAGAGCATTGGCTATTCTTCCAGAGGACAGAATTCCCATTTGCAGAATATGGAGAATCAATGGGATAGCAAATGTTTAAAATGTTTTATTTCCTACATTTAATCTGAGTATTTTATACTTCTGAAAATGTTACAAAGAGTTATAATTAAAGCTTGCTACACATTAAGGTCTGGTGAGGTGGCTCAGCAGGTAAAGGCCGCCAAGCCTGATGACCTGAGTGCCAGCAACTCCCACAAATTATCCTTGGACCGCTACACACGTGCATGGCATCGGTGCCCCCACTCAACAGATAAAATGTAATTCTAAAAATTAGCAGTGCTTTCTGGACAGTGGTAGCACACACTTTTAATGCCAGCACTGGGAAGGCAGAGGCAGGCAGATGTCTGTGAGTTCATGGCCAGCCTTGTCTACAGAGAGTTCCAGAACACCCAGAGCTACATGGAGAAACCCTGTCTCAAACAAACAAAAATTAGCAGTGTTCTACAAGTAGTTCTGGCTAGAGAGACAGGATGTGGGGGTTGAGATAACAAAAATGAAGACATGGATCCCAGTTCTCTTGGCTTCCTGTATGATAGAGCATCATGTTATAAACTATACAAATTCTTCAGACTGAAAAACAAACAAATAGTGTAAGAAGAGTCTCAGCGGGGAAAGTGGGAAGGTTTAAAAAGAATAGAAACTAGAGAAAAACACCCCTAGCTTTGAGAGAATGTGCTAGTGGAATATCCTGATTAAACACAACCCTTAGGAGCAGGGGAGAACACTCAGTGGTTCCTAGCACTTGATGCTCTCCCAGAGGATCTGGATTCCATTTCTGACAACCATGTGGCAGCTTCCAGCTGCCTGTGACTCCGCTTCCTGGGCATCTGAGGCCCTCTCTGGCCTTTACAGACACAGGATGTGCACATGGTGCACAGGCATACGTGCAAGCACACACTCATAAAACCATTAGCTGGAAAGCCATTCTGTGGTACAAACATTTTACACACACAGTATGATGCTGAGGATAGAACCAAGGCCTCAAACAAACAAGGCAAGCACTCTACTGCAGAGCTACTGCTCCAGTCCTTAGTGTCTCAGGAGGGCTTCCTTGTGTAGCTCAGGTTGGCTCATTGTAGAGTGCAGACTGGACTTGAGTCCAGTTTGTGAGGGCCTCCAAAGTGCTAGGATTGCAGTACATTCATGCCCGAAGCTTTCTACTACTCACCCTTGGAGGCCAGCTGACATTCTGACGCAGTGTGCTCTCCTCCTAAGGGGTCCTGGCTTGCTCCTAGGAGCAGCACTTTCCCATCCCTTATACGCACAGCTGGCTCCTATTATCCCCACCCCAGGCAGCTCCCTCATGGCCATGAAGCGGGTAAATGGCACTTGCAGGCTGTGGAGAAGAGCCTTCTGGTGCCCTGCCGTGCTGTCTACCAAATCCACTCTGCCTTTTGCTGCCATGCAGATTTCCAGTTCTCAGCCTCAGCCCAACGCATAGGCAATTGAAGACCATAAAAAAGAAAGGCCTGTTGGTTTGTGCTTTCTGGTCACATCAGCACATCTGGAGTGGGAGGAGGAAGCAATAGAGGAAGCCAGGGCCCAGGGAAAGGCGGTGTACAGTGGGAAGTATAGGAAGCTGGATGGAAGAGGATTGGTTCCCTTGAAAGTTTAAATTTACCAAAATCCGAAGTTGCCCAGCTGAAGATATAGCTCAGCAGTTAAGAATTCCTGCTCTTCCCAAGGACCCAAGTCAGGAGGCTCACAACCACCAGTGACTCTGTCTTAAGAGTTTTACTACTGGGAACAGACACCATGACCAAGGCAACTCTCATAAGGACAATATTTGATTGGGGCTGGCTTACAGGTTCAGAGGTTCAGTCCATTATCATCAAGGTAGGAGCATGGCAGCATCCAGGCAGGCATGGTGCAGGAGCTCAGAGTTCTACATCTTCATCTGAAGGCTGCTAGCAGAATACTGACTTCCAGGCAGCTAGGAGGAGGGTCTTAAAGCCCACAGCACAGTGACACACCTACTCCAACAAGACCACACCCCCTAATAGTGCTGCTCCCTGGACCAAGCATATACAAACCATCACAAAATCCAACCCCAGGCAGCCCAGTTGTACTGCAAGGGGGTGGGCAGGTGGATGCAGTGTTGTGGGTACCCAGCCCTGCACCTTCACAGGTAATGATGTGCTACTCACATTAAGTGAACAGGGACAGAAAAACGGCTTTAATATAGCTAAAGGCTTTCACATCATAAAGGCTTGTGAGAGTATCTGGTCTCCCCCAGCTCATCTTTCCAACGTGTTTGCCTCCCTTCGTGGCCCTGACATACAGCAGTGTCAAACTGGGAGGTGTATTTTGTTTTTAAAATACTTTCTTAAAAAATTTTTTTTCCATTATTTTAAAAAATCTTGGGCTGGTGAGATGGCTCAGTGGGTAAGAGCACTGACTGCTCTCCCAAAGGTCCTGAGTTCAAATCCCAGCAACCACATAGTGGCTCACAACCATCTGTAATGAGATCTGACGCCCTCTTTGGGTGTGTCTGAAGACAGCTACAGTGTGCTTACATATTATAAATAAATAAATCTTTGGGCCAGAGCAAGCAGGGACTGAGCAAGCAAGGTTAACTAGAATGAGTGAGCAGAGATCCTAAATTCAATTCCCAGCAACCAGATGAAGGCTCACAGCTACAGTGTACTCAGATACATACAATAAATGAATAAATTTTAAAAACTCCTAAAATGCAAAATAAATAAATTAATAAATAAATAAGAAGCCCTAAAAATTCTACCATACTGATATAATTGCCTGTGTGTTATTTCACATAAAAGTTTTCTTAGTATGGGAGTGTGCACCTGTTTGTGTCTGTGCACATGTATATGGGAAAGGCAGAGGTTGTCCTTGGTATTTGTCTTCAACTTCTCTACCTTAAATTTTTCTGAAAAGGGTTTTGTGATGAACTTGATTCAGCTCATGGGTTGGACTAGACTGACTGGCTAGGGGTGTGTCTGTTGTCATCCTGTGGTGTGACCCATAAACACTTTTAACATTCCTTTTTTAGCTTTGTGCACCGTTTGAAAAAAGAGGAAGCATTTTTTGGTTTTTTGTCTATTTGTTTTAGCATTATTAATTTTGACCTGCTCCAATCACAATCATTTCCCAAAATCCTCCCTGCCTTGTTTTGTATTTCCAAAGATGCTACGGTCAGCTACGTTATGTTTAATAAAAAACATCTATATTCAAAAACCCTTGGAAGCCAGTAGGATATGCATCCTACTTTTTAAAAGACACTGGAGGTCGGTTGCACTGAGTGGTACAGCATTCAATAGGGGCTGGAGGATAAGAAATTCATGGTCATCCTTGGCTACAGAGTGAGTTCAAGACCAGTCTGGGATGCAAGAGACCCTGTTTTAAAAACAAAAACAAGCCCCTAAAATTCTTAAATAAAATACACTCCGTAAGAGTGAAGGCTTTAGAGGCGCTTTGCCTTCTCATGTCCAGCTGGTGTGTGCAGTTCTAGGTCTTCCCGGCTCCTCAGCACTGTCAACTCAGACCTTTAGGGCTCTCCCGGCCCCCGTAGACGCGCGCGCCCAGACTGGTTTCCCTGGTGACAGTTGCCAAGGCAGCACATGCTGGCGTCGGGAAGGGCGGAGGAAGCGCCCGCGGCCCTGAAGACAAACCTCGAAGCGCAGCCGCGGTAAGTGAGGGAAAACTGAGTAGGGCGGGAGTCGAGCGAGGACTGAACCGGGGCCGAACGAGGACCGAACCGGGGATCGAGAATGGAGCCCAGAGCGAGAAGCCGAACCGGGAGCCGAGAGTGGGGAACCGAATTGGAGGCCGAGCGGCGGGAACGGAACCTGGAGCGGAGCGAGGAACCATCCGAGGGCCGAGTGGGGAACGGAGCCGGAAGCCGAGAGTGGAGCCGAGTGCGGGGAACCGAACCGTGGACCGAGCTGGAAGCCAAGAGTGGGGAACCAAACTAGGGGGCCCGAACTAATATCTGGAAGGCGTGGCCGCAGCGAGTGGCCTCTCCGTGGGGACGGGCTGTTCCCGCCCCGCCCTAGGCGTGGAAAACTCGTGTTTTCCACGCGGGAAGTGCTCGTAAGGCAGTGGACGAGTCCAGCGACCTGCGCGGGCAGGAAGCAGGTCTGCGGCTGCCACTCAGCACGTGGCCTCAGGCCTCACCCGCTCAATCCCGGCTTAGATGCTGCTGCCCTGGTTTGACCCTCATTCCGGGTTTCTAAGGGGCCTGGGTTGGGGGGCAGGATGAGCTACGCTGCTGAATTAGAAAGTGTCTGGCTGGCGGGAAGTGATGGGTGCGCAAGGCCCTGTTCTCGGTCTGCGCACAGCTTCTTTTCTTTTTCTTTGTTCTTTTGAGTAGGGCTTCACTCTGTAGCCTGGGCTGGCCTTAAAACTCTCTAGAAAACCCATGCTGGTCCCAAATTGGTAATCATACTCACATTTGAAAGCCAGACTGAGCCGGGTGGTGGTGCATGCCTGTAATCCCAGCACTCTGGGAGGCAGAAGCTGTCGGATTTGTGAGTTCGAGGCCAGCCTGGTCTACAGAGTGAGTTCCAGGACAGCCAGGAGAAACCCTGTCTCCTGGGAAAAAAAAAAAGCCGGACTGGATTACATACCAAGATTTGTCTTAAAAAGAAAAACAACAACAAAGGCTGTAAGCATTTGTGGTTATCTGTGGTTATCTAAGTATTTGTAACAATTACTTGTGGTTAGGGTAGCTTGTTGGTTACAAACTATAGTAGTTGTCTTTAAAAGGCCAGGTTCTTTCACGTCTTCTAGAAATATCCAATAAGCACCTACAGTGTCCTGTAGCACAGCCATGAACAAAGTGGATGAAAATCTACGTCGTGGTAGGCATGGTGGCACATGCCTAGCATTTGGGAGGCTAAAACGGAAGCACTGCCGTGAGTTTGAGGCTACCCTGGTCTACACAGCAAGTGCCGGGTCATCAGGCCAGCCCTTGCCGGACCCTGTTTCAAACAGTTAAAAAGAAAGTTTAAGTGTGTGTCCTCCTTTAGCTTACAGATTAGTGGGGAGAAACACAGTTGGTGTGTAACGTCTGCTACAGGTCAGGTGCAAAGGCGATGACCTGGGAATGAGATGGCGCTCAGGGAGTGCAGGCACTGGTTTGGTTTGTACTCACTAGCAAGTTGACTAAATTTAGAGCCGTCCCAGAAATGCGCCTCTGTGTCTGCGCATGCGCGCGTGAGGGTGTCTCCAGAGACGTTTAGCTGAGAAAGGAAGACCCACCGTCCCATAGAGTCCCAGACTGTAGGGAGTGGAGCCTTCATCCCTCCTTGCTTCCCAAGGGTGGACTCCCTGTGACTGTCCATTTGCAGGTGCCGTCCTTCCCCGACATGGCGGGCTGCATCCTCCAAACCAAGAGCCAGCTAAGCCACCCTCGCCTTGAGTTGCTTTGGCCACACATTTGCCCACAGCAATGGGAAAGGTGACTCACAGTGGGGGCAGGGCAGCGCGTCTCAGGGGCTCAGGGGCGGCTCCGGAGAAGATCCCATTGGATCCAGAAATGGCCAGGAAGCAGCCAGAGAACACGAGGAGACTAGAAGACACAGTAGGAGTGTAAGCTGTAGCCGGAGGCACCCCTAGTGACACGGGGACATCGGGACTGCGTCAGGGCCGTTACTGTGGAAAAGGTGGGCATGTCCAGACTCCAGATGGTCGGCCAGACCAAAAGGCCAACGGGTGTTCGCTGTGTCCGCCATGTCAAACTCAGGAGACAGGAGTGTCCTGGGCTCCTGGGGTTCTTCGCCCCAGCTTTACCTCTGCGGCCTCCCTCCCTCCCTCCCCAGGGTGTTTCTGGTCACCCAGTCTCCGTGGGTGCATGCTATCAGCCCGTGGGGGTTCCTACCTTCTCCTCAGAGCACGTTCACTTCATCTGTGTGGTCAGGGCCTGTCTCCCCTGCCAGCCTGAGATCCACGTGGGAGAGCAGGGCTGTGTGCACCTTCTGTATGAGGGCAGCATCTGCTCAGTCATTCCCAGACGCTCGGTTCATAGGAATACGTGAATCTGAGCCAACCACCTCTGGCTGCCTTCTTGGGTGCCCCCCACCCCGAGCCGCTGTGGTTTCTTAACTCCACCGACAGGGAGCTTTCCCCTACCCTGAGGCTCTGGCAAGGGCCAGTATATCTCAGCAGATGAGCTGAGGCCGGGCAGGGCATAGGTATCTGTCAGTGAAGGTCAGCACTCTCACAGCAACTCCACTGCACCAAGGACACACTTTCCACACTCAGTGCTTGGCACACATTCTAGCACTTCACTGTCTCATCTTCCCTGGGAAAGTCATAATTAATACCCTCCATTCAGCAAGGAGGAAACTGAGGCAGAGATAAGGTAGCTTGCCCTGGACACAGGGTACATCCATGAGCGGCTGTTTCTGGGTATTTTTAGGGGCCAGATTGGGTGTGGGAAGGAAAACTGTATGGGAGCTTGGTGTCAGCTCTGGCCGTGGGGGACTGGCGAGATGGAGTGCTTGGGCCATGAAGGGTCCATGGGGAAGCAGCTTGTCCGTGCACTCAGCTAGAACGTAGCTGAGGTAAGGAGGACATGCCAGGAGGGATGGCCAGGACCTGCAGCCTTCAGTGCCTTTGGGCTTGGACCTCCACTTCTGCACAGGGGCCTCAAACTCATGGCTGTGCTTCTGAGAAATGTGTTCTGTCAGCCAAAGCAGGCCAGACAGCAAGCTGGGTGAGGGGCTGCAAAGGCAGCCGAGCCGTCTCAGCATCCTAAGCATCACCAATAGCCATGACACCAACGACTCATCTCCCTGCTGCGTGCCAGACCCTGCTGCGAGCCTCAAGGGAAGGGCAGGGAGTGGCACCAGTGTGGGCCTCATGGTTGGTGGGGAGGGAGGGAGGAAGGGAGGCAGTCAGCAAGCCCGCGTGCATGAGCCTGTGAACATATACAGTGAGCATGTGAGCCTGTGGACAGACAGTGAGCACATGAGCCTGTGGACAGACAGTGAGCACGTGAGCCTGTGGACAGACAGTGAGCACATGAGCCTGTGGACAGACAGTGAGCACGTGAGCCTGTGGACAGACAGCGAGCACGTGAGCCTGTGGACAGACAGCGAGCACGTGAGCCTGTGGACAGACAGTGAGCACATGAGCCTGTGGACAGACAGTGAGCACGTGAGCCTGTGGACAGACAGTGAGCACATGAGCCTGTGGACAGACAGTGAGCACGTGAGCCTGTGGACAGACAGTGAGCACGTGAGCCTGTGGACATACAGCGAGCACGTGAGCCTGTGGACAGACAGTGAGCCTGTGGACAGACAGTGAGCACGTGAGCCTGTGGACAGACAGTGAGCACGTGAGCCTGTGGACAGACAGTGAGCACGTGAGCCTGTGGACATATAGCGAGCACGTGAGCCTGTGGACAGACAGTGAGCCTGTGGACAGACAGTGAGCACGTGAGCCTGTGGACAGACAGTGAGCACGTGAGCCTGTGGACAGACAGTGAGCACGTGAGCCTGTGGACAGACAGTGAGCCTGTGGACAGACAGTGAGCACGTGAGCCTGTGGACAGACAGTGAGCACATGAGCCTGTGGACAGTGAACCTGTGGACAGACAGTGAACCTGTGGACATACAGCGAGCACGTGAGCCTGTGGACATACAGCGAGCATGTGAGCCTGTGGACATACAGTGAGCATGTGAGCCTGTGGACAGACAGTGAGCACATGAGCCTGTGGACAGTGAACCTGTGGACAGACAGTGAACCTGTGGACAGACAGTGAGCCTGTGGACAGACAGTGAGCCTGTGGACAGACAGTGAGCCTGTGGACAGACAGCGAGCACGTGAGCCTGTGGACAGACAGCGAGCACGTGAGCCTGTGGACAGACAGCCTGTGGACAGACAGTGAACGTGTGAACCTATGGACATATAGTGAGGATACAGGGATACTCATTGCTTCTGAGGAAGATGACACAGCGAGAGGGAGGGCTTGGACTCGTCTTCCCTCCTACAGGAGCACGGGGGACAGGCCTGGCACTGAGGGTGTCTGAGAGCAGGTGGGCAGGTGGTAGCTCCGGCCGGTCAGGCAGCCAAGCAGCGAGTGTAAATGTCCTGAGGTATGGGTGAGCCTGGGAGTAAACTGAGACAATACGAAAACAGACTCGAGGACGATTATAAAAACTAAAATGTATGATTATTGGACAATGAGTGTTCATCTCTCTGGTTTCTGTAACACTGAACCACAGACTGAGTGGGGTATAAAGAACAGAGGTTTACCCCTGCCATGGAGAAATCTGCCCGTGCTCGATTACAGAGGTGCCATTCCCACTAACCAAGGAACAGAAGCAGCTCAGATGTTGTCCATGGGAGATGGCTAAAGAGGGTGCGCACGGACATGGTACAGCCTGGGAAAAGAAGCATGGCCGTCCAGGAAGCAGGACAGGGTTGAGAACTACTATGCTAGTCCATAAGCCCAGCTTGGAGACAGATCTCGCCCTTCCTCTCATGCACGGTTCTAGACTGTGCAGCCATGACTCTAGAGGTGATCGTGAGCCTGTGAAGGGTTCTCAAGGCAGAGAAACGGTAACAGGAGACACTGTACATGAGGCAGAAGGGACTGTTGGGAGAGGGGAGGGAGAGGAGCAGGTCAGGTTCACAGGAGCCAAGTGGGCAGATCTGCAGGGAAGGGGAGGAGTGTGTGGGAGTGCGCTTGGTTGAGATCCATTTGGTTCACAAAGCCACAAGTCCAAGGCTGAGGGGCTGTACATGACAATGGCCTTGTTATTGGGGTTCAAGACATCACATGGGGAAAGGCAGAGAGTATGCCTGCATACACGCATACGTGTGTGAATATGTGTGTCTGTGTGTACCTGTGCACATGCACAGCAGTTTCTTAGAAAGTTAAACAAGATTTTACCACAGAACCAGAATTTTCACTCCATGTATTTACGAAGAGAAATGAAAGCATGCTCACATGATTATCTTCTCAGTGTGCGTGTTCATAGCATTTTGATTCTGGGTGTCCAAGTGGCAGCTGCAACTATAGGCCCAGTGTGGCTTCTAGACACTAAAATGCTACCCAGCTGTGAAATGCAAGGGCCTGATGCATGCAACAGTGGGGTCAAACATCTGGAGAATGGCACATAGCCAAAAAAAAAAAAAAAAGGAAACAGATCTAGTCACAAAAACCCACCCACTGTATGACTCTAGTCATGTGAAATCATGTGAAAGGCAAAAGAGTGAACAGAAGCAGCGTGGGGTGGGGCCTGGCAGTGGAGTCTGAGAGTGGGGGCCATGCTGGAGCATTGGTGTAATGGCGGTGCCGCCTGTGATAGCAGTGGTCTAGCTGAGAGAGAGGTCATGCTGTTAGAAAGAGGCTGTGGTATGCAAGGTGATGGACTGAAGAAGCTGTGCGGGGGGTGATGTGTGGGCCAGGATACGATTGTGCAGGCAAGCTAAACATGTGCTGGACCCCTACACGAGTGACAGTGGGCCAGTGAAACAGGAGAAAGGACCAGGTGAACTGTTCAGCGTGCCCACAGGATTCTGATTCCCAGTAGACAAGCATCCAGGGCAGAGGGAGGCGGGAGCAGAGAGTTGGTAGGCATGAGTGGTCCTGGGTACAGGAATTGCCGCCTAGATGCTGTTTGGAATTGAGAGGAGGCTGGAACAGATGACACCTTGTCTCGAGCTCCTACTTTGATACTGAGTGTGAAATGTCTGAGGAAGACAGCAGGCAGTGGTGGCTTGGTTGGCTGCTGTGTCTTAAGGGAAATGATGTTTTCTTTATGTCATCATATGCTCTTTCCTTACTTGTGGGAAGGAAGGACAGATGAACAGGAGGCTAATGTCAGAAACACCTGATTCCAAAGGGCCTTAGTGCTGAGCCCAGTACTCTGGGCCTTGTCTTCTGAGTGAGTGGGTCACCTCAGAGTGGGAGAAAGATCTGCTGAGCTGTCTATTCACGTGTGTGTGTTTTCATGTGTGTAAATTATACGTCAGATAAAATATTTACTTAGTTTTGGGTTTTGACACACAGTGCTATGTAGCCCAGGCTGGCCTTAACTGCCTAATTCTCCTGTTGGGATTCAAAGTCTGGGACTGTAGGTATGCACCACTCATCGCTCTAGCCCCAGCTGTGAAGAAGAAGTGACAGCTGGAGCCCATGTCCAGAGCCTGGGATCTAGCCAGTCTGGAGATGAGCCAGACATCTTCAGCTTGGACAGCTCTCAGGAGATGCTGATGTGCAGCCAGAATTGAAAGCTGCTGACAAGCCGGGCGGTGGTGGCGCATGCCTGTAATCCCAGCACTCTGGGAGGCACAGGCAGGTGGATTTCTGAGTTCGAGGCCAGCCTAGTCTACAGAGTGAGTTCCAGGACAGCCAGGGCTACACAGAGAAACCCTGTCTCAAATAAACCAAAAAAAGAAAGCTGCTGACACTTGAAGGGGCAAATGAGTCAGAACAGTGGGTCTCCTGCTGCCACCTGCAGGAGAGTCTGCTCTACCCTGCCGTAGGCGAGTGTCCAAGTGTCTCCTTGGACTTGCTGATGGCTCTGTAGAGAATCTCAGCCCAGCTGGCCCTCATCATGCGTGTGCTACTTGTACAGTCAGCTCTGGCCTCTCTGTTCTCAGGGCAAGATGGCGGCGGATGAAAGCTCTGCAGACACTCTGCGACTCCAATTCAAGGCCATGCAGGAGCTACAGCACCGACGGTTACAGAAGCAGATGGAGAAAAAGAGGGAGAAAGAGCTGAGCTGTCAAAGCAAAACTGATGACCAGGAAGGGCTCATGGTGATCCCGGACGGCCTCAGCCTCCTCGACACAGAGGAACAGAACCTGAAAAACATTTTTGAGAAGAGGTAAGGACCCCTCGGCCGCACTGCAGGCTGGTGGAGAGGGCAGGGGCGCAGTGGACGCAGTGCAGGTAGGTGGAGAGGGCAGGGGTGCAGTGGATGTAGTACAGCCACGTGGAGAGGGCAGGGGTGCAGTGGAGAGGGCAGGGGTGCAGTGGACGCAGTGCAGGTAGGTGGAGAGGGCAGGGGTGCAGTGGATGTAGTACAGCCATGTGGAGAGGGCAGGGGTGCAGTGGAGAGGGCAGGGGTGCAGTGGACGCAGTGCAGGTAGGTGGAGAGGGCAGGGGTGCAGTGGATGTAGTACAGCCACGTGGAGAGGACAGGGGTGCAGTGGAGAGGGCAGGGGTGCAATGGACGCAGTGCAGGTAGGTGGAGAGGGCAGGGGTGCAGTGGATGTAGTACAGCCACGTGGAGAGGGCAGGGGTGCAGTGGAGAGGGCAGGGGTGCAGTGGACACAGTGCAGGCAGGTGGAGAGGGCAGGGGTGCAGTGCAGAGGGCAGGGGTGCAGTGGACACAGTGCAGGCAGGTGGAGAGGGCAGGGGTGCAGTGGAGAGGGCAGGGGTGTAGGTGGAGAAGACAGGTGTAGACAGTTGGTTTACCTAGGCAGGTGTTTGTAAGTTCAGATGTCAGTTTGACACAGATGTCTGAGGCCTTTTGTAGCTGACAGAGCTGTGCTCTCTGGGGAGAGCTGCTAGGCAGTGTATTTAAAGCCAGACAGCGTGACTGTAAACTCATCAAGCCTTGGTTAGTCTGGATTCTCTCTCACTTTGCTTAGACCTGTGTTTCTAAGGGCTGGGATGGGCTTGATAGTTTGTAGATCCTTCTGGTTCTGCCCGGGGCTTTCACCTCTGCCAGCACCCCCCAACACACACACACAAACACACACACACACACTGAGAGATATCAGCATGTAAATGTCACCCTGTTCTGAAGCTCTGCAGATTTCTTACTTTTTTTCTTTAGTCATTGGTGTGAAGGTTTAAAGATATCCAGAATGATCTCAGTGCTCTGGACTTGAGTGTCACAGGAGCACTGTACAGACCTGTGTAGGCTGACACACTACCTCACGCTGGCCGTGTCCCAAAGACCGCAGCTGTGGATGAGTTGGCTCTTTGCTTTTGGTTTTGCCCAGAATATTTTTGCTGGATTCAAACTCAATTTTTTATGGTTTCTCAGTTTTCCAAATGACATATTGTAAAATACCAATCCAAAAAAAAAAAAGCTTTTTAATTATTGAGTTCCTAAAGTACCTGTTTGCAAACATGAAGACAAATTCAATTCTCAGAACCCATGTAAAACTCTAGACATGATCATATGCCTTTGTAAGGATGGGGACAGGCAGGTCCTTGGCTATCTGACCAGCTAGCCTAACATAACTGGTGTTTTCACACACGAACAGACTCACATGCACATACATTCATACACACATGTACATACATAGACATATTATCTACAAGGGCATATAGAAATTCTAAGTCTTTTTTTTGTTTGTTTGTTTGTTTGTTTGTTTTGTTTTTTCGAGACAAGGTTTCTCTGTGTAGCCCTGGCTGTCCTGGAACTCACCTGCCTCTGCCTCCCAAGTGCTGGGATTAAAGGTGTGCGTCACCACCACCTGGCTGAAATTCTAAGTCTTAATTAAAAATTGAGGCTGGTGTCCAGGTTTTAAGTGAACTTGGCTTCTAGGCTAGAGAGACACTCTGTCTCAAAGAAAGTAGATGGCATTCCTGAGCATACCCTTCACGGGCCTTCTCTTAGCTTCATACACATGCACACATGCATATCTGCATACATGCGTATCTGCACGCACACAAACACACTCATACACACACACACACACACACACACACACACAAAATGAGGGTTTTTATATAACCCATATGAAGAAATAAACACATCCACACTTCATCACTTGGCCCCAAGAACAGAATGTTCATATCTCCTCTCAGTCTTGGTCTTATTTTGTAAGACAACTTCTTAGTGCCCCCTAGTGCCCAACCCTGATACTGCAATGTATGTCAGCCGTGGAGGCCTGTTGCCTGTGAGGAGCAATCGGTCCACCTTTCTCTTGCAGGGTGTTGGAAGATGAAATCCAGCAGCTTCGTAGTGAACTCCGGGAGACAGTCGATGAGAACGGGCGACTGTATAAGCTGCTGAAGGAGAGGGACTTTGAGATCAAACACCTCAAGAAGAAAATGGAAGAGGACAGATTTGCCTTCACAGGTAGCTCCAGTGTGGCCTGAAGTCCAGGCGTGTGCCAGTTGTCCTATAGGAGAGCAGCGCCGGGACACAGTAGTCCATGGGGTCTCTCCTTGGCGCTTGGCTTAGATGCTACACACACTTGCTCTGTGCTGCAGAAGGAATGTCTCCTCTGTGAGAGGTTTCTAGGACCCAAACACCCTCAGTAGCTGCTATGCCGACCCTGGCTCTGTAGGTCAGCTTTTGGTTTTGCCCAGAATATTTTGGGGCTGCACTTTTACTCTGTTGGAGAATTTGGCACCAGAGGTGTGAGAAAGACTCCAGTTCTCTAGGTCTTGGGGTAACCTTGGCCCCGTGAGTGTGGGCACAGCACAGGCTCTGCAGTGATGCCTCTGACCGAGCATGTAGATTGGTGGGGACTGTGACGCCAATGGCACAGTGCCCCTGTTGACCGCAGCTTACCTCCCAGGAGGTATAAACAGAGAGCCAGTGCCATCCACCAGGGGGAACAGTCCAGAGCCCCTCCCTCCCCGTCTCTCAAAACAGGTCTGGCAAACGTCCCATCAGGAGGACTACAGCATCCTAAAGGCCATTGGTAGCTAGATGTACCGACTCCTTCTATTCTTTGGCCTTTCCTATCTAAAACAGAAAATACAGGAAGACAAGGCTCTGGGTTGTGGGGATATTCGCACAACCTTGCCTCCTGCTGCTCAGGGGCGTGGTGGGGCTGGGGTGTGTTGGTTAAGCCAGGCTCCAGGGAGAGCAGGGAATCCATCTCCACCAACAGGAAGGGGGGCGGCCAGGGCTCAGGTGGTTTCTGCTCTCCAGCCTGTGCTGCTGTCCACCTCTCCATCTGCCGGTGCACACTTAGGCACATGGCTTGGTGTGCTGCCTCTGTCTCCCTCCCTCCCTTGTCTTCCCCTGTCACTGCCCCTCCTCTTCCTTCACATCACTGTCCTCAGGCTGTTCTAGAACTTGGGATCCTCAGCTTCCTCAGTGCTTGGATTCCCAGCTCCACCAGGCACAGCTCTGTTCTTGCTTAATTTACACTAAGCACAGCATGTCCTGCAGTTGGAATGTCTTTCTCCACGTGCTGAGGGCTGCAGAAGCTTTAGTTCCACCTCAGACCCTGTGTGCTGCTTGTGTATCACAGTTCTGTGCTTTATGACTTTTCTTCCAGATAAGATCTCATATAGACAGGGTATGCTCTGTTCTCTGTGTAGCTAAATCAGGCCTTGGATTCTTTTCTTTTAATTTATTTATTTATTAATAATCTTGTTTGCATTTCAAATGTTATCCCCTTCCCAGTCCCACTTCCATAAATCTTTATTTTATAGTTTATTTTTCTCTTTTTAAAGTTGATATTCAATCTTATAACTAACATATTTATTATATCTCCCCCTTTGACCTCACATATGTTATAAAGTCATCAAGTACACAAAAGTTGTATTACTTTTATAACAGCAAAAACTTGCTGTTATAGCTAATAAAGCTTGTTGCTAATAGCTCACGAATAGTAAATCATTCTATTTCCGCATAATAGGCTTCCATGCAATTACTAAAATTAGTATAGGTCATTACCTACAGGAATGGTAAATTGGCTAAAACATTTTTTATATATTCAATAATATGTATATATATATATATATATACCAATCATAAAAATGGACATGTTATTAAATGAACATAAATAGATAAAGTCTTTTTGTTTGTTTGTTTGTTTTGTTTTTAGTAGAGTTAAAATCTTGGCTCTTACTGTGGTACAAACCCAAATGAAGAACAATTTTTGGACATTGGAGTTCACTGTAATAAGGCTGTACCTCAGTGTCCCTCACGTCACCAAAGGATTTACCTCCATTGTAGAGTTGACAGTTTTGCTGTAGCAAGGAATGAATTGTAAACACGATTATTTGGATACAGATTTCCTGCTATGGTCAAAGCTATTTGACTTGAGTGATTGTCATCATTCTCAGCCCACAGGGAACAGGTTTCATTCATTTAAGAAATGGTGTGTGTATTAAGACGGTCTATCCATGAAATCATCCATCAACTGTTTGATTAAGCAATGGTTCTGCTAGGAGGGTGGCACAGACGTTAGGTGAGGGTAAGATTCTGGTTCATTGGCTGTGATGATTTTGAAAAGAATTCATCTCAGAAAAAGAGTAACTTATAAGGTCAACTTCTTCAAAAGTGATACAATAATTACAAATATCAAGCAAAAATTCAGTCTCACTCTGTTGTTCTCTTACTAGCCACCTCTCAAATTAATTGTCTATGTTTCTTTTGGCTGTATAAATAATTTTGAAATATGTAAGCTGCTCTGAAAACCATAGTATAGTGTAAAATCATCAAATAAACAAACAATCCTACTAATAGAGGCTGCGATAGGAGAAGTATGACTTCAAGACCATTATGTGGTACACAACAAGACACTGTCATGTACAAACAAGCAGAAAGTGTGTATGGATTGTACAATATTGGACATGTTTCTCCAACTACCAAACTAGAGAGACCACTAGGTGACAGCCAACAATTTTGGGGGGGGGGATTTGGTTTTTTCGAGACAGGGTATCTCTGTGTAGCCCTGGCTGTACTGGAACTCACTCTGTAGACCAGGCTGGCCTCGAACTCAGAAATCCATCTATGTCTGCCTCTCAAGTGCTGGCATTAAAGGCGTGCGCCACCACTGCTCTGCTTCTGTGGTAGCTTCACTTGAGATTCTCTCTTCTATCTCTTGTATTCTGTTGGTGATGCTTGTGACTATGACTCCTGATCTCTTTCCTAGGTTTTCTAACTCCAAGGCTGTCTCCCTTTGTGGTTTATTTATTGTTTCTAGTTCCATTTTTAGATCCTGGATGGTTTTGTTCATTTCCTTTGCCTATTTGATTGTGTTTTCCTGTAATTCTTTAAGGGATTTTTGTGTTTCCTCTTCAGGGGCTTCTAGCTGTTTACCTGTGTTCTCCTGTATTTCTTTAAGGGAGTTATTTTTTGCCCTTCATAAAGTCCTCTATCATCATCATGAGAAGTGATTTTAAATCCAAATTTTGCTTTTCCAGTGTGATAGTGTATTCAGGACTTGCTATGGTGGAAGAATTGGGTTCTGATGATGCCAATTAACCTTGGTTTCTGTTGCTTATGTTCTTATGCTTGCCTCCCGCCATCTGGTTATCTCTAGTGCTACCTGCTCTTGCTATATGACTGGAGCCTGTCCTTCCTGTGATCCTGGTTGTGTCAGAACTCCTCAGAGTCAAGCTGTCTATGATCTTGTGATTCTGGGATCTGGGATCCTGAGATCCTGGGTGTGTTCGAGCTCCTGGGAGTCAAGCTGCCTCTGGGACCCTGAGATCCTGGTGTGACCAAGTTCCTCAGATCCTGTGTTCCTGGGATCTTGTGATCCTGTGTTTCTGGGCGTGTTAGCGCACCTGGGAGTGGAGCTTCCTATGGGTGTTGTGGCACTGGCTGCGGAATTTGTGCCCAAGGTCTACTTGGGGCACTGGCCCAGATAGACCAGAAGGAACCCGTGCCACCAGGCTATTCTTGACCCTTTCGTGTCTATATCCCTAGTGCGAGGATGGCCACTTCAGGACTGAGGCTGTCCTGGGGAGGGCTGCGGGGGGGGGGGGGGGGCAGGGAAAGGGTGTTGCCATTGTCACTGGGTTCTCCCTGCTCCTCAAGTGTCCTTTGGACAGTCTTCTGCTGGCTAATTGTGGATTTTTGTTGCTTTTGAGTCCTAAGAGGAAATTAACCCCAGGAAGACCGTCTCTGGGTCACTGGCGTTTCCTCTCTGGGTGTTAGCAATTGTTTCTTCCTAGAAACCTCCGTTTACACACATTGATTTGGGGAGTGTGCTCCAAGAGAACACGGAGCAGGGCGTTCACACCACTTCCGGCCCTGAAACTTGCTCTGATGGACTTTTTTACCTGCCGAGCGCTTTCCTGTGCGCTTGTCTCCTTCAGTGGTCTGAGGCTTGGAGGCAGTGACTTGCTTTTTTTTCTTCAACACAGGGTTTCTCTGTATAGTCCTGGCTATCCTTGAACTCACTGTGTAGACCAGGCTGGCCTCCAACTCAGAGATCACCTGCCTCTGCCTCCTGAGAGCCAGGATTAAAGGTGTGTGCCACCACCACTGGGCAGGGAAGTGGCTTCTAGTTGTGTCCCTCCTGGCCAAGCTCTTGCCGATCCTGGGCGCTGCGCAGAGAGGCCAGGGCCAGGCCATGCAAGCTCTTTCTGCTCATGGTGTAGCCCCAGCTGGCATTCACCCTCCCCACACCCACCCCAGCTTCACAAGGGCTGCTCCCCACGTCGGGAGCCGCCCCCAGCACACTGCCACGCCCACCCCAGCTTCACAAGGGCTGCTCCCCACGTCGGGAGCCCCCCCCCCAGCACACTGCCTCTTGGCTGCATCCCTCCCTTTTATTAACTTAGGCCACTGTTCACGCTTCCTCCTCTCTCAGGGGCCCCTCCCTGGCCACCCCTGTCTACACTGTCATTACCTGCCACAGTCACCCCTCTTCATTCCAAGCACATGTTCCTCCCAGATAGTACATGCTTAATTAATTTTTTTAAGATTTATTTACTTATTTTATGTATGTGAACACACTGTAGCTGTCTTCAGAAACACTGGAAGAGGGCATTAGATCCCATTACAGATGGTTGTGAGTCACCATGTGGTTGCTGGGAATTGAACTCAGGACCTCTGGAAAAGCAGTCAGTACTCTTAACCGCTGAGCCATCTTTCCAGCCCCAATTAATTCCTTTTATTATCTGTCAATACTGCTGGAGAATGAGCTCTCCTGGAAATGTTTTTGTTTTCTACTGAATCATTACTGCTGAATGAATGTATTTGTCTTGGTCATGTGTTACCACAGCTCTCTGTAGCATCCAGCCGTGTGATCTCAGCTGTACTGAGCACTAAGACTGTATTCATTGGGTCTGGAGAGCTAGTACCCTGGCCTTGCACACATAAAGACCTACGTTTGGTCCCAAGTATCATGTTTTCAAAAAGCCAGGAGCGGTGGCACTTGTGATGCCGTACTGAGGAAACAGGGAGAGCTGGGACTCCATGGCTGCTGGTGGCTACTGGTCTAGGCCAGCGAGAGACTGTATCTCAGAACCAAAAGGGTGGACACCACCCCGAGGAGCAGCACCCACGGTTGACTCTGATTTTCCTATACTTAAACCCATGTGCATGTGCACATAGTTACAGCACACATCCACATGTGCATGTGCCTATACATCTGGACCTTCTTTGGGGTTTGGCTATGGTTCCTCAACCTTGTTCCATGTGTCCCTCCATAGGAACCAGCCAGCTTGCCTTGGCTAGAGATTCTTTAGATGGCATAAGCAAGAAGCCAGCACTGGTTCCTGCACTCTCTCTACCAGCCAAAGCTGGTATCAGGCAGATACAGAAGGTCAGGGAACTCTGCCCTGCTCACTGCGGTCCATAGCTAACTCTCTGTGAAACTAAGATTCTGGGATCTGATTTTTTTTCAGGGTCTTATGTAGCCCAGGCTGAGCTCCCTATGTAGCTGAGAATGGCCTTGGACTTCCAATCCCCCTGCCTCCAGCTCCTGACTTGGGATCATGGGCATTGTGTCGAGCTGCCTTCCAATCTTATAGTTTGCCTGGGACCTGCTGACACTCTGAACATCCATGTAGCTTTGAGGTGCAGGTTGTATTTTTAATGGGCCTTGCAATTTCTTTCATTTTAGGGGCATCTGGGATGGCTGGAGATCTAGTTGCCACCAAAATCGTTGAGCTGTCCAAAAAGAACCGTGGGCTGATGGCCGAGTCAGAGAGCGCGAAGGTCAGGATAAAGCAGCTGACCAATCGCATCCAGGAGCTGGAGCACGAAGTAAGGGCCTGGGCTGCTCTTCCTGGGGAGTGGGTGCCAGAGAGGCCACACTGGAGGCTCAGGTCCCTGTGCAGGTCACAGGGCACAGTTGGTGGGAGTGAGGTTCCCAGTTTCTGCCACATCCAGAGAGAGAAGACGTCAGGCAGCTGGGACACTGGCCGTTGAGAAGCCTGGTGTGTGGCTGAGGGGTGGCAGGGCCTTCACTGAGATCAGCTGTCCACATGCCCCACGCTGTGGGGGTGGCCCTGCTGCCAGCCTTCCTGGGAATTGAGAGATGTCTTGTTTAACTGGGTAGAACAGAGCCAAGCACATACAAAGCCCTAGATAAATGTGCTCAGCCTGCTCCCAGAATCCCCTGTTCAGCTGGCGCCATAGCCAGGAGCAGTGCATGCCGACTTCTGTCTCCCCCATTTCGCTGTTCCCTTCCTCCCATCCAGCCACAAACCTGTCTGCTCCAGCAAGGCACAGCCCCGTGGTTCTGGCTGCTGGAGACTTGAAATGGGTCCTCAGGCTGGAGGGAGCCTTCACAGCCCTTTCCTCGTCCAAAATCTAGTCCTGAGTCCCTGCATGACCCACCTGGTCCTCCCAGCGGCACTGAGGAAGGTGTATTCATTCTGGGATGTGTTTCTGGAGGGTTGGCTCACGCTCTGTGCCACTCAGTGGAGGGAACAGAGTGAGCACAGGTGATCCGCTCCTGGGTGATGGAGCTGGGTAGGAGTGTGGCACAGCACAGCCAGGGCAAAGGAAAAGGAACAACGCCGTGACAGGCAACAGCAGCAGGAGCTGCTCAAGGGAGCTTGCCCAGCAGGCCCAGCCAGAGCCTGTGGGAGCAGCAGCCACACAACGGCTCACAGTGCCGCCTGGGCCGAAGGCACAGGGGACAGCATGGCCAGACACGGATGGGATGATGTCAGGGCTGGGAGGGCCATGTCACTAAAGGGTGACTGCCTACAGCAGGCTTTATCACAAGGCTGTGCCCCACATGGTAGCCACCCTCAGCCTCACCTGTAACCCACAGTCTAAAGTTCCTTTATTCTCTGCCTTCTAGGCTGAGAGAGTGTCTTAATTTGAGTTTTATTGCTGTGAAGAGACA
The DNA here is from genome assembly GCF_947179515.1 of Apodemus sylvaticus. Taxonomy (NCBI): domain Eukaryota; kingdom Metazoa; phylum Chordata; class Mammalia; order Rodentia; family Muridae; genus Apodemus; species Apodemus sylvaticus. Next base: position 2,334,976 of record NC_067478.1, read on the forward strand.
TCATGACCACAACAACTCCTATACAGGGAAACATTTAATTGGGGCTGACCTACAGCTCTGAGGCTTAGTCTGTTATCACTGTGGTGGTTTGAGTAGGTATGGTCCCCCCAGACGCAGGTGTGAATGCTTGGCCATAGAGAGTGGCACTATTAGGTGTGGCCTTGCTGGAGGAAGTGTGTCACTGTGGAGGCGGGCTTTGAGGTTGCAGGTGCTCATGCTATGCCCAATGTGGTGTGGTCTCCTGCTGCCTGCTCTCACCCTTCTCCAGCACCATGTCTGCCTGCATGCCACCATACTTCTGGCAAAGACAATAGTGGAACGGCAATCCAGAGACCTGTGTGTGCCAGCCGTGTGCAGGCACATTTACCAAGTGAATCAATAGCCAGCCCAGTTAAACATTTTCCTTTATAAGAGTTGCCATGGTCATGGGGTCTGTCACAGCGATAGCACAGTGACTAAGACAGCTGTCATGGCAGCACGCAGGCAGGCATGGTCTACAGAGGTCTGCAGCTCGGAGTTCTACAGCTGGATTCACAGACAGAAGAGTGAGTGACACTGGGCCTGGCTTGAGCTTCGGAGACCTCAGCACTCACCCCCAGTGACACACAGGAGCGCACCTCCAATGGGGCCATTTTCATTCAAACCCCCAAGAGTATGGCTGAACTGTGGTTATTTATTATTTATTTAAGGTCTTAGCTGATCTTTGGGCTGCCCTTCTGGGGCAACTAGGAAATAGGGCTGATTATCAGTTAACCCTCTCCTGTCACAGCAGCTTGGAAGGAGCGTTCCTTAGTGGCCCACATGTGAACAAGAACTCAGACCCTAGGACCAGAGGCCCACACATCCTGCAGACTGAGCGCTTCAGCTGGCTGGGCAGCTGCTGAGCAGAACCAAGTATTAGTGCTTGTTTGCCTTTTCAGCTGCAGACAGCATCAGCCAGGCCGCCAGCCAAGGGGGCCACTGACGCAGGGGCCAAGCCACTGAAGACCCAGACGGGAGACAGAGCTTTGGTATGTGTTCTCCTTATGCTGAATCTGTGAGGTAGCCATGACCTGGGCCTCCCTGCCCCACTATGCTCTCAGAAAATCTGCCGCGATTCCCTAGTTAAGGGCTCTTCTCCGCCATTGAGGCCTCAGAGCAGTCCTCAAGCCACAGACCCTGCCTACACCTTGTGCCCAAGATGCCTGGCAGAGAGGCCAGGGAAGGCCTCAATTTGAGCCACTTTCCACGGGGGTGGGGGAACTGTAGAGCTGTAGCCTCTAAGCCCTGGGAACACAGAGCAGGAGGAAAGGCTGGCATGCTTAGATGCCTGCTCCCAGGTTGGCCATCTCTGCAATAGTTTCCTCACAGGGAGGCAGCCACTGCTCCTTACCCTGGAGACAGGCTTGCTCCCGGCTGCCCAGAGCAGTTCTGTTCTTTTCCCTTCAGTTTGTGTGTGTGTGTGTGTGTGTGTGTGTGTGTGTGTGTATACACACATGTGAGATGTGCTCCTGTGCATTCCTACATGGAGAAGCCAGAGGACAATCTCGTGGATTCCAGGAATACCATCCGCTCCTTTGAAACAGGGTCTCTCTTAGGTCTCAAGCTCACCACTTAGTACAGGCTGGCTAGCCAAGCTGTTGAGTGATTAGACCGGATCTTCTGTCCCTGCCCAGTTCTTAGCATCATGCTGGCTGTGTATACGGTTCTAGGGACTGAATTCAGACCCTCACGCTTGCGGTGTAGTGATAGACTGTCTCCCAGTTTCCTGAGAGCACTGTGCCCCTGTGCAGCCCTGCAGCCTTACAGATCTGTTCCTCAGACCTTGTTTTGTAGCTAGTGTACATGCAACAAAATGTCAGCAATATGAGTGTGCCTTTATGAGAGGAAGATAAGTGTTCATAGATGGGTTGCCATGGATGTAGAGCCCAAGTCAGGCTAAATCGCACCCTAAATTGCAAGGTCCCGGTAACCACACCAGGGTTTGCCCAGGAAGCCAGACCAACCATGAGAGGCGGCCAAGCCCCAGAGCTCCCAGCTCAGTGCCCCTCCCACTGCATGCTGCCTCTTACCCAGGCCTCAGGAGCCAACCACGGCTGGCTGCTCTTAAGAGGAATTTAGTCCTGGGTGTACCGGGATGGGCCTCTTGGGATGCAGGAATGAGTGGATGAACCAGTCTTCTTGCTAGGAAGGCAGCCACAGTGCTCTTAGCAGGCAGTGTCCTTCACGGCCCTTCCAGGCGAGGAACACTGCCAAGATGTCCTTGTTTTATCCAGACCGGTGAAGTCCCTCGTTAGCCTGGTAGGATTATCTGCCTTGCCACACAGAGATTCATAACCTTGGTCCATAGAGGGTTCTAAGAGGAAAGGGAATAGTCATGCACAGGAGGGTGTGATGGGCCTTCAGAAATGGTCTAGCCTGAGCTGGCAACAGGAGCTCACCCTCAATCTGAGAAGCTGGTGTAGGAGCTATCCTGTACTCTGCACAGGGGAAGTAGGTGGCGAAGGAGGAAAAGTTCCTTCACAGCATGGAGGCTGGGGAGCCACAACATTCTGCAGAGTTGACTCCCCTGGGTGTCAGTTGTGTAGCATTTGGTGAGCCCAGAGCTCATGAGCAGGAAAAGGACATGAGCCAACATAACTCAGGGGCCGGGGCACCCAGCGAGGGACTCTCGGGCCACTGGAGCAGGGGTCTCAGATGCATTCTGTAACCAGCTACAAGAGCAGGGATCTCTAATAGAAGAGTATGCCAGGCTGCAGGTCTCAGCCAGACCAGGTCCTTTCCCTGGTGTATTCTGCTCGAAGACAGGACAAAACCTTGTCTGCCACACTGGAGCTCTAGGGGCAGCTGTGCTCTAGAGGTCTGGCCCATCCATCTCCTCTGAAGCAGATTGCAGAGTGCAGGGAAGGCAAGAGGCTGCAGGAGGCTGTGCTGTGAGCAGTCAGCAGTGCCTGGTCCCAGGCCTCTGGAGATGCCCTTCAAAGGAAGCCGTCTGTAGTGGGAGCCAGACTGGCACATAGCCCCGCCTCCCCCAAAGCCTGTGGTAGCTGGAGGGAGAGCAGGCCCAGCTGCTGAGCCTCTCCAGAATGTCATATGGCTTTAGTCCCTGTCAGCTACCCACCCCAAGCCAAGGAGCCCCACCCCACCCCGCCTCAGAACCTGCCCTAGGCAGCACCCTTGTCACACCTCCCATTAATAGCCTGTGTGCAGATGAGGAGCTGAGGCTGGGAGTGGGCATGCCAGCCTGGCTCTTGATCACAGTGGCACAGGAGTGCTAATGTACTCCTGCAGTGCCCTAAACAGGGCTGCCAGGCCTCTACTTTAGTGTCAGGAAGCTCTGAGCACCAGGAGAGAGTGTAGCTTCTTAGCCCAGCAGATTCAAAGCTACACGTGAGCAGAGAGAAGACAGGTGCCTAGCAGCGGAAAAGGGTAGCAGGCAGCCACATGGGCAGAATGCGGAAAATGTGTAGCTTTTCAAAGATCTGTTTGCATTTTGTGGAAGTCTCCATTCTGCAAATATTGTTTACATTGATTTTTGACTCCTGCCAGTGGTGTTAGAAGCACCCAGGACTTCTGGACCACATGTACCTGTGACCCCTGCTGTACAGTAGGCTGTCCCAAGTTCCCTGTACTTCCGTTGGGCTTCTCTTTCATACTGGCATTTACAGGAGTTTCTTTTTTTTTTCCATTAAAGAAAAAGCCCCCATCATGGCCACCCTATTTACAAAAGCCCAGGCCCCTGGTCCACTGGGGCAGGAACAGGGGTCTCAGAAAGGCCGGATGGATACTAAGTTGCTAACCATTCTCACTGTTGCCATGACAATCTGTAGCACCATTGGCAGCAGAAGCTCAGATTGGGAGACTTGGCCAAGATAGTAGAAGCACCAGGGTTCTAATCCCACTGCGCTGTCCCAGCCTCGGGAGGGTTCTAATCCCACTGCGCTGTCCCAGTCCCATGAGGGTTCTAATCCCACTGCGCTGTCCCAGTCCCATGAGGGTTCTAATCCCACTGCGCTGTCCCAGCCCCATGAGGGTTCTAATCCCACTGCGCTGTCCCAACCTCGGGAGGGTTCTAATTCTACTGTGCTGTCCCAGCCCCATGAGGGTTCTAATCCCACTGCGCTGTCCCAGCCCCGTGAGGGTTCTAATCCCACTGCTCTGTCCCAGCCACACGTATTCTAGGGCAGCTCTGCTCTTCTCTGGACGTGACTTTCATCACTGATGGAAGAAGCGTGAATAGTTTGATCAGGAATATCTGAGACTGAGACAGGCAGTATAATAATCCAGCATATGCCTTAAACATATCATCACTATCATCATCACCATCATCAAGACAGTGTCTCTATGTGCGGCCCCTGCTGGCCTGGAACTCACTCTGTAGACCAGTTTGGCCTTGAACTCGCAGAGATCTGCCTGCCTCTGCTTCCCAAGTGCTGGGATCAAAGGCGTGTGCCACCACAACCAGCTCAGATTATTTTTTTTAAAGATTCATTTATTTTATTTATACAAGTACACTGTAACTGTCTTCAGACACACCAGTAGAGGGCATCAGATCCCATTACAGATGGTTGTGAGCCACCATGTGGTTGCTAGAAATTGAACACAGGACCTCAGGAAGAACATTCTGTGCTCTTAACCAGTAAGCTGTCTATCTCTCCAGCCCAGCTTAGATGAGTTTTAAAATGAGAAGACACAAACAGACACCAAGTCCCAGCATGCATCTTGCTAGTGATATGGAACAGGTAGGGACTGGACCTGGGCCTTATTTCCATCCAAGCAAACAAGCAGCACACACCTCTGTTGGCAGGGTCGCAGCCTGTGCTGATAACCCCAAATCCAGATGATGAGGCCCAGATTTGGGAAATCATAGTGTGGCCTGCTGGGCTAGTGTGGTTTTCTGCAGGTGGAAAGAGAGTGCTTTTAGCCTGGCTGGTCACAGCAAGGAGTGTCTGGGAGGCATGGCACCCACTGCCTCCTCTGGATGCCCTAGCCACACATGTATGTGCAATACAGAGAGCCAAGAACCCAGCCGGGCTGCCCAGATTGAGTCCGCACGCTCTGCCCCACGATGGCCGTGCAGCCTTAGCTCCCACAGCATCTGCTCTGCACCTCGAGTAGCTGGGGTTCCGAGAACTCCAGCCCTGCCAGTGCCTAGAGCCACATAGATAGTAGCCCTGATTGTCACTAGTGTTTAGGCCACAAGTGACCACTTTCTCCCTGTCCTTCTACCAGCCGGAGAGCCCAGAGGTGAAGGCTTTGCAGGACAGGCTGGCAGCCACCAACCTGAAGATGAGTGACCTTCGCAACCAGATCCAGTCCACAAAGCAGGAGCTCCGCGTGGCCCAGAAGGTCTTCCACAGTCAGGGTGTGGGACTTCTTGTGTGGCCAGGGTTGGTCCCAGGGAAATCCTGATGGCCCACTGGCTTCTTCCAAAGCAGGGGTGATCAGTCCTGCTTGTGCTGGACCAGTTCTGTCTGGGGTATGGGGTGGCTGGCTTCCTAGAAGGGCTGCCCACTGCTCTGGGATCTGCCTGTGGACAGAGGGAGATTAGTTCTGCCCACCAGGGAGAGGTCTGAGAGCCTTCTCTGCCTCTTGCTGCTGCCCTGTGCCCTGGTAGACCCTGGATTTCCACTCAGGGTGGTGCCTCACCTGTGACTCAAAGACTGCCTGGCCCTCCTGCTGCTTTGCACCTGTGATCTGCAGCATAGAAACAAACAGGGAATTTGTGCACTGAAGGCCCCTTTCAAAGGCAAATGCTCCGGCCCAGGGTGTTGGATTAACGGAGCGAACTTGGCATCTGCCCTCCTTGCTCGGACCCCTCAGACTGGCCAAGAATTACAAAACAGTGTTCTATTGTGGAAACAAGGGCCAGAGACTTGACCTCCTGGATGGGAACCAGCTTGGTGACAGATGTAGGGTATTATTTCAATCTCAGAGCTGGTGGGCCTAGCTTCATGCAGCCTTGGTAGCCACTGTCAGGTCTTCTTGAAGCACAGCAGCCTCGGTTAACTTCTCTGTGCTTACAAGAGTCACTTGGCTGCATGCCCCATGAGCCCTCCAGAACTCTGTGATCCCAGGCAAGTCATGCAAGGAGACAGGCCCTGGTGAGCTCTGTAGCAATGGTGGCTGGATGTTGGAGAGCAGGGGGCCTTCGGGGACAGGACAGTGCTGGCGTGTCCCAGAGAAGAACTGGGTGATGGGCTCACTACCTGCCCGGGCAGAGCGGATCTGGACCTTTGACAGCTGAGCTCTGAGGTAGGAGGAAGGTCATGAAGATAAAGCCGTGACCAGCAGGACCCCCACCCCAGCGCTGCCTTGAAGGCCATGCAGTGAGAGCAAGAAGGGCCCAGGTGGCCCCTCCCTGTCCACTCTGAGCACCTTGCTTTGTTTCAGGTTCTGGCCAATGAAGTCGGGGAAGATGTAAACATCCAGCAGCTCCTGGCCTCACCAGGGACCTGGAGGGGAAGGGCTCAACAAATCCTAGTTTTGCAGAGCAAGGTGAGTGAGTCATCAGACTCTTCCTGGCCCTGACCCTCCCTGGACCCAAGCACACGCACTGGCGCAGGCCTGTGGGGCCCACAGCATGCCCTTGCAGAGTGGAGGGGTTCCATTGGCTTATTGACTGCACACACACTTACATAAGACTTGTCACATGCCCAGTCCTGGCTCTTTCCCAGCCCCACAGCCTTGACTTTCATCTCTGTCTCTCTCTCAGGCACGCTTGCCTGAGTTCGCATAAGTTTGCTTGACTGCTGTAATGCTTTTTCCAGTTTCATACCAGAAGCTTTTTGTTAGCCAGTAAAGCAGCCTGGTCTGTCTCTTTATTTTCTAAGTATTTTGGCACACACCAAAGGTAGTTAAGAGAAGCAGTTCCAGAGCTGACTGACTTGAGTTCTAACCCTAGTGATTTCCTCACGACCTGTGGACTGGCGTACAAATTACTCTGTGTGCCTCAGTCTCTGCATCCATGTAATGGGGATAACAACACTTGTGCCTCCCCTGCCCCCAAATCCTTGGGCTGTTGGCAAGAAAGATTGTGTTGGCATGTGTAGGGGCGGGTTCCTCAGCATGGAGCCATCCTGGAGAGGGCACTAGACAGGTCAGCCCAGGTTTACCACCCACTCCCACCACTACCCCCATTTTGCCTTTAGAGTGAGAAGCTTCTGGAAGATGTGTGATTCCCTGGATTCCTTGAGCATACCACCTGCATCCCCAGGGATCAAGTCTACACCCTCCCAAGTGCCTTTGTAATTAGGGTTGTCCATGGAATCCTTGAAGCCAGCATGAAGGAAAACAACATTCCCCAAAACTTTGGCACCCTAGAGCTGTGAGCTCATGTCTCCTTACCAATAAGCACCCAGCATAAACCAGCCTTGCCAAATCCACCATTACTATCATTAAGCTGAGTGTTGAATGACTTACCTGCTTCCATACCACCTTGAACACGCCTGACCCCATCTGATTCTTGGCAGTGGTGTAAGAAGCATGCACTGGAGAACAGGCACCTCCAGCACGTGGCCCGGCTGTGGGAGAGCCGGGTGTCCACTTAGCATAACACCAGAGAACAGGCACCTCCAGCACGTGGCCCGGCTGTAGGAGAGCCGGGTGTCCACTTAGCATAACACCAAAGCCTTCCTCTCTCCCTGAGAAATACAGCTTAAAATGCATCAGAGGCCTCAGTGCTAGGCCCAAACCGGGAAATGCTCTAGGAAAAGAGCACAGGCCTCTGAATAAGATCCATCGCCGGGACACAGGGCCAGAGCTGATAGGACAGCATTAAACTAAAGGGATCAGTGAACGGAACACACAGCAGAGAGTTGAGAACCTGCTGTGTGGGCAGTCTTTGCAGCATGTAGCTCTGAAGATGGATAATCAGAATATATAAAGAACTAAAAAAACTTAGCAAAAGAACATGCAACTCAAATTTTAAATACACAGTTATTTCCACATACACTTCTGAAGAGAAGAAATACAAATGGTTACCAAATGTATACATTTGTGTGTACACACACGTGTGTGCATGCATGAAGAGGCCAGAGTAGACATGAGGCAGTGTCTCTCCTAAAGCTCCAGGACTCTCCGTCTCTGTGTCTCGTCACTGGGATCACAGGCCAGCCACCTGTTGATAGCCAGCATCCTTAGCCATCGGGGTAAGGATACACTAGGATTTTCTCTCTTGTAGCCACTGCTGTCGTGAACAGCATATCTCGGTGAGGATCTAGGATGTGGGGATAGAGGAATGGCTGAGATGGAACACGGTGTGGCCACTGTGGAGCTGAGTGTAGGGATCTTGCGCAAACTGAATGCAGAGTTTCCATATGACCCAGCTCGACCATTCCTTGATATATGCCGAGAGAAGTCTGGGTCAGCACAGCGGATCCCAGGGACGCCTGGCTACTGTATGGGCTCAGCTTGGATGCCCGTCAGTATGTAAAGTGCACACTATTGGTACATTGTAGGAGAGATGTGTGTATGAACAGTGGTATTTTAGCCATAAATAAAAAACAAAAGTATGATATTTGCAGGAAAATGAATAGGACTTGGATATTATTGTGTTAAGTAAAACAAACCACACCCAAAGAGACAAATATCTCATGTTTTTTCTCATAGAGGATTCTTAATTGACCTGAAAGAGACAGACAAGAAGAAGAAGAAAACCAGGGGAGGGCAAAAGAGTGGGTGTGATTCAGACAAGGTCACAGAAGGAAGCATCGCAGGGAAACCAAGCCCACTGTTTGTACAATTACTATGAGAATATTTAGAATAAAAAAGAAACATTTCGTTTTTAAAAAAAAAATCACCTATGCCTCCTGTTAAGATATAGCTTCCAGGCCCTCCCTGCTCCCAGCCCTTTGTTCTGGGGGTGCGCAGGCTCAGAGCATTGGGTGCGGATTCTTCACTGCAGCACTGTGCCCTCAGGTGGGTAGAAGGAGCCTGGCTGGGCACAGGAGGAAGGGGCTTTCTCACCACCCAGAACCATCTCTCCTAAATAAACCTCCTGGATGACTTCTCCAGTTGCCTAAGGTCTTCCTAGCTTGTACCTATCCTGTGCCCCCCTGGAGGGGTGGTGCCATCTTTAGTCTGGTACAGTCTTCCATGGCACCTAGGTGGCAGGACCCATGGCTGTAGACTGGTGGGACAGCCAGCTTTCCTGCCCTTAGGTCCGAGATCTTGAGAAGCAACTGGGACAGCGTCAGAATAAACCTGCAGGCTCGTCGAGCTCTGAGCTGCCTCTCAGTTCAGACCCAAGGAAGATGACTGCACAGGAGAAAAACCTCCTGCGGATCCGCAGCCTGGAGAGGGACAAGCAGGAGAGCTGGGAGGTGAGGCGCGTCCAGCACGCAGGGCTGGGAGGTGAGGCGCGTCCAGCATGCAGGGCTGGGAGGTTCACAGCACTCAGAGGAAAGTGACTGTCCTTCACAGACCACAGGCACTTTTGTCCACCAGTTTGAGCTGCCTGGGTGGGACCTCACCCTGGGGCCGTTAGGTGAATGCTTTGTGGTCCAACAATGGCAGATTGAGAGGAGCTATGTGTAAAACTTCCTGTAGAGAAAATATGTGGTTGTCTAGGTCATTGTCCCTGTTGTGATAAAACACAAGATAAAACTAACTTGAGGAAGGAAGGACTGGGCTCAGCTCACTGTTTGAGGGGAATCCATCCTGCTAGGGAGGGAAAGCGTGGTGGGAACCGGGAGTCTGAGAACGGTGAATGCCAGTGTGTGGTGGCTCCATTGTTTTCCTTTTTATTCAGTCTGGTGTCTAGCCAGTGGGATGTGCTACCCATCGGAGTGGGTATTTTCTCCGCTGGAAATACCCCAGGAGTGTGTCTTATGGGTGATTACGAATTCAGACACCTTGACAGGGATGGTGAGCCCTCACACTGGGTCACATCCCCAATAGTGGAATAGGGTGAAGCCAGAAATAAGTGCCCCAAGGCCTCGGTCAGAGGGGGCTGGCAGTACTTCAGCTGTGCCTCACTGCTAACTGCGAGTCGAGTGGGAGCTGTCTCTGGCCCTCAGCACCTGAAGCAGGCTTCCAACAGTGAGGCCTTCCATACCTGCTCACTGGGAGACATCATCTATCAGTGTGTCTGCCAAGCTCCAGGCCAGGAGTGTCAGGAGTCTCCTCATGGCCTCCTCCAGCCTCCTGCGTCTTGTGTACCAGCCTGATCACCAGGAGACATGGACATGGTCTCCTGATCTTCGGACAGTAATGAGGTTTGGGGGAGAAGGGAGCAGAGAGATGTGAGAAGCAGAGTTGACAGTCCTTGAGATGTGACCAGGGATGAACACCAAGGTAGGGAACTAACAAGGGCAGGCTGGAATAACTGAGCTGAATGGACAGATGGACAGGAAAGGGAGGTGTGGGAAGACTGACAGACGACTCCACCCTCGGCATGAGAAGGTAACAGAGGGAGTGTCTGAGTCAGTGACTGGTCTGCCGCTATGCCCTTGCCTCTGATCAGCCCCTCGTGACCTCTAGCACACACAGGGCCTTTGCTTGTCTCAGCAGCTCCCAAGTGCCCTCAGCTGTCACCTTTTTAGGAAGTCCTCCTCAGACTATAGTCTGTTGTGTCTCCTCCCCCACATCACAGGCAGCAGTCTGTCCCTTGCTTGGGTGTCACTCCTTAGGAACAAATACTGTTTTTCTCTCTGCTTTACTGAGCATGTCACAACCCAGACACATAGTAGGCCCACAGGAAATAGAAAGATGAAGAAAGGAATGAGAGGCCCTGAAAATGTGTGCAGTATATAGGCTTCTAGCTTATTGTGGTTAGACCAGGTGCACAATGCAGAGGGGATTCGCATCCCCACACAGTAGGGATGTCTGTCACAGAAGCCTGCTGGCTGTGTGTACCCAGTGGTCCCTCACTGAGTGGCTTTAATTGGGAAGAGGCTTGTATTAGGAACAACAAACAGAACATAAGTTAGGTGGACAGGAGCCATTTAGGTTAAAAAGTGGGTTTGATGGGCAGTACAGCCAGTCTCGTTATGTGCTCTGTGTGCATGTGTGTGTGCATGTGTGTGTGCTGTGTGTGCATGCATATGTGTGTGTGTGCTGTGTGTGTGTGTGTGTGTGTGTGTGTGTGTGAGAGAGAGAGAGAGAGAGAGAGAGAGAGAGAGAGAGAGAGAGCGAGCACGCACACACATGTAGGGGCCAGAAGACAATTGCAGGAGTCATTTTCCACTCCTGAGTAGGTCCCAGAGATCAAGCTCAGGTCTTTATCTGCTGAGCCATCTTGCCAGTCCTGATGTTCATGTTGTAAAGCAAGAGGGATGCTGTGCTGCCAACTTGACCCATCCTGCCCCGCCCTGTCCTATCCCACCCTGTCCCCGTAAAGCTGTCTACCAAGTGCCTGTCAGAAAAGCGGGGAGCTGAGCCTGCCTGAGGTCAGGGCCCTGGCTCCATCACTACTTCTTGTGCCCTTCAACAACTGCTCCCCCAACCCTGAGTCTCCCCAGAGAGTGGGGTCCAGGGTGCCCTCAGCTTTCATTTTCTAATCACAGAAACTGGCCAGTGAGCGGGACACCCTCCAGGCAGAGCTGGAGGAGCTGAAGAAGAAGTTCGAGGGCATGCGGTCTCGAAACAAGGTGCTGTCCAGTGAGGTGAAGACCCTCAGGGGCCAGATGTCGACCCTGGTGGAGAAGGGCAGGCATGATGATGAGTTGATCGATGCCCTTATGGTGAGGAGGGCGGGGAGCGGGGCCAGCCCTTAGGGTGTGCAGGGTGGGTTTCCTTTTTGTCCCAAAGCTGGAAGCCTCTGTCCTTAGAGTCTCCCTGGGGACATGTTCAAGGCACTGGGCCTCAAGTTAGGTGCTTGACTCCTTGTGAGATGGACTGGATCCAGGCACTGGTTCAGGCCTTTGTATTCACAGATCTTCCCACCAGCTAGGCACCACCCACTGAGCTCCTCCTGGGACCTGAAGAGGAATCTGAGACCAGAAGGGATCAGAGTGGAGCCTTGAATCCCTCAGGGATTTATCTGTGTTCCTGGTTCTCGGAGAGATAGCTAGTGTCTCCTGTTATAGTCTTCTTGTGCTAGGCAAAGCTGGACGGCTCTGGGGGAAAGTTGACTGTCTCTCTCCTTCCCTGCTCTAAGTAGCTCAAGGCTACCTCTAACTGCCCTCTGACTTGGCCTCAGGACCAGCTGAAACAGCTGCAGGACATTCTGAGCAGCCTGAGTGTGCAGGAGGAATCCAGACGCGCGTCTCAGCAGCACCTGGACCAGAAGGTCAACAGTGAGGCCCAACGAAGCAGCAGCCTTGTGGCCCAGCTGCGGGCCATGGTGGCCGATCGTGAGGCCAAGGTGCGGCAGCTGGAGCTGGAGATTGGGCAACTCAGTGTGCAGGTGAGCTGGGTGCCCCCAGGCCAGAGTGTCAGTGTTTTCCACACAGCCCCTTCCACTCTCCAGTCACGTCAGCACTGGCTACTCTGCACCGTCTGACTCCGTGTGGATCAGCTGTTTCCAGAACTTTCCTTCTAATCTGCACATACTTCCTTCCTGAAACACACGCCCGTCCACCACCACACCACCCGAGCATGGCTGATCTTGTCTAAAGCACGACCTGAGCATGTTCTTGCTCAGACTAGAAGCCACCTGGCTTCCTGTCACCCTTCTCGTCACCCTGTCCTGTCAGCTTTACCAAGGTCAAGAGGATCCAGACTCCTACCAGCTCACCCTTCCCATCTGCAGCCTGGGCACTCATCTTGATGATCCAATGCGGTAGCTGTCACTCCAGCCATTGTGGTCACGTTGCAGTCAGTAGGATGGCCACACTTTCTATTATTAAAACATTTAAACTCTTTGACAATGTCATACATGTATACATGGTATCTGGGTCATTTTCATACCCCATTACCCAATGCCACCTCTCCCACCCTCCCAAACCCCCTCTGACTTCTCCTTCCTCACAGGTTCTCCTCTTGCTTCCATGTCTTGTGTGTGTGTGCGTGCGCGCACATGTGTGTCACTGAGTTTAATTAGAGTTATGTTAGCATGCCAGGGGGTTAGTAACTGGAGCATGGGCAGCTCAGCAGTTGGGCACACCGTGAAGAAAGTGAGTGCCCCACTGGCTGTCAGGAGTCCCTCCCCTCCTGAGGGGAATATTCCATGCTGGAATATTACCAGGCCCCACTTTTGTGTGGGCCTTGTCTAGGTAGCCAGCCCTTCTAAGAACACATGTGTGCAACAGCTGTGTCATGTCTAGAAGACATGTTCCATAGCTCCCCTCTGTCCTCAGTCTGCTCCTCTGTCTCTAGAGCACTTGCTTAGTTGTTGTCATCATTCTGACCAGTTACAAGTCCCTGTAACTATGTAGCTATCACCCACAGCAAGCAGAAGCGTCTTTGACCAAGGCTGAAACCGCACTACCCTATGGGTATAACACACTTAAAGGCAGTTTGATACCATGTAGCAAAACAGCAAGGGAAGATCCCTCCCTGTGGCGCTGACCTCCCCAACCATAGGCTTCGCAGTGTTTACTGCATCAGCACAAATTGTAGCCTGTGGAGCAGGCCTCAGATCATCCAGAAAGCTATTGGCGCCCCAGTAAGAGTCATGTGGCTGTTGCAGCAGGGGTGCGTCTTGTCCGGCAGGCTGCTGTTTATCTTACAGGGGTCATACCTAAGCATGACCCTTGATGACTGTTCTCCTCCGACAACCTCCATATCAGCCCTGGCACTGTGAAAGCTGGCCAGCAGAGTGGGTGCTCCCAGCTACTCCCCAGCTGTGCCATCTCTGTGTCCTGTAACCAAAGTGTGTAATGTCTTCATCAGTAGGGTCTTACCAGTTCATTATGGTAGACAGCTAAGAGCAATTGCTGGTAACAGCAATGCTGTGGACACCTGCCTGACACTTCAGTTTCCGTGTGTGGCCTGTAGACTCTGGTAGCAGTGTTACCCACTCGTGCAGTTTCCGTGTGTGGCCTGTGGACTCTGGTAGCAGTGTTACCCACTCGTGTAGTTTCCGTGTGTGACCTGTGGACTCTGGTAGCCTTATTACCCACTTGTGCAGTTTCCGTGTGTGGCCTGTGGACTCTGGTAGCAGTGTTACCCACTCGTGTAGTTTCCGTGTGTGGCCTGTGGACTCTGGTAGCCTTATTACCCACTCGTGCAGGTTCCCTGTGTGGCCTGTGGACTCTGGTTGCAGTGTTACCCACTCGTGTAGTTTCCGTGTGTGGCCTGTGGACTCTGGTAGCCTTATTACCCACTCGTGCAGGTTCCCTGTGTGGCCTGTGGACTCTGGTTGCAGTGTTACCCACTCGTGTAGTTTCCGTGTGTGGCCTGTGGACTCTGGTAGCAGTGTTACCCACTCGTGTAGTTTCCGTGTGTGGCCTGTGGACTCTGGTAGCCTTATTACCCACTCGTGCAGGTTCCCTGTGTGGCCTGTGGACTCTGGTTGCAGTGTTACCCACTCGTGCAGTTTCCGTGTGTGACCTGTGGACTCTGGTAGCCTTATTACCCACTCGTGCAGTTTCCCTGTGTGGCCTGTGGAGTCTGGTTGCAGTGTTACCCACTCGTGCAGGTTCCCTGTGTGGCCTGTGGAGTCTGGTTGCAGTGTTACCCACTCGTGCAGTTTCCGTGTGTGACCTGTGGACTCTGGTAGCAGTATTACCCACTCGTGTAGTTTCCGTGTGTGACCTGTGGACTCTGGTAGCCTTATTACCCACTTGTGCAGTTTCCCTGTGTGGCCTGTGGAGTCTGGTTGCAGTGTTACCCACTCGTGCAGTTTCCCTGTGTGGCCTGTGGAGTCTGGTTGCAGTGTTACCCACTCGTGCAGTTTCCGTGTGTGACCTGTGGACTCTGGTAGCAGTGTTACCCACTCGTGTAGTTTCCGTGTGTGACCTGTGGACTCTGGTAGCCTTATTACCCACTTGTGCAGTTTCCCTGTGTGGCCTGTGGAGTCTGGTTGCAGTGTTACCCACTCGTGCAATTTCCATGTGTTGCCTGTGGAGTTTGGTAGCAGTGTTACCCACTCGTGCAGTTTCCGTGTGTGGCCTGTGGAGTCTGGTAGCAGTGTTACCCACTCGTGCAGTTTCCGTGTGTGACCTGTGGACTCTGGTAGCCTTATTACCCACTCGTGCAGTTTCCGTGTGTGACCTGTGGACTCTGGTAGCAATGTTACCCACTCGTGCAGTTTCCCTGTGTGACCTGTGGACTCTGGTAACTGTGTTATACACTCATGCAGCCTTTTTATTCTTTATTATTATATTTTAATTAGCTTACAAAGTAGCATTTCCATCTGGCTTTCCATAATCCTGGTTTCTGTTGTCCCCTCCCAATCCCTGTTTACCCCTTGGCCCCTGAGCAATCTCCCTGCCGCACTTCAGACCCAGCCTCCCCTCCGGCTCTTGTTGTCTCTCCCTCCCTGCCTTCCCATCGGCCTCCCCTTCCTGCACTGTCAGCTCTCCCTCAGATGGCCTACACACCTTCCCCTCCTCCTCCTCAGGATGCAGATGGCCATGAGCGCCTCCAGGAAGCCCCGTGCTGGATCGTGGGCCTCTTAGCCTCCAGGTCTTCCCAAGCTAATCTCTCCTCACATGTGTGCCCATGTTTTCCCCTGAACTCCCCTCAAAAGGCACAGGCTACAGGGCCTGGCACCTGCTGTGGGGACACACACTCCAGTGTCTAGGGTGGGGCTTGGGAGCCTGCTCAGGGCTGCTCACAGTCAGGTGCCTTTAGGGATTCCTCCTACAGGGTGCTCCCTAACCCTAACATGACCATCATGGTGGTTATGTGTTACAACAGCAGCCTTGTCCTGTTTCCTTTGAGAGCCCCTGGCCTCTTCCAGCTCAGGCTAGCACTGACTGACTGGTCTGCTGTGTCCAGGGTAGCCTGGGGCCGCAGGACAGGCTGAGGGAGAGGTCTGGGCATCAGGCAGTTGGGGGGCACTGCCTCGTAGTCCTCAGCCCTGGTATCCTGAGGAGGATGCATAGAGCACTCTGGCATCATCCCTTCGCTCTGCCCTTGTCTAGCACCCAAAAGAGGACAGATTCTACCTCAAGGTTGCCAGCCAGCGGGGCATGCTTCACTCACCCAGTGTGGTCACACAATCCAGTTTTCTCAGAATTCCTGGAGACAGTCCATGCCAAGCTGTTAGAAGCTATACTCACTGCAGTCCTTTGGTGGCCTAACCTCCTGCTAAGGATCTTCTGGTACCCAAGAGAGAGAGGGACTAATAGAGAGGAGATTGGGAAGCCCCATTTCACATAGCCACTGGCCCTGCAGGCTTCTGAGGTCCAGGCCTTAGCTCTGATGGCTGTACTGACCTCTCTAGTCCTACTGTGTACATGGGGCTACCTAGGGAAGGAAGCAGGCCCTCACAGATGTCAGCTCCTACCTCTGTGGCCCTGGCCCGCACTGGCCTCTCTCTGCAGCCTCCTTCTGAACAGAGGCATTGTGTGATGTCTTTGTTATGCAAGCTGTGTCTTTGCTGCCCAGGCCAGCATTCATTCTGAAGAGAGGCTTCTTTCAAACTCCTGGAGCTGGGAACTAGCCAAGGTGCCCTGTGGCCTTCCCCTGGCCTCTGCACCAGTGCTGACATCCAACCCACATCTGTTCCCTGCAGTATCTTCACGGTAAAGGAGGGGGTGAGGGGGCCAGCCCCACCGATGCCAGGTTCCCTGAGGACCAGACCCCGATAACCAACTCTCCAGCCTCAGCAGGCGATCATGCTGGCAGGCTCGGACCTTCCCGGTAAGGAAAGCACAGGAGGGAGGGAGGATTGTGAGGGTTTGTGAACTATCCAGAGGAGCAGTTCCCCACTTCCTCTTCTGGAAAGCCCCAGAGTGCAATTTTGTTTTGTTTTATTTTATTTATTTTGAGACAGGATCTCACTATGTAACCCTGGCTAGCCTCAAACTCACAGAGATCCTCCTGCCTCTTATTTCCCAAGTGCTGAGACTAAAGGCATGTGCCATTATCTCTGGCCTTTTTGTTTTTTCACACAGGGATCAAGTGTCCCAGGCTAGCCTTAAATTTGAGATGTAACCAAGAATGACTCTGAGCTCCTGATCTTCCTGCCTGAACACATACACACACAACATATATACATACACCCCACATATACACACCACACTCATATATACATACATACACATCACACACACCACATATATGTACACACATCACACTCATACCACACACATCACATAGACACACACACACACACAGTTTTAAGATGGCTGCTCTGTTGCTGTTCTGTTTGAAACCTTCCCCTATTCTATTGGCTCCTCATGGCAGGAAGGCACTGTCAGCATGGGTGCTGTCACTTGAAGCACCTGCTGAGGCCCCTTTGCAGCCTCAGAGCACACTTACTCCTTGGTCTCACAGACTCACTGCCATGGACTGCTTGGGGCTCAGTTTCATCAAGGGCAGCCAGTTCACGGAGAAACCGTGAGGCCCACTTGGCTTGCTCCATGGGCCCCCTCGGCTCCTGTCCACTGTGAGGCACAGTGTACCCACTCCTCCCTGTGTGTCCCTTCTGCCTCCACACAGCTCTGTGACCAGCCTGGGCCATACGCTTGTAGAATCTGCTCTCACGAGACCTTCCCTGCCTAGTCCCCATGGGACATCACCCAGGTAGGAATAGAGAACTCCTCAGCTCTCAAAGCCTGCTCAGGCCATTACCAGGATGGAGGCCTGAGGCAGGCAAAGCCCCAGCACTCCTTCAGGGTTATATAAGGTCAGAGAGACTGGTGGTGGGGCCACCTGACCAGTAAACATCTTCAGAGCCAGAGCTCGGCCCTGACTGCCAGGCTGGCCTGGCCCCACCTTCCCTCTTACCCACGGAGACTGCTTCTCCAGAGGGAGCGCCCACATCATGTGGGTCCCCACACTAAGTCACTGATATCCCCTCAGCTCTGCAGCCCCTTTATATCTTTGTGGATATAACCAGACTCGGGGCTAAATGTACCCTTTGTTGTTCTTGTGGGCTCATAGACAAAGGATAGCTTGTCCAGCCCGAGTCCTACTCACTGTCCACTGGAGATCTGCTGCCACTCACCCCTCCCCTCGTGCAGGTCGGCTCAGGGTCAGACCAAGCCTCCAGTGGCCGCTCTCACTTGAGGTTTACCATGGGGCTTTAAATCAAGGTGGCCGATTAGTCACTGGGCTACGTTTCCTAGGAAGGACCTGTGACACTTCAGGTCAGACACTGAATAGTTTAGGGACCATCAGCCAAGGGAAGCCACTTGACTCTGGCAGGGAACCAGACCCCAGAAGCCACATCCTCAGACAGACCTGGGCATGGTGGCTGGGTTCCCCCACCCCACCCTGGCAATCTCAGAACCTCCGAGTTTCCCAGTGCCTCTGCCATTGTATGGGGATATATATGTCTTTGAACTGCACATAACCTCTGTCCTCCACTCTGGCCCCAGGTTCTCGGACTCCCCAGAACAAAAAGGCTGGCAAGCACAAGCTGCAGAAATGAAGGCCCTTTGGCAGGCTGCCGAGGTGGAGCGGGACCGGCTCAATGAGTTTGTCACTGTGCTGCAGAAGCGGTAACACATGGCACCTGCTCGCCCTCCTCAGCCTGTGGGTGGGGACCGCCCCCCCCCCAATCACAGCTCACGTGCCCCTCCAGGGCCACAGCTCTGGGTTCTGTCATCCGGGTAGGACTTGTTCTCAGGCAGCCCTGTACCGTCAGGTAAATTCAAGGAGATTAAGCTCTGTCAAATGTAGCCATTCTCCCAAAGCTACCAGAGAGCCTCACAGGGGAAGAGACACAGCCCAGCCTGGTGCTGCAGTTGCTAGGAACAGGAAGGGGTTTCTGAGAGGCCATAAGGGGGTGTACAGCCAAGGTGACCAGTGGGTCCAGCCACCTCCAGACAGTTGCTGACAGAGTCCACTCGCTCAGTCAGTGCCCCTGCACAAGTGACCCAGCTGGCAAGAACTGCAGGTACCCAGGCCAGCATGTGGGCCAGCCATGTGACCTCCATCCTGAGAAGGACAAAGGACACCAGCAAGCTTCTGTCCTCACAGCAGTGTCATATGTCAGTCAGGGCTCTTTGATGACAGATAATAGAAACCAGTTCTGCCTAAGCCTAGTAGAAGGGCCACCTGGAAAGTACTGGAAAATACTGAGGAACCTGAACCAGAGGTCTAAGTGTGCAGCAGTCTCTAGTAAGAGCCCAAGGGTCACTGTCCTTGTGAGAGTTTTAGATCTTTGACTACCCAGGCTGGAAGTAGCTCCAGGCTCTCACAGAATTGGGATAGGGGCTTTTGGAAGGAAAAACAGGGCATTGCTACCAAGGGATCCAGGGCGATTGGTACCCAAGCAGGAAAAGGCTGCACTCTCGGGGTCTTGAATACAGAAAACACCCAGTCTCGGTGTGATTGCATTCACGTCTGTCATGCATGACAGCCATGCCCTCCCCCTGGGCTTTGGCCTCCATCCCCTTTGTCATGTCTGTGATGGGAGGGGCTCTGAGCACAGTGGTTGGTCGTGTACCTCACTAAGAACTGCTCCGCAAGATGTCAATTCATCAGCTGTTGGGACTCCCATGGTCTTCTCTGTCCTAAGTGGAGCAAAGTGACTCACAGCCCCCCCCCCACCTCAAGGAAGCCTTCCTAGGGCCTCCCTCACAGGACTAGGCCTAGGGTGAGACAGGAAATCAGCCAGGACGTGTATAGGGCGGGCAATCTCTGTGAGTCATGTGTCTCTGTCAGCTGCTAGGAGCCCTCGGGTTTATTCTGATACCATGAGACTTGGGGGCTCTGCAAGACTGTCCTCAGACACATCAGCCAAGTTACGTTGTCTTTACTTCCTGGGCATCAGCAAAAGCACCCCCAAGCATTACCCTGAAGCCAGGCCTTCCACAGCAGCCTTTCTTGCAGTTAGCCTGGACTTCCTCTGTGTAGCTCCCTGTCTCTTCTGTGCTTCCCACAGTGACTGGCTGCCTCAGCCTCTTGCCACCCAATCACCAACCTCTGTTGTCCTAGAGAAGTTGCGTGCTCAGCTGGGATCCCCTCACCCCAGGGTGCAGTCAGGGAGGACCCCAACTGACATATGCTGTGGGAAGCTGGGTGAGCCGCTTCCGCTGTTTTCCTCTCCTTAGACCTGGGCACAGTGTCTGAGAAATAAGTTATTTCTTAGGTTTTTACCCATTTCTCTCCTTTAAAAAAAGTTTTAGTTTTTTATTTATTTAATTGTGTGTGTGTGTGTGTGTGCGCGCACGCATGCATGTATATGTACTACCTGTGCATATGTGTGCCTTTGCACTCGTGTGCATGTGTGTGTGTGCATATGTGTACCTGTGCATATGTGTGCCTTTGCGCTCGTGTGTGCGTGTGTGTGTCTGTGTGTGCGCACGCGCGCGCATATGTGTACCTGTGCATATGTGTGCCTTTGTGCTCGCGTGTGTGTGTGTGTGTGTGTGTGTGTGTGTGTGTGTGTGTGTGTGTGTGTGTATGTGTGTGTGTGTGTGTGTGCAATTCTGGAGACCTGACTGGGGTTGTAAGGCTTGGTTGGAAACAAGAGGCTTTACCTGCTGAGCTGTTTCTCTCATTGCTTAGAGCGAGAGGGGCTATCTCCCATGGCAAATATCACTAGATGTATCTGTTTTTAAAAGAATGTCATTGGCTGTGGTGGTCCTGTTTTGTTTTGTGATACCGGTTCAAATGTAGCTCAGGCTGGCCTAGAACCCATGGCCCCCCTGCCTCTGCCTCCTGCCCCCAGCCCCAGCATTGGGTATTTTCTGTGTCTCCGCCTTTCCTGTTTGCTTTGACTGCTTTTCACTGCTTTTTCTCACCTCTTGCCCCTCATTGAGGATGAGCCTTTCTCTGTGACAAGCTAGAACTTTGTTCTTAGTGATGTCTTGTCTTGTAGCATAAAGCTCCCTTCAGCCATCCAGTGGCTCTCATGTCACCCTGTGTCACCTGGTTCTCACTGTTCCTGTTGTGGTGTTTCTCTCCCTGCAAGTGAGCATTCAGACCCCAGTTCCCTCCCTCCCTTGCCCCTGTACACTCCAGTCAGGGCCGCCACAGAAGGAAACATCAGCTCTCTGGGCCTTTGTTTTTAAAAATATTTTATGGTGCCTTTCTCTTGAATGAAAACCTAAGAGAAATTTAAGGGATAGAATTCTAAAAAAGATGGAAGTGCCATAAAAGCTATTTTATTTACCGTATTTTGTTGCTGCTGGTGGTGTTTGAAATCTGTTTTTTGTTTGTTTATTTGTTGTAGCCTAAGCTGGCCGCCCTAGATCGGCGAGGCCGCCTCCTGCTTCTGGGGCGAGGCCGGCCTCCTGCTTCCGGCTCCCCAGAGGCATTCGTTCGTGCTTGCTCACCTTTCTCTCCTCAGGATGTCAGGCTTACTTAGTTCTTTCAAAGTTATTCCCATTACTGCTTGCCAGAGCTCAGAGGAGACAAGAAATGGATGCCTGAGGTAGCTGAGTCTACTCCGTCACTTCCAGGCCAGTGAGAAACCCAGTCCTGAAAAAGATGTGGATGGCACCTAAGGATGGGCAACAAGGTTGACATGTAGCCTCTACATGGGTTTAGCACACATCAATATACACATAAACCCCTCCATACACATAGACATGCACACTCATTCACACACACACACACACACACACACATACACTCTCGCACATGCACATACACACTCTTTCACAACGTACACACACCCATGCATGTACACACACTCTCTCACAACATACATACAACACATACATACACATACACACTCATAAATGCACACACATACTCACACACATACTCACATACACACTCACACACATATACATACTTTCTTACAACACACACATACACACACATGCACATACACTCTCACAACATACACACAAACATATATACATACACTCATGCATACACACGTACATACACATTCACATACACACGCTCTCACAATATACACACACACATACACACATACAAATGCACATACACACAATATGCACACATGCACACTCACACATACACACACTCATACACACATGCTTACATACACTCACACATGCTCACACACATGCTTACACACACTCACACATGCTCACACACGCTCACACATTCACAACATGTACACATACATATACACACACACAAACACATATACACACTTACATACACTATGAAAACTCACATCATGCTTTCCCATTTTCCACGATGCCAGCTATTGGTTTCTTCAGTCCATGAGTGTGGATGGGACCCACAGTTAATCAGAGCGCACCCCTTCCCGACAGAGCAGAGCAGAGGTGAGAGCCCCTCCTGCCCCTGTGAGTCCGCTCACATTCCTGTTCCGCTCACCAGCAGAGTGACAGCAGCCTTGCCTTTGTTTGCTTTTAAATTTTTAATTTGTCATAAATGTTTTAAGTGCACCATACATTTTGCATAATCTCTGCCTGTTTCACTTTCTGATACCCCATAGATCTTCCCACCTCATCAAGGTGGAGTCTCTCACAGCTGTAGAGTTGATCTCATGACTTCTTCAATGTCCTTTACGTTCCTCTGTCTGAGTTACTGGATTCTAGTTTTCAGACACTTTCTTGTGTTGTGTCCTCAGTTTACTTAGTTTTCATTTTGTTGGTGTTTGCTTACTTGTTTGTTTTTGAGACAGGGCCTTACTATGCAGCTCTGGCAAGCCTTGATCTCACTGTGTAGACCATGGTGTCCTCAGGCTCATAGAGCCCCTCCTCCCTGCCTCCCAAGTGCTGTGATTAGTGGTGCATTTTGTTTTATTTTTTCCATGTGCTGGGGATGAACCCAGGGCCCTGGACTTGTTAAACTGGAGCCCTACCCCCCAGCTCGCTACCCCCAGCCTCTGGGGACTTGGAGGATGTGAATAGCATCTACTTTTACCTGTGTGCTTATCCTGTGCAGAGAGGATCTTAGCACCACCCTCATGGCCTTCCAGACAGCTCCGATGCTACTGATGCTGGGTCTCCAGGGGCCACGGGTGGTTTTGTTTTGTCTCCATATGTAGCCATCCTAGTGGGTCTGAAGTTTTATCTCACTGTAGCTTTGGTCTCCCTAGTGCTTCCTAGATAAAAGATACTGGACGTTTCTTTCATATGCAGCCAGTAACTCTCATATCTTCTCTGAGGCATAGTACTTTTTGTCTACTTTTTAATCAGGTTGTCTTGAATCCTGTTGCTGTTAAATTGCAGACATTCTTTTCCTGGAATTCTTGTATTGTTTGAAGACAGCAAGCCTGTGGTGATTCATGAAGTCATCAGAAACTCTTTGGGCTTGAAGGCTCGGGGTTGTCCCCTGACAGACATACATGCTCTCACCCATACACACTCATATATATGCACACCTGAATGCACAACGGTACATGTATACACACACACACACACACACACACACACACACACACACACGATCACTCAGTGAGTGGCAAAGCTAAGAAGCTCTGGTCCCCATCAGTACAGGGAGCCTGCCTTGCAGCTCTCCCGCAGGCTGGGCTCCCTCCTGGTTTCTGAACTGTCACTGCTTGTGTAGAGGGCGCTTCGACCCTGCTTGCCTGTCATTCACCAGTTCACTCATGACTGCCCTTCCTTGTAGACTCTTGCTCTGGATTCCAGAGCAGTTATTCCTTTATCTTCAAGATGGTGGGTTTTTGTTTCATTTAGGACTATCGTGTCTGTCAGGAAGGGCAAGTCCATAACTCTTACTGAGCCCCCACCCCCAGGGCATCGCTGCTTTTCCTCCAGTGGCAGGGAGGGGGGCCTGTGCTCATCTTCAGCCTGAACCTCTCCTACACTTCCTGTTCTGGTGCAGCCTTTGCTGCTCCGCTTTGGCCCTTCAGCCCTGGGCACAGCGTAGGTTCCTCTCTGGGGATTGTGGTAGCAGCCACGGACAGTCTCTGTTCACAGCCACCCCTCCTGTCACAGCGGTCTTCATGGCATCTTCCCTATTCTTCGGTGATGTCTCTATGACAGGAAAGCCCAACAAAGGTCAGTCTAGACAACTGTAGGGCCCAGAAAGCTGTGGACAGGCAGGACACACACGCCCGATCCCCACACAGCCCCAGCAGGAAGCATGTGAGTCCTCATTGTAGGTTTTGAGGGAGGCTGAGATTGGGGCATGGGTATCAGCCCCACACACCATCACTACTACGTGTGCTTGCATGGCTACAGCCACCACCACCCCTGCCACCCAGGTGACATCCCACAGGGCAGGTCCTTTGTCTTGGTTATAAACCTCTATTAGCATAGATACGGACCACAACCATCTTGCTACCTGTCATTTTCTGATCTTGACCCTCAGTGCCCCATCCTGTTGTCTCAGACCTCAGTCCCAGCATCTGCGGACATGGGCGGGCCGGCCCACTGAGGCCACTGCTCAGTGAGCTTGCTCTTGTCATGGTGCTGTCTGCTCCCTCGTGGCAGCGTTGTGTCACTGTCCCTGTGCCCTGCAGAGCGGCCATGTTTGTATTGATGGTTAGAGTGCCCCACAGAGCAGACAGAGTCTGTTGAGGTCTGCAGTGACCAGCTGGTAAGGCCATCACTGGCCACAGAAGGCTCTCTAAACACCCATGTCCCCATGTGCCTGAGGAGCTGGGCTCATCTTGTTCAGCTGCCCACTGCACCGGGCAGCTCAGCTCCGCTCAGCTGTGCTGGCGTGAGCACAGGCCACCCTTCCCTTCAACCTTTGAGCTGGTGTGCATCTTGCTTTTGAAGATAGCATGTACCTTGTGGCTGCTGACTGGTTAGACCAACAGGCTAGTGCACAGTATTTGTTAGTGATTGGATTATTTTCAAGTTTCTTATCTTTCCAATCCTTCGCTGCCCCCTATCTGACACAGAAGATCATTCATTCCCTGCCGTCTGCCATGGACTTCCGTCTGCAGCTTTGATCCGCACCTCTTCCTGTAACCTTCTGCTCAGACGGATCTCAGATTCCTGGCCTTCTGAGTGTTTAGTGCCACAGAACTCCAAAGTGCTCTAAGGAGCCCCAGCAAGGACCCTGGGATGGACAGGTTGCAGCGTGAAATCATTAAAGCAGGCTCCTCCAGGGCTGTGGGTTTGCAGTAGGCGTAGAGATGTGAGAAGCATCTGACGCTCAGTAAGTCCAGGGAAATCATGAAGTAAGGATGCATCGATGGCTGATCCCAGTGTGCCTGTGGGAGGCAGGGTATGATGTCTCTGCCTGTGAATACTTTGTACTGCATCATGGACCCCAAAACAAGATTATCCTGGATAATAACTTCTGCACATAAAAGCAGAGCCATTTTCCTACCTGGGGCCATTCCTGAAAGCTGTGGGGAGCTCTCAGGTCAAAGGGATTCAGAGGCAGCCTTGAGGATGGAGGGGACAGTGCACTTTGAGGATGGAGGGGGCAGTGCACTTTGAAGCCAGCAGGAGGCAGGGAAGACAGGCAGTTCCTGATGCCCATGCTCTGAGTGATCTTGGAAGGGAGTTCTCCTCCCACCCACCACCCACCACCAAGGACTCTAGATAGAAACCCAGGTCATTGCATTTCAACCTGTGGTGCACAGAGCCTGCTGGCTTCAGACTTGGAGAGTCATGAGGCATTAACTCTGTGTTGTCTTCAAACAACTTTGTGCTAATTTTGCTCGTTAATATTTGCTGGTTTTGTGGTAGGCATGTTACAGCAGCAATAGGAAACAGACATACCACCTGTGTCGGCTCAGTCGAGAAGGGGGCCGTGACTGAGTTTGATAGGAGATAGTAAAATGCAATGCAGTCATTCAGAATGGCAGGAACCAAGACCTATTTAAGCCTCAAAACTAGGCACATGGGCATCTGCACTGTGTGGCAGAAATTGCTAGAGGCAGCAGCAGAAACACCAGAGAGGTGGCTGCTCTGGGGACAGGGGTTGGGAGCAAAGGGGTGGGACCCCTGCCCAGGTGGCATCACAAGCCTCAGGGAATGATACGAGTTTAAAATGCCTGTTCTAGTGTTAGTGCCATGAACATCAGGTCAAGGGTGGCCAGCTACCCCTCCATAGTATGTCCACCACTGCGGCCTCCAAGACCTGGATATGGTGGCACCTGCCTCCAGGGTGAGCGGCTTGTCTCATGGCCAGGGTGGAGGAGAGCAGCGGTAAGCTTCTGGAAGCCGAGCGCAGGTTGCAGGAGGAGCGCCAGCGAGCCGTACTGCTGGAGCAGCACCTGGAGAAGATGCGCCTGGAGCCGTCCAGGGCCTCGGTGTCCCAGAAATCCACGAAGAACAAGCCAGGTAGGAGCCCGGGAGGTGACACGGCCGTGGGAGCAGGTGGGCGCCGTGCTCTTCATCAGTAAGGGTGCGGAGCTCTGTGTGTGTGTGTGTGTGCACTGGGAGGGGGGACTTCTTGCCCCATGTCCCACCACAGCTCCCAGAGACTCAGGTCCCAGTGGCTGTCCTCTAGGAGCCTTAGCACGAAAACACCATTGCCCCACTTCATGCCCTCAGCCACCATCCCATGCACCGACTGCCACAGCCTTTGCTTGGCCCTCGAGTGAGCCTAATGGAGCCCTGATCAAAATTGGTCTTGTGCAGAATTGGTCTGCTGGGCCAGATTGTAAGTAGGACTCGGGTGGACGTTCCATGGCTGGGAGGCCCAAGTTCCTTTCTTGGGTGTCGCTCTCCTTATCTAGGTAGCTTCTGTCCTGTGGTCCAAGATGCCTGAAGGGCCCATGTGGCCTCTGACCCTCACCGGCCTGTTGGGAGCACAGCTCTCCTGCTCTCTCACCTGTCCCAGGACAGCTCATGAGATGGTCAGGTTGTGAAACCACCTCCCTAGCAGAGGTGAGGGAAGCAAGGAGGCCAAGTACACAACGGCAGGGACCAGTGAGCACAAGGACGTGGTGCAGAGAACCGGGAAGGAGGCAGGAAGGAGGATGGGGCAGAGAGCAGAGGGTAAAGGGCAGAGCCCGGGTTAGAGATTTAGAGAGCAGTTAGGGAAGGCTTCTAGGCAGAGGCAACCCCACCCCTGCAACCCACAGTGGGGGAGAAAGGAGAGCTTGCATAGCTCTGACCTCACTACAGAAAGTGTCTGCTGCTCCTCCACAGGACCTCCTGCTGCCAGCACCAAGCCCAACTCGGCCGGAAGTGCCAAGAAAGATGCTTCCTCCACGCAGCTCTGCGATATGCCCATGGAGTCCCAGATACAGGAGCTGAATGCCAGGTGCTTCCTGCCCAGCCTTCTGGAAAGGGTAGAGACACCTGGATGGAGGCTTGGCTTCCTGGGCAGAGGGACCATGCCCCTCTCCCTTGCACTCAGGACGCTCCTTGCCCAGAAGGATGCTCGTGCTAGGACTGGCCTGTGGAGGGTTCCACGGCACCCCGATGACCCAGGCTTCCAAGAGAACCTTTCTCAGTCCTGGGCTGTGCTCTTGCATTCTCCAGCAGTTACCTGTAACGAGGAACTGAGGGGCCAGGTCCGGCACAGTCAGCAGAGGGCTGTCACAGCCAGCACAGCCCTGGCTCAGTTCCTAGAGCTGTGTCCAAGGGCATGGTGGTGCGCAGCTGTACTGCTGGCCCTCAGCAGTGGTGTGGCATGACCATCAGTTCAAGCTCACCCTCGGCTGCTGATGGAGCTTGAGTCCAGCCTGGGACACATACAATCCTGTCCAAAAAAAAAAAAAAATCATATGTATATGGTAGGAAAAAACAAAACAAAACTAGGAATCTGGATAGCTGAGGTCACTGGGAACCTTTGGGTCAATACCGTGAACAGGCCCAGAGACAGATCCATTTGTTGTGTGTCCCCAGGGGGTCCAGAGAAGGGTAGATGGGTGAGAGTCCTGAGCCTGCACCGGAGCTCCTTCTCTAGGCCCTGGGCCCAGAACCCCTGCTGCCTGGCTTAGTGCACTCAGCCCCGTCTCCCTCTGCTCCAGGCTGGCCATCCAGATGGAAGAGAACGGAATACTGAGGGACGCCCTGGGCAGTGCCCTGAGAGGGAAGGAGGAGGACTTCCGCATGTACCATCAGACCCTGGGCCAGGTGAAAGGGGTCTTCCTGCAGGCGCTACGGCAGCAGAAAGCCAACAAGCAGTAGGACACAGCTATTAGCTCAACTCCGGAGGACCAGCACTTCAGGTCCAGGCAGCACCCACACAGCTCCTCCCAGAAGGGTTCGGGATCCCGGCAGAGCAGGTGGAAGGAGCCCGAGCGGGGGCCGTGGCCCACCATTCCTGGCTGGCGTTTGAGCTGCCATCCCAGCTGGTGTGGTTCCTCACGCAGGGGCTGCTGTCCATGCCCTGGGGCCTCTCCAGGGCCGCTGGGATGCTGCATGCTCTCCACACATGGGTGAGCCCCTTGGTGCTTCCTGATGGAGCTTCCTGGAGCCATCTGGCCCTCTCCTGTGAGCCCTCTCTCAGGCGGACCCTAGCTCCCACTAGCCATCCTCCTGCGCCCAGCCTCTCTGTGTACTTACCGCACAGGGCAGAGCCTTGGGCTTGGAATAACAAGTCTACTTTCACAGTCACGACAGCTCTGGTGGAGTGTGTTCCTGCCCTGCCGGGGAAACCTGGTCCTTAGTAGGTAGGGCTTACAGGTGTGGGCCCAGGCCTCCAAATAGAAGTTGTGTCAATAGGTCATTCTGGTGGTCCAGAGTCCAAAGCTAGGATTTCCAGCTGAGTGAATGCTAGAGCTCTGGATGGCCCCAAGGCTACACAGTTCTGCCTATAACTGCTCCCAGAGGTATGGGTGCTGGAGTCAGAAGGTAACCCAGGCAGGGCTGGGACGTAGGGTGCACAGGTGAGACAGTGGGTCTTGGTACATGGGCAGTGTGTCTTCGTGGCAATGGTGAGCTACAAGTTGCTGCAGGAGCAGCCCAGGACACCCTCATCTCAGCGACTGTAATGGTGTCATCCCCTTGGCTGCAGTTATAGCCAGTCGTAGTTAGACCCGGGGAAGGTTGCCTATAGCTGTCACACGGACACAGCAGCCGTACATGCTCACACACAGCACACAAGCAGCTCCACACAGGCATTGAACAAGTGGGTAGACACATGCCAGTCTGTGGCTGTCAGCACATTTCCTCCCATGAGACACAGCCATGTGTGTACTTGTGACACTGTGACAGGGATCTCTGGAAAGTCTGGGTTGCCTGAGACCCTGTGTGCTCAGCCCATTCTTGGGCCATCCAGGGAGTCCTGAAATCTCACAGCCAGATGCAGCTGAGGCTGTTAGGATGCGGTGGCAATTCCAGGACCATCCCAAGAGTCTTAGGGCGGAAGAATCCCCCCCCCCCTGGCTGCTTCTGCAAGCAGAGGACACAGAGGGGACAGGAAGGCTTGTGCTGGGAAGGGACAGTATGTGACAATAAGAAGTAGGAGAGCTGTGCACACCTTCTGCAGGCTCTGGGGATCCCAAGAGAAGTCTGGACATGTGGGGGTACAGGCGCCAGGCCTCAGAAGAACCTATGGAGTAGGAAGCAGGCAAGGACCAGCCAGCCCCCCTTAGAGGAGTGCGAGTCTGCTGTGGCCCCTCTGCTGGCAGCTAGAGGAAGGAGCCCTGGCTTGTGCTGCCTGAACCTTAGCTGGGAGCCACGTGGCTTTATCCCACTCAAAAGTAGTATGGCTCTGGGCAGGTCACTAATCTCTCTGCCTCAGTCTCATCTGCCTTCATCTGTGAAATGGGACGGCACTAGAAACCTTGTTCAGAGGGCCATTCACAGAGTAAGACATTTTGCTGATGACTTCTGTGCAAGGACAAGTGTCCGTAGGCTGGTTTCATCCATGCTGGTGAAAGAGTGGGAGGGGAAGAGGTCCTGCTGCCAGGTGCCCCATGGGAAGCAGGCCTCTTACAGAGGTTTGTCTGCATGGCAGTCCTGACCTATGCCAGCTCCTGCAGGCACTGGACCTAAAAAGGCCAGTGAGTATAGTTTATAACATCTCCAGGCAACCTCAAACATTTGCATGGGTCTTTGTGCCAGGGCCCCTCCCCCACCTCTGCTGGCTGAGGTAGACCAGATTCCCAGTGTCCCTCACTGCCCAGCACCCGCTGAGCTAGGACATTCACTGTGTGTGGAGCAGCGAGCAGCACACAGGAAACACTCAGTAAATGCCCAGTCTTTGTGCTCTCCCTCTTAAGTCAACACACACCTGCTGAGCAGTGTTTCTAGGCGCTGAGCTGAGGCAGACAAGCGCCCTGGGCACCAGTGGACAAGGGCAAGCCACATCCAGCTGACCCAAACAAAGCCCACTGTCACCAGGCCCTTTCCCCATCCCCAGAGAGTCCAGGACAAGGTGGCTTCCAGTGGGAGTGTCCCAAAGCAGCCTGTCGATGTCACATCAAGCCCCGTGAACCAACAGCCCCCTCCACATGCCAGAGAGCCTTGCCATATGCAGTCTTTCCCTGTTCCTGAGCCTCCATATGCACACAGCACACCACATAACATGCACATAGCTGACACACCCAGACACACCCAGCATGTACTGCCTGCACAGCCAGGACACTTGCCCACACTTTGTCTAAGAAACAACCTAGAAAAGACTGAGCTGAAGAGCCCCGGGCTCCCCCTCGTCACAGCTTCCTCACGGAGCCCTGAGGCATCAGGAAGCAGCTCTCAGTCCTGTGCAGGCCGCAGCCCAGTCAGCTTCCAGGCCCTTGTTCATTAGGCCAATGCCCCACTCTAGAGCCCCTGGGTGAGGGAGGGCCTCACCCAGTCTCCACCCCTCTGCCTTCCGCACAGGCTACCTTCCTGTATGCTGCAGTGTCAGGTCACCAGGGAGAGTGCCCTTGCCGAGTGGGCCCTGCCTCAGGGTCTGGCTCCCTAGCACCCCTAAGAGCAATGAGTTGTGCCCGCAGGATGAGTCACTGGATCCCTCAAGAGCAAGAGAAGCCCATTAACAAATGAAAGCAGAGCCCCCAAACAGTGGCTTCAACCTTTCAGCCTTAGTACCTCCCGACAGCACCGTGGTGTGTGTGTGTGTGTGTGATTCAAACACGTGTCTACTCACCCCAGAGGGAACTGACCAAATAAGGGCACCACCGAAGTTCGACTTGGTAAAGCAGTGAGTTTTATTGGGGTTACATACAGGAGTATGGTGAAGGGTTACAGGAGCAGAAATGACTCAGCCACAGCTGCATCGCCAAAGCCCACCCAGCACAGCGACAGCTCACAGAGCTGGGGGCCTGGAGCACACTGCACAGCCTCAGGCCTCTCAGCCGCTTGGGGAGTTTCCCTTCCAGGTGGCTCAGTTGACCTAAGTCCCTTCCAGGTATCTTGGTGCTTTTCAGGGTGTCTCTGCCCTTACAGCTAAGCTGGGGAGGGTGGGGCTCTCTCCTCAGTTTCAGGGACTTGCTGAAGCTTCTGAGTTGTCTGCTTCCTTAGTCATAAGGGGCTTCCTTCCCTGAGGATGAAATGTCTCATCTCAGAGGACGCTGCTGTCCAGCACAGCAAGTGCATGGCCTGCCCACAGCGGCCTCTCTGCTCTGCTCTGCTCTGCATACCTGTGGTGCAGACCCTTCCAGGGGCTTCTGGAGCTGACCTCAACTATTCCACCTTAGGCCCCAGTTTTCTTTCTAGCAGCTGGAGATGGTCCTTGTGGGTTGTGAGGACATTAAAGAGTTACTCTGCACGCCTCTTGGCTAGTATTCTTTACTGTCCATGATAGTGATAGCCACTGATTGTGCCGCAGCACACTGCTCTGGTGTCAACCGCACCTGCCCACAAAGCCAGAACCCTGCTTATCCCCCCCCTGCCCTTTGACCCTAGCTGCCTCTGGCATCCACATCCCAGTCATGTCAGCAGACAGCCCCTCCACTGCAACTCCTTGCCCAGCCCTGTTCAGGATCAGAGGCCAGCATCATGACTTCTCGGCCATGCTCAGGAGGGTTGCCTGTTGCCCTCCCAGTGCCGTCCTCTAGGCTCATGTGGTTGCATTCCTGGGGGGAAACTCATGGCCTAAAGTTCCCAGGGTTTTTACAGCACCCTCATGGGTGGAGGCACACCTGCCCTGTCCATCAACTGAGCTTACAGTGGGAGGTCCCAGGACCTCTCCTCAAGCCCTTGTCCATGAGAGGAGCTGCACATGCAGACCCCTCTACTGTGGGGATCTCATCCTAGAGGAAGACTCAAGAGTGGAGATCTCTCGGAGCCCTGCCCAGAACAGACGTCAGTTGCCTACAGATTTTACATCAGGGTTTCTTGCCTGCCATTAAGAGGACACCATCCATTCCAGGTGACCCTGATGTCACCCCATCCCCCAGTCAACTCTGTGGAGACAAGGCTTGAATCCTGGAGCCTTCAGCACCATAGTCCTTGCCAGTGCCAATTCTACCAGAAATTCTAGCCCTCCCCTAACACCTGTGCCTGTCTAGCCCAGGCTCTTGTCAGGATGGAGACGCAGGATGGTAACTAGACAGGCCTGCCCTGGACACCTTTCAGGGTCACAGGTAAAGGCTGCAGGTGGAGTTCACAGAGCCCAAGTGTGTAAGACTACACATACAGTATATGGGTGCCCTGGCAGTGGGAGCAGGGCTGACTAGAATTCTGCAGAGATTGCCTGGAGGGCTTCCTGGAAGAGGAGACCCTGGCACAGCACAAAGGGAAGCGCAGGCTTTCCAGGGCTGAGGAGAGGGAGGTCAAGTGAGGCCCAGGTGCCCCTGCCTGAGTCTGTATCCCCAGAAACCCCTTCCCACTCTCGTCACCCCCACATCCTCCCTGCCGCTCCGGCAGCTCCCTGTGGCCAACAGTACTGCAGCACTAGGCTCTGCTCCACAAACGGTCTGCTCCACTCCAGGAAGGCCACCTCCTCCCCCCTCCTCCGGCTGTCACCACTCACCGCTCTAGCCTCCAGGGGGTGGGGACCCCAGAGCTGGACACACCCCACCGTAGCCCCACAGCTCAGCCAGCCGGACAGACTCACGGTCAGACGCAGGACCCCGGAGCCCTGAGGTGGGCAGAGCGCCAGGGTCCCTCGCAGCCTCTTCAAGGTCAGTGCAAGTTGGGTGTGCAGCCCTTCTTGGAGCCCTGGAGGCCTGTGGGTCTCAGCCCAGAGCTGAGCCATGAGCCCCAAGATGGGCTTCACTCCGGGTGAACCTGAGCCAAGCCCTAGGTGAAGGGCACCCCGGGCCCACAGTCAGCACAGGTCCAGGGGTCTATCAGGAGGGGCCCCAGGCTGGGGGCCAGCCCCCTGCTGAGGTCTCCCTGGGGACACTCCCCACCGGCCATGGGGAGCTAAAATTGGAAAGTAGCGAGTGGGAGGCAGCTGACACAGCTATTTTGCACGCTCTTCATCCGCTCCCCGCTCCGGTTTCACTCTCCTGCTCCACTAACCTGATCCTGGGCTTCCCTCCCCCACCCTACCGATGAAGCGGTGTCTCAGCCCTCCAGCCACAGTGCAGAGGCCAGGCCCAAAGCAAGCGCGCGCGAGGGGCCAGCAGTGGCCTGGTCTCAGCCGGGACTCACCGGGAGCACCTGCCCTTTCACTGGATGGCCTCTCTGGTTCCCTGACACTTTCTGACCCGCACCTCTCTGTGTAGCAAGGAGCGACCTCTCAGAGCCCTGGATGCAGGGCTGGAGAAGACAAATCTGCAATTGGGAGGTCTCAGGTTGGGGGAGATGGGGTGACCCCACCCATCTCCAAAAGGGCACGGCTCCGCGTTCCTCTTTCCCTCGGTTCCAGGTCTGAACCTAGGCAACCATTGGGAGACTGAAGTCCAGGCTGAAGAGTATGGGAGGGGCTTAGCTACTGGCCCAGACCCCAGGGATGGCCCAGCAGGGTAGCCAGAGGGAGCCACCAGACACATCCTGGGCCTGATACCGGTCAGCACCTTGGACAGCAGCCAGCGTCCTCCCAGTTCCTGCCTGGCCCTGCCTGGTTCAGCTCTGGCCACTCTGGGGCCTCAAATAGCACAATCTCCAGCCTGCAGCAAGAGCTTAGACTGCACAGCACTTCAGGAGGGACAGTGGGTGAACACAGGCAGGGACCTGAGATAAGACAGACTCACAGCTTGGCAGAGGAATGGGGTCAGGCAGAGCTGGGAGCTGAGTGAGTCTGGGACGTTGGTGCTAGGGGAGGTCACCGGATCTCAGGGGACCTTGTGGGCAGGGCTCTGCTGGGGCTGAGGGAGGTGCCCTGAGAGATGGGGAAACTGACAGACAGGCTAGAGACAGAGTCTCCCCCATGGGAAAGACCCCACGGTTGGGGAAGTCTTACAGGAACAATTTGGTGTCCCAAGTTGTCAGCCCGTCAGAGAGGTATGAAGGAGAGGAAGCTGGTCTGTGCGAAGTCTGGACTCTGCAGAATCTTCAAAGGAAACAAGATTGGGAGCTGCAGAGGAAGCAAGGAGGTGCCGGGGTGGGGCCAAGATTTACTGACAGAGAGAGTCCCTAGGGGCTGAGTGGACCAGTCTCCTCAGAGGGCTCCACAGCCCTAGTGAGGGTCCGTCAGGAGAGGCGAGGCGAGGCTGGGCCTGGGGTTCTCACTCACGCTTCTCCTACAGCCCTCTCCTGGCCATGGGCATCAAGACAGCACTGCCCCCAGCTGAGCTTGGCCTCTGCTTCCTGGTGCTGAGCGGAGCCCTGGCTTATGCTGGCCAAGGCCTCCTGGAGGCGTCGCAAGGTAACGGGGCCCCGGGACAGGAGCCTGGGAAGCCTCAAGAGTTCTGAGCGACAGACCAGAAACTTGGAGGCTGCAGACCCTGAGGAGTCTCTAGGCCCCGGTTTGGGCACAGTTCCAAACACACTTAAGACCCCTGCAACCCAGAAAGCTTCCCCCACCTTCTGCACCCTCTTCAGGTGGGGCGGCCCAGGGAAGGAATATATGAGGCCCCACTCAAAGGCCACACTTTGTTCTCAGATGGGGCCCACAGGAAGGCCTTCCGAGAGTCTGTGAGGCCTGGCTGGGAGTACCTGGGCCGGAAGATGGTAAGTTTCCCACGCCTCTCAGGTCCCTGGCCCATGGCCATACCCGACCCCATGACCTTCCCTACTCTTATGTTTGCTGTTCTCATGCCGTATAGCAAGGAAGGCTCTGCTTTGAACTTCAGCACCTTCTGTCTCATTTAGGACAAGCTGGCCCTCTGGTTCTGCCTTCCAGAGCTAGGCAATGGTGGCGGGGGTGGGGGTGAGGGTGGGGGTGGGGGTAGAATGTCAGGAGCGAGCTGAGTCCAGGGGAGACAGCTTTGAGGAGCAGGCCTGTCCTTTAGGACCTTCATCCATTCCCCATTCCTGAACACCTCCTTCAGAGTGAGGGCAGACACCTGCAGCCACTGTCCTGGAACATGGGGCATGCTCTCTGATGGGCTCTTCCCTCTTCACTGCCCTCATCTGCTGTACTTCTTCCTGTCCGGGCTGTCCAGGATGTGGCTGACTTCGAGTGGGTGATGTGGTTTACCAACTTCCGAAACGTCATTGTCTTTGTCCTCTCTGGACACGTGCTGTTTGCCAAACTCTGCACAATGGTGGCTCCCCAGGTGAGCTGGGCCTCCCTCGGGTACGTGGCCTCCTCCTGTATGCCCCCTCTTTGTCCCAAATGCCATGGGAAACCCACCCCAGGGTCTCCTCCCATAAGCACAGAGAGTTTAACTGAGGCCGCTCGTGTCCACAGCTCCGCTCCTGGATGTATGCTGTGTATGGAGTCCTGGCTGTGGTGGGCACAATGGGCCCATGGTACCTGCTGCTGTTGCTTGGCCACTGTATCATCCTCTATGTGGCCTCACTCTTGGGCCAGCGCTGGCTGTGCCTTGCCCTTGGTCTGGCCAGCCTGGCGTCCTTCAAGATGGACCCCGGGATCTCTTGGCAGGTATGCAGGCGTGGAGGGGAGAGTGTTGAGACCCCAAAGGTCTCCCCTCCAAGCCGTTGAGTAAGGTGACCATTTGCACCCCAGCTCATCTCTTGCTCTGTCATGTTGCAGAGCTAAAGCCAGCCACTGTTGCCTGGCAGGGCTGGGCCCAGCTCCCACGGGACGCTGGGCAGGGGGCTTTCCCCAGAAGCGTGGACCTGCTAGCGAGCTGGGGGCTTGCTGTCTCCTTCCAGAGCGGGTTTGTGACAGGCACCTTTGATCTTCAAGACGTGCTGTTCCACGGGGGAAGCACCTTCACGGTTCTCCGGTGCACCAGCTTCGCGCTGGAGAGCTGCGCCCACCCTGACCGCCGCTACTCCCTCACTGACCTGCTCAAGTACAATTTCTACTTGCCCTTCTTCTTCTTCGGGCCCATCATGACCTTTGACCGCTTCCATGCTCAGGTGAGGGGGAAACCCCGTGGGCTCACAGGACATGGCCCAGTCTCCTTTTCCTGACCTGCCGTCTCAGACACAGCTCCCCAAGCATGAGCACCCTGTCCTCAGGAAGCTGTGTCTCCTCTCCCCAGGCCTTTTGTGGGTCCCCTCTCAGACAGGGCTCTGTCCCTCCAGGTGAGCCAGGAGCCAGTGAGGCCGGAGGGCGAGCTGTGGCACATCCAGGCCCAGGCGGGACTCAGCGCGGCAGCCATTGTGGCCGTCGACATCTTCTTCCACTTCTTCTACATCCTCACCATCCCCAGCGATCTCAAGTTCGCCAGCCGCCTCCCAGACAGTGCTCTTGGTGTGTCCCCAGCGCACGGTGGAGACAGGGCTATCACCAGAATACTATCAAGCACATAGCACCCAACAGTGCTAGGACTCAGAACTGAGTCTGAAATGTGTAGGACGCACGTTTGCTTCATCATGCAAAACCCTTACTCTCCCAAACTGCGGGTGGCACTTGAGGGCGGTGGCTGGTTTTCGTGGGGCACTGGGGCCTGGCACACACCTCCAGGGAGGTGCAGGGTCTCCAGTGGAGGTGGGGGTGGGACAGAAACAAGACTCTCTGTCCAGGGGAGAGGTTAGGCTCAGCATTAGCTGTTCCCGTGGGGTGGTCAGTGCACTGACCCCCAGACAGTGATGTCACCTGTCACCAGCGGGCCTGGCCTACTCAAACCTGGTGTACGACTGGGTGAAGGCAGCTGTCCTGTTTGGTGTCGTCAACACCGTGGCACGCCTGGACCATCTGGACCCTCCTCAGCCCCCTAAGTGCATCACTGCGCTCTACGTCTTCGGGGAAACGTGAGTGAGGAGGGCCCACCAACCGCAGGTCGCGGTCCCGCCCCGCTCCGCTTCATCGCCCATGCCCAAGGGCTCTGCGTCTAGCAGATTCATGCTCTATGCTCTCCCCACAGGCACTTCGACCGGGGCATCAATGACTGGCTTTGCAAGTGAGTTGGAGAGCAGTACCAGCCTTCCTGCTAGGCAGGCGGTCCAACGGGCGAGGGGGGTCATTGCTTGTCTTAGCGATTGGCTCTGGGCGGGAGGAAGCAGGGGCGGTGAGGAGGCTGTGCCAGCTGCCTGGGTGACAGACAGCTTTGGACTTTGCAAGGTCCCAGAAATGGTGGGAGTAGAGACACAGTTGGCCGCTCGGTGTGAGGTCATTTAGTAGGGGTGTCCATGGAGCCCAGAAACCGGAGTGTGCAGGCAGAGGTTCCCAAGTGGGTGCTGCCACACGCTGGGGAGGGCTAGTGCCGGCAGCGTGGGGCTTTCGCTTGCCTTGCAGAGGCAGGGCAGGGAGAGGCTGGGAAGTGTTGAAGGGGCTCCTGGGAAACCAGAAGAGCAGCTTCAGGGAGGAGTGGGACACAGTGGGGGCGCTGAGGGAGACGCGGGATAGAAGGTGACTGATAGAGGCAGGTCCCGGAGGTCAGAGGTCGGCCTTGAAAAGCAGCAGGGGAGGAGAGGGATGGAGGAACGGGAGAATGGGGAAAGAGGAGGATGACCGGGTCAGTCACAGATGCTGAAACGGGCAAGAGTGGCCAGCGGAGAGATGCAGTAGGCCAGGGGTGTGGTCACCATTTCCAAGCAGGAAGAAGCTGAGTGGAGAGATCCTAGTAGGGACCGGAGGGAGAGCATTTAGGATCCCGTACCTGAGGAGGAAAGTTTCCATGGTGTAGGGTGGGGAGTGAGCAGAGCCTCCCTCCCGGGTGGATGAGCAGGAAGAAGCAAGAGTTTGTAATGATGGTGGCCGCTGTGAGCCCATCGAGAACTGTAAGGCCAGTGGGCATGGACAGATGCAGCTTCACTGAGCGGAGTAGGACTTTAGAAGGGGTGAGAGCTCAGGTTGGGGTGTGATCCTAGGGTGTGTGGATGAGGTGAGGTGGGGAAGAGAGCCTTGGAGAGGAGGTCTGGGATTAAAAGGCTGGTGTGTGGCAGGCAGTACGCCAGGCTGTGTGGTAGGTGCTATGTGTGGAAGGCACTGTGTGATTGGTACTCCAGATGCAGCACAATGCAAGGACCCTGAACTCACAGAACTTACAGTCCCATGAGGAAATCAGGCTATAAGCAGATGAAGACTCACACACACACACACACACACACACACACACGCACACGCACACGCACACGCACACGCACATGCACATACACAGGCAGGCATGCACACACATGCGCACACACACGTTCACACGTGAGGAAAGCAGGCTAAAAGCAGATGAAGACACACACATACACACACACACACACACACACACACACGAGAGAGAGAGAGAGGGGGGGGGCATGCATGCACACACCCATCTAGAGAGTGGAAAGTGTGGGAGAGAAAACGGTGTGACTCGGTAGGGCAGCTGGCCTTGGCTAGAAACTTCGTTAGATTGGAGTCTGAGCAGGCCTCTAAGAGGACATGTTTGCCAGGCTCGTGTGAGGTCAGAGAAGAGGAAAGTGTACACTCTGAGGTGTGAATTGAGTCTGAAGATCCAGCTCATGAGGGGAGGCGTGTAGGATACAAAGTCAGAGCAGGAGGCAGACACGTGGCCGCAGAGTGTCTTCACACCACAAAGAGCTTCATTTATGATCGGAGGGTGTGTCGTGAACTGATGCCACGCTTTAAAATAAGATTTATTATTCTGTGTGTACATGTGTGGGCCTGAATGTATGTGTGTGCACCACATGCCTGTAGATGATGCCTACAGAGGCCAGAAGATAGCGTCGAATATCCCAAAACTGAGCTTGTGAGCCACCTGATGTGGGTTCTGGGAAATCAACCCAGGTCCTCTGTAAGAGCAGTGTGCACTCTTAACTGCCGAGACAGCCCTCCAGCCCCATGAGCTTCTCTCTTAAAGCATCTGTGGAGAATGTAGTGGGGGGTGTCAAAGGCAAACATAGGACTAAGATCCCCTGAGCAGTAATGAGAGGGACCCCCAAACTTCAGCAGTGGGGTGCAGGGGGTGGGCAGGGGTCATGACCAGCAGAGCTCACAGAACTTGTGCCTTGGCTGTTGGAGAATCCTGACTACAGCCTGCAGCCTGAGTAACTATCCACTGGTGTTCAGTCGAGGTGGGGCTGTGCGCTGTGCGCTGGCTTAGAGGAAGCGGGAGAAGCAGTGTCTGCAGTGAGATGTCTCATAGCAGACGAATGTCTGTGTAAGGAGACTGAGCCAAAGACACAGGCTTGGGTCACCCACGGACTGTTTCTGAAAAATCTTGGGTCTAGGTGGGTCAAAGCTAGGAACTAGAGAAATCCAGCTGCAGATACAAACTCCAAGTTCGCCCCTCCACAGTTTGGGGCAGGGCAGGGAAGAAATGCGAGGTGCGGAGGCTGCCACACCATATACAGCCCTGCTGGGCACCCCGCGCTCCTGACGGCTCTTCTCCCGTCTTCCCTGCAGATATGTGTATGACCATATTGGCGGGAACCACTCCTCTGTGATCCCAGAGCTGGCTGCATCCGTGGCCACGTTTGTTGTCACCACTCTGT
Source organism: Apodemus sylvaticus (assembly GCF_947179515.1). Lineage (NCBI taxonomy): Eukaryota > Metazoa > Chordata > Mammalia > Rodentia > Muridae > Apodemus > Apodemus sylvaticus. The sequence continues at coordinate 2,374,575 of NC_067478.1, forward strand.
GGCTCGGGCCTTGTGACATTGTCTACCTGTGGTCTGTTCTCAACTGCTTCGGCCTTAACTTTGAGCTCTGGGTACAGAAGCTGGCAGAGCATGGGCCACTGGCACAACTCGAGGTGGGCAGAAGGTTCCTGGCTGTGACTGGCTGGGATCAGCCTGATAACAGGAGGTGGTGGCACGGTGCTTTCTGGAATCATCCAGGCTCCCTTGGTCCCTGCTCCAGAATTTCTCCCTAAGCCCCTCTTGTTTGCCAGGACAGTGTTTTGCACAGTGGGAACCTGGGTCTCCCTGACCCCTGAGTGGCAGGGCCTGGCTGCATTAGTGAACTCTTATCATCCCTCTGGGCCTGAGTGACTGACTGACCATGTCCTCTCTTCCGGCTCTCTTGTCGACATATTCTTGAACAACAGGCCCGGCTATCAGAGCAAATGTCTCGGAGGGTCCGGGCCCTCTGCGGGGCTGTAAACTTCTGGGCTATCATCATGTACAATCTCGTGAGCCTGAACAGCCTTGAATTCACAGAGCTGGTTGCCCGTCGCCTGATACTTACAGGTAAGGGGCAGAGTGAGGGGACACAGCATGTGCCTGACCTTCCATGAAGGACAAAAACCTCTGATCCACCTGACACACAGGCATCACCCCAGCACTCGAGAGACCCAGCAGGGGTGTGTGACGTGAGGCTGAGTCTCCCGGTATCATGGCTCCCTCTCAGGCTTCCCCCAGACCACACTGGCGGTCTTGTTTGTCACCTACTGCGGTGTCCAGCTGGTAAAGGAGCGTGAGAGATCCCTGGCACTGGAGGAAGAGCAGAGGCAGGACAAAGAGAAGCTGGAGTAGGGGTGAGGACAGAGGACCCAGCTCTGCTCAGCTGCTTCTGGGCCCTAAGCCCAGGCCGTGGAGCCTGACAATAAATAAAAGACTTTTCTACCATAGTCGTCTCCTGGCTCCTTGTCTGCTCTGGGCAGGGGTTTGGCAGTTCCAGGCTTTAGGGGAAGGGCCATACATAAGGCATGATGAGGTGTCCTGTGAGCACAGGCCCACCCACTTGACAGCCCAACACTGGGATAATCAGGCCCTTAATCCCCAGCCCTCTGGATGCTGGTTCTTTGTGGTGGCTGATTCTAGACCCTGGGCTAGATGCTCAGAAAGCACTTTATTGTTTCTGAGATCCCTAAGGGAGATCTGGGTTAGCACAAGAAGGTGCCATCGATGGAGACACTCCCATCTGACTGGCACGAGTACTGAGTCCCTTGGGAGACTCTATGGCACACACAGCCAGCCTGGGCGGGGCCAGGACACAACTTGGGATGCCAGCCTATAGCTTTGCAGTCCTTGAGAAGACATGGCGTCCCCAGAGTGACATTGAGAAGCAGGCAGCAGTGTCCCTTCCCTGACTGAAGTACCCTCTCTGACTCATACTGCGAACCAGCAGGGCTCTGGCCTCTCCCAGCTCCTCTCCGGACCCCACAATGCTTTTTCTGAGGCCATGGGGCAGGAAGGAGGCTCAGTGCTGGTCCCGGCACCATTCACATCTTGGTCAGGCGAAGTATGTTGAGGCGTACAGGGAGGAAGGTGGCACCAGCCGCATAGGCGATCTCCCGCAGGACCCCCTCCCACTTTTTCTCTTCTTCGTTGAATCTGAGGGAAAGGGAAGGTGGGGACAAGGATGGGAGCTTCACCAACTGAAAACAGGCAGGGACCCTACCATGTGCGGTGGCTGGTGTCCTAGGCCACCTCCGAGGACATCTGTTTCTAAATGATTTTCATGTGCCTAGAAGTGGAGTCCCCATAATGGACCCCCTAAGAAAAGACACCCTGCAGCCTAAAGCTGCTCCCTCCCAGGAAAAGCCACCTCCCGGTTCCCCACAGTCCTTGAAGTTTACTGCTCTCTGGAAGACTTCCAGGCCCAACTCAATTCTTTCTCCTCTCTGCAAGAAGTCCTGATATGACCACACCAGGGGGAGTGTGGAGAAATAGCTCTTCCAAGAGGATTCAACTACCTCCCCCTCCCTGGCTCACTGCTCTAGACAAAGCACCTCAGAAAACAGGGAGAACAGACTCTGTGACCTGCTGGTGCTCTGCAGCGGGGCACGCCACCCTGGGTTCGTGAGAATCTGGGGTGCAGGAGGACTGTTTGGTGATCTTGCTTTGAGACTACTCAGGATCCCCCCTCAGACCCTCGGGGCCGAGCTCACCTCCATATGTCGTTGAGCTCCGTGGGGACCAACTCTCCAGACTCTGTCTCCAGAGTGGCAAAGCCGCCCAGGGCATAGAGTGTGCCAGCCAGGCTGACCAGGCTGAGCGAGCTGCGTTCCTGTGGGAAGGCCTCAAAGGAGGTCCATCTGGAAGTGGGGGGAGTAAGCAGACCAGGGCTTCAGCAAACCTCTGTTCCCACCATCTCTGCACCCAGCACCCCTTGGGAATCCAAATTCTAGTTTGCAACCGTCTCTGGGCAAGCTCCAATTCACTAACCTTCAATTGCCTACAATGCTCTGATCAGCCCAGCCCTGCTCCCCACTTTCCCTTTGCCCTGTAATTCCGTCCCCCATGCTCCTCCCCCTCCACACTCCCTTCCCCAACGCCTTGCAATTCCATCCAGCCTGCATCGTGAATGGAGGTCCCCATCTGTGAGCTCAGTCCCCAGTGTTGCTGGACTCGGGCTCAGGCTACAGTGACCTCTAATGACCCTGTTCTTTTGCATACCCTCCGTCCCTCTTCTAGGCATCCCGATGGTTCTCCTGGTGTCTTCAGTCCCTGGCATTCTGCTATAGGGAGCCCCTCCTGCACACCCCCAGGTACCCTGAATCTACATTTCCTCCTCAGTGGGCTCTCAATTTTCTACCTGCTGCCAAAGGTTTCCCTAACAACTGGCCTCCAAGACTTGCTCAAAAACATCCACGTCACCCTCTTTCCCATGCAACACCCAACCTACCACTAAGCCCAACACCCAACTCACCACTAAGCCCAACATCCAACCCACAACTAAGCCTGACACCCAACCCACCACTAAGCCCAACACCCAAACCACAACTAAGCCCAACACCCAACCCACCACTAAGCCCGACACCCAACCTAGCACTAAGCCCAACACTTGCCTGTTGATAACGCAGCTCCTCTCCCCCACCCATTCCTAAGAAACCATGCTCCATTGCCTCTCCTTGACCTGTTCTAATAGATCCCCAGCTTCAGGACTCGGTCACCCCTTGTCACAGCTGCAACCAGACCCCTCTGTCTCTGAGAAACTCCTGAATCTTCTGTTGTGTGACAGCCAATGAGGTGTGGAGCTTAACCCATGGAGACATTTCACTGGTCTTAATTAACCCTTTACCTTCCCACACCCCTTCGCCCACAGGCCTCCGTTCTGAGCATGACCTTTCTTCTGGGGAGCCCCACCTTTTGGTGTTGGGCACCTACTAGCCACCATCTTTGCTGGGTGGGTCCTGCTGGCTTCTGTTTCCTCAACTGACACATTGCCACAGCATCATTGGCTGGTAGCAGTCCCCAGATGAGGAACCCATCGACCCCAGAACGCCCCACCCCGGAGCCCTTCTGCAGATACTCCTGCAGGGAAGCCTTGGACGACGAGAGGAGCTACGTCTACGCCGATGTCCCAAATCAACATGGGGACCTGGACTTGGGACCCTCGGCAGGGCAAACGGGGCTGACACAGGTGCACCGCCACAGAGGTGAGGGGCCAGGGCAAAGCTCGTACTTGTTGTCTGCGATGCTGTACACCTCTGCGGAGCTGGTAAGCCCTGTGTCTGTCACCCCTGCGGCCACAAAGATGCGGCCGTCATGGACAGTGGCCCCAAAGAGCGATCGTGCTGTCTGCATGGGTGCGAGCTCCTTCCACTCAAACTTCTTGGGGTCGTAGACACACATCTTGTTCAGACATTTCCTGTGGGGTGGATGGGGTGAGCGGGGAGAGGCAGGGACAACCGCCTGCCCCTCAGCCACACGGAAGCGCCTCCTCACCGGGCTGACCCTCACCTGTCTTTGCCTTTGCCGCCAATGACATAGACGAGGTCCATGTGGGAAAGCACCGAGTGGCCGTACACGGCGTAGGGCAGTGGGTCTGACTCGCCCCATTTGAATGACCTGGCAGAACAAGGGCAGCTGGAGCTTGTGCCAAGTCCGGCTCTCTGCACCCACAGAGCGCGTGCTGACTGTGCTCAGTCCGTTCCTGGAACCCCTCCCCTGAGCTCTCGGCCCCCCAGCCAGCCCACCTGCCCCTCTGCTCAAGGATCATTTTCAGGTCATCACCCGATGGCTGTGCACCTGTGCAGGCCTCCAGGCTGCTGCTATGACCCCAGCCCCACCCGAGGGCCCCTGCCCCAGACCATCCTGTCCTCCCAAGGTGGCCCCACCCTGCCCACTCACAGCCTGTCGTAGCACAGGACCGAGTCCAGGCTGTCTTCACTGTCCTTGAGCTCCCGGCCGCCGACCACATAGATGGCGTTGAGAGCCTCCCCCAGGCCGAAGAGGCAGCGAGGTGAGGGGAGAGGTGGCATCCCCAGCCACTCAGAGTCCAGGTGGTCAAACTGTGGGCGGGCATTATTCCTGGGTCAGCCACCACCAGCCTCCTGGCCCAGCTCGGCCAAGTTTCCCCTCTGACAGGGAGGTCCCCTGTGGCTTTGGATCTTTGCTGACCATGTGTTCAAGGCTTCCCTCGACCCCCTTAAAATCAATAGCCTTGCTGGGCGGTGGTGACACATGCCTTTAATCCCAGCACTTAGGAGGCAGAGGCAGATGGATTTCTGAGTTCGAGGCCAGCCTGGTCTACAGAGTGAGTTCCAGGACAGCCAGGGCTACACAGAGAAACCCTGTCTCGAAAAAAACAAACAAACAAATAAAAAAATCTATAGCCTTCCACCCCATCCTCTGTATCTGCCTAACCCAGTGGTGCTCCTGGGCACCAGCTCACCTGGCTCTGCTCTGTCACAGGATCACCAGTCTGAGTTACCAATAGTGCTAATTCCCTCCCCCTTCACATCTCCAGATTTCGCCCAGCCTACAAGGCTCAAAACCACAGGAGCCAGGCTGTAGAGTCTCCCTGCCTCTGAGGTCCCACAGTCACATCCTCAACCTAGACTGGCTTGCCTGTCTGTCTCCCAGCCCCTGCTGAGACTCAGTTTCCTCTCCTGGAATGGAGAAGGTGAGGTGCTGTCTGTGTGAGAATCTGTTTCCCACCCCAGTCCTGGCACTTCCGCCAAAGCCCTGCCTATGATTCTCCTCGCTGTCTCCAGGCCCCAATCCCTGCCCTGGGCCAGGGCCTCCAGCTCCCCAGCTTGTTGTACACTGAGCCTAACACAGATACCATGTATGCAACTCTTTGGAAACTGGCTGTAACGCTTCCCCCTTCAAGCAAGTGGTTGCCAATCAAAGGTCCTAGACCCAATGACAGCCCCCAACTAGATACAAGCCCTTCCCAGAACCCAGCACTAGTCCCTCCCTCCCAAGGCTGGCCATGCACCTGCAGGAAGTAAGCACTCATAGGGTCCTCCTTGTTGTCCTCATTGTAGAAGAGGCCACCGGCCATGAAGACTTGGTTCTCCTTGGTCACCAGACTGACATGGTTTTTGGGGATCTGGGTAGACAGGGAAGCACAGTAGCACTCGTTGGCGGCTGGGTCATACGCCACGGCACCCTCCTCGCTGATCATGAAGATGAGATCCTGCAGGAACATGCCGAAGCGCAGAGTGTCATTGAGGATCCCGGGCAGCACTCGTTCCTCGTCGTCTTCAGCCTTGGTGTCTTCTGTGCCCTGCTTGGCCTCCTTGGTCTGCTCACCCTTCTCTTTCTTCTTCTTGCGCAGCGTAGTGAGGCGGCCCTCGTGTGCATCCTTCACCATCTGCACTTTGCGCAACAGCTCTGGCTGGGAGCGCACGAGTGGGTGGCGCTCCACGCGGCTCTCCAGGAAAGCACGAGGTAGCAGGCGGCAGCGAATGCTCTCGAAGACCGTGGGCAGCGCGCGCTGGTGCTCGGCCTGCGCCTCAGCATCGCAGCTGCTGGCCCAGCGCATCACAGCCTCGAACACTGCCTCCTCCTTCTCCACGTTGAGGCCGTCGCTGGAAATGATGGCGATCAGCTCGTCAGCCGAGAGTCCCAGGAAGTCGTTATCACGCGCCACCAGCGGGAAGCGCGCGCAGATGAAGTCGCGCGCGGCCACAGCTAGACGCGCGCAGTCCAGCAGGAGGCCGAGGCGGAAGACAGCCAGGCAATTGGCCAAGCACAGGCGCTTCTGCAGGAACGACACGCAGATGGTGAAGATGGACGGGATCTGGAATCGATGAGCCGCAGCAAACAGGTCCTGCACGTTTGCCTCGTCCAGCGCGATCTCTGATGTGTACAGGTAGTGCAGCACCTGGGACACTACGTCTGGCGACACCTCCTCCAGGCGTAGCTCTCCCGCGCCATCTGGCTCGGCCAGGAAGCGTGCGCGGAAGTAGGGACTGCAGGCGGCCAGCACCAGGCGGTGGCACGGGAACTCGCGCTCGCCCACGCGCACTACGCAGTCCAGGAATTTGCCGTGGTCCAGCATGTCCTTGAGGCCATCCTGCAGGAGCGTCTGCTGGTACAGACGCTGCTCCTCCGCCTGCTCCAGGCCCAGGGTCATGGTGCCGCTCTCTGGAACACAGCAAGTTTGCGTGCGTGTCCACACCTTTGCTGTCCTGTGGGGCTGTGCCCTGACTGTGCAGCTGTCTGCGCTGGGTTATATATAGACGATGCCTGGACCCTGTAAGAGGAGCCGTCTGGCCTCATGCACATGACACACAGGGGACAGCTGCGCAGAGGCTTTCTTCCTGAGCAGCCTTGAGTCAGCGATGGGGGTTCATGGGGCGAGGGTGGGGCGTCTGGGCCTTTTCAGAACTGGAAGGTCTCTCGACCTAGAACCCAGGCAAACCTTGTCTCTGGATTCCTTAGTCTAGAAATGCTGTCGCCCATGAAGGGGACTCTAGCCCCTCTCCTCTCCCAGGCTGTGTGCTCACAGCCTTCCTCACAGACCAGTAGCTCATGAGACCACTCCAGGTTACCACAGGTTTGGGTTTCCTGCTTAGTGATCTTGTCTTTGTCCTTGGCAATCACTGTTTAGAGACCCAAAATGGGAAGGAGTTTCCTCTGCTCCAGCTCAGAGACCTTCTTTTAAACAAACTCCTTAAGTCAGTAAGGGTAGATGTTTTCTCTGTTGAGCCTCAGTTTCCTCTCCCATTCAAGGAGGGAGAGGAGCTAGAATCCAAGGGTCTCAGCTCAGTTCTGCTGACGGCAAGAGACCCTGGGGTAGCAATGCTCTGGGGTGTACTCAAAAGTGTCAAGCCTGCTAGAAAATTACTTCCCTAGGATTCTACTACTTTGGGGTGTTTAGATCTTCAAAATTTCAATATTCTAGCATCATTCTGAATTGCAGTGTCCAAATGGTGGGATTTCCAAGCGTCTGATTGCTGTTCGGGGACTCTTTCCTGTTGTCCTTGGTCCATCTGAGGTTTACCAGGTTTCTACCTAGCCTTGGGGCCCCGGTAGCTGTCTGCAATCTGAGGAGTTGATTTGAATTGTCTGCAATTTGAGGGCTTGAGGAGTTTGAGGAGTTGAGCTAGGATACCCAGTCTCAGTCCCCACCTTGCTCCGGACTCCTGTCCACTCCCCAAATCTGCACATCAGCTTCAGCCTCCAAGATTAACAAATTCTCCAAGCGCCAAAAGCTGCAGCTGTGGGTTAAATTTAGCCCTGGGACACTGGTAGGAGGCGAAACAGAGTGCTCCCCAATCACGCCTCTGAGTCACTTGTTTATAACCTCCGGCTTATGGGGGGATAGGAGAAAAGACCAGGCAGGGGGGTGGACTGAGTCACACGTCCCTTCTATGATTCCAGAAACATTACTGCCTGTCCGTCCTGAATAGTGACAGTCACTCGGTCTTGGAGGGGCATGCTGCTGGGCAGGCTCCAGAGGTGTGCTGTTCACCTTTCTGCAACTTCAAGGGCTAGCTCAGGGCAGGCTGGGAGGGTTCCATGCCAGTTCTGGACAGTAGGACATTTCCAGAAGACATTACCAGTGATCCGCTGCATGGCATGGCTGCTACGCGCATCAGCCAGAGCAGACATGCCCACCTCTGATGTCTTGGGGACTTTTCCCTAAGTGAACAAAAACGTCTGTGATCATAGCCTCGCCTTCCAAGGACCTGAACAGAGGACAGTGACTAAAACTTAATTTGTCACTGCCAGATGACTTAATGTCATATTTTGGGTTTATGACGGATTCTACAGTGCTCATTCCCTACCAGGCCTCCCAGTAGAATATTTAAATGTGGCTTGTTCATCCATGCAGAGCCTGCTGTGTACTGTAGCTAACACAGAGTTTAGTGGCCTTTGAGTCTGTTGTGACTTTGAGTCTGTAGCTGGCCCTGTGGGGCTTTCATCCGCTGCGGTGGGGGTCACGGAGGGAGAGCTGTGGTACAGCAGCTGATCCTGAGAGCTACGGACAGGGGCGACAGGGGCAGCTTGACAGGCAGCGACACAGCAGAACAGTGGAGCTGGCCCACCCCTGCCTCCAGGAGAAGATGCCCCAGGCCTGCTGGTTCCTGACCCTACCTAGCAACAGGGAAGTGCAGGAAGGCTCATTCCTGTCAGAACCGTAACCCACATGCCTCACAGGTGCACCCAGGGACTGCACAGGCGGATCAAGCAGAAACCCCAGCAACTGCAAGCATCCAGGGGAGGGGAACCCCGAGTCCCGGGCAGCACTGATGGAGCAGGATGGGAAGGATCTGCACAGTCTCTGACATTTGTTCTGCCCTTTGAACTTGAGTTTGCACAGACCAGGGCCAGACTGGCGGGAGCTTAGAGCTGAGGACTTGTCCCTGAACAGGGAAAAAATGATTTAACAAAGACCTCGAGTGTGAAGCTTAAGCTGAGCGCTTCTTACAACAAGAGATCATAGAGACCTCGAGGAACATTCAATGCTAGAATTATCTGGAAAGGATTCAAAAGCAGCAATCACCAAATGTTTCAATTGATTAAAAATTCTGTTAAATCCCTCAGAGCAGAAACGTCTCACCGAAGTAACACAAGTGATCCAGGAAAGTCAAGTGGGGCTCACAGACCTGAGGAGATACACCAGGAAGGGGCAAACGCTTCCTGAGTGGCCCGATAAACGGGAGAGAACAGCCCGGCCGTCAAGGTGCACACCTTTAATCCCAGCACCCAGGAAGCAGAGCCAGAGGATCTCTGTGTTCAAGGCCAGCCTGGTCTATGCAGTTAGTTCCAAGACAGCCAGAACTTCACAGAGAAACTGTGTCTCAAAAAAAAAAAAAAAAAAAAAAAGCCAAGAAGTCAAAAAAACAAAAAAGGAAAAAAAAAAGTGAAAGAATAGAGTAAGACCCCTCCCCTTCCAGACAACAGTGAGGTGTGTTATGATGATGAATGAGGGTCTCAGGCCCACAACAGCTGCACTGTATCCTAACTCAGAGAGAGAGAGAGAGAGAGACAGACAGACAGTCAGACAGAGACAGAGAGAAACAGAGAGAGAGAAAGACAAACTGAGAGAGATAGAGACACAGACAGAAACACAGACACAGAGAAAGCCAGATAGAGAGAGGCAGAGAGAAGGGGGAGGAGGGAGAGGGAGAGACACAGAGACTGAGAGAGATGGACAGAGAGGAGAAAGGGAATCAGTTCTAAAGGTAAGCTAAGTAAAAATTGCTGAAAACCCCCAAAATTAGTTAAGACAAACTAGGAGAGGCAAGATGGCTCAGTGGACAGAAGTATCTGATGACCAGAGTTTGCTCCTTGGGGAACCACATGATTGGAAAACAACTGCATCGCTCATGTACACAGTGGACACACACACACACACACACACACCAAATAAATAAAATTACATAATAGAATTTCGTTTGCTCTTCAAAAGGAAGGGAATTCTGACATCTGCTTCATGGATCAACCTTGAAATATGGCAGCCATGAAATGAGCACTGCGACCTCATTTGTATGAGGCGCCCAAGCACTCGTTAGTTCTCAGAGCAGAACGGCGGCAGCCGGGGCTCAGGCGATAAAAGGATGTGGAACTGGTGTTTAGTAAGTTCAGTCTGGGACGTTGAAAATTTCTGATGTGTGCGGTGGAGAGGCGGGTGAGTTTGCTGCCATCTGTACCTTGACAGTGCTTAAATTACAAATGTGGGAGCCACGGAGACGACTCGGTGGGTAAACCGCCCAAGACCAAAGATGAGCTGTGTTCAAAACCTCAGACCCGTGTAAAAGCAGATGCAGTTGTGTATCTGTAACCCATGTACCTACCAGGAGATGGGGGTGGAGAGGAGGGTCTCCAGAACCCAGGGGATCAGAGAAACGACATCCTGGTGAAAGGTAAAGATGGAGAACCAAAGCTGTCCTCCTCTGGCTGTCTCAGGTACACTGTGACATATATGCAACGGCATTTGCACACACACACACACACACACACACACAATTATAAATCTTATGTGTGTTTTATTATAATTAAGCGCACTTACACGTGTGCATACAGAGAGGAAGTGCAGAGAGAGTTCCTTGGCAGCCCAGAGACTAGATTTGACTCTTAAAGAATAATGTGTTGGTTCATTCAGTGATGCGGGCGCAGGGCAGCTGCGAGTGCTTGGGGAGACGCAGGAAGAGTGTCTTTGGCATTTTGGATCAGGGAGTGAGTCCTTGGCGCCAAGAACAAGACACATGGAAGGACAGTGTGAACTAAGCCTCAAAAACCAAACCAAAAACCAAACCAAGCCAAAGCCTGTGTAAGGATGAGCTGGTATCTCCTGGGCAGCAGAGAAACAATTGTAAGCACACGCCAGACTCCACAGAAGACTGAAAAACCATCACTCCTTCCTCAGACAACGTTGAGTCGGCTTCCGGCGGAGTCTCTGGTTCTTGTGAAGATGCAGCTGGTGCCCTTCCGCTCCACTGCTCTCTGCTTTAGCCAGATGGGTTCTGACATTTTCAACCGATAGCTCTGGACCTGCCGAATGGCAACACAGGCCCTAAGACGCGCACCATCTCTGAGAGCAGAAGAGGTGTGCATGGTGGGGAGTAAGTGACTCGGACAGGATTGGTATCTAATTCTTGCATCAGCCAGTTTGCTCATGAGAGGGGCTTCAGTTCTCTGAGCTCTGTTTTCTCATGTTTTTGGCACCACAGCAGACTGAACAGCTGCAGAGAGCTTCAGAGAACTCAGGACTTCTCCAGGAGAGTATGGAGACATGTATGGCCACAGGGCTTCAAAAGCCCCATCTCTAACGAGGCAGGGGTGTGGAGAAACTCAAGGTGGGGTCATGCTCGGCTGCTTCTGCAGACTGTAGGAGGATGGGGCCTGTGCCCCTCCCCACAGGCTCTACGGACCACCGTCCGAACAGGTCAGGCAGGTCTCTCCCCGTTCCAAACAAGTCCTTGGGGATGCTTCTGTTGCTTTTCATCACAGACCCCAACCCGCTTTATATTTTACATTCCCCCTCCTTGAAAAAAAGTGTGTTCAAGGGAGGGATGTGGCTCAGCTGGAAGAGTGCTTGCCCGGTGTGCGCAGGATCTTGGGTTGGATTCTCAGTGCTACAGAGGCCAGTGTGGTGGCACACGTCTATAATGCCAGCTGAAGGGGTGTGGACACAAGAGCATGAGAAGCTCCAGATCATATTCTGCTACAAGGGTGTGTGTGTTCCCACGCATGTGTGCATACATGAATCCCAGCAGCTCCATGGGAAGATGGGAGATGGGTGTTCTAAGAACCTTGAAAGCTTAGGTGTACTTAGCCTGACCTATGAACTAGAAAACCAAGAGATTCCAACCCCCAAAATGTGAGACTTGACACTGGAGGCCTCTCACTTCTACATGTTCATGTTGGTACTCACACATGAATGTGCATGCAAACACTGCACATGCACACACATGTATGCACATGCACACACACACAAACACTCACACGGTACATTTTAAAAGTTGTTATTTATTTTGAGACAAGGTCTACATTGTAGACTGGCCTCAAACTCCTGAGCTCAATCCTCCTGCCTCAGCTCTCAGCTACCTGGGATTTCAGGCGTTCCAGGACCCTCAGCCCGGCAGACTGCCTGGCAACTTGGCCTCAAGAGACTCAGGGCCAAGGTGCAGGAGAAGGTATTGCTGTATATTTCTAGAACTCTCTGGGGTTCCCTTTCCACAGAACCTTGAAGCACTTGGCCATGGTGCTAATGGGCTAACAGCACAGAAACATGTCACTTCCGAATGGTGGCATGCAGTTCCAATTATAGCTCTGGAAACCCAAGTCGATATGGTTGTGCCACAGATTAAAGCAACCCATCATTCTGGGTCACCAAAGCCTTTCCCACAGACCTCACAGGGACACAGGCGATATGTCATTGAAGTAGAAATGGCTTGTCACAGCAGTGGGATCCAGCTTCACCTGAGGGACTTTACCAAACACAGCTAAAGAGCCACGTCATGGCAAGGGAGGGCTGCGGAGTTTCCAGCAGGCCTTAGAACCAGGTATGCATAGATGGGGTGTGGCCTCCCCACCAGGCCAGTCAGCAGAACCCAAGGGGCTCTCGACCCGATTACTGTCTGCCACCCACAGCCTGCCATCACTCTGGGCCCTGCTTGAATAGCTGAGGAAAAGGACAGGAGTGCAGAGGTGAGAGAAAAGAGCAGGAGCCTCCGAAGAAGCCCTTCCCTTAGGCCTCTTTGAGACGGGGTGTCCATTCCAAATGGCAGGCTGTCCTGGAACCATGTGGCCAAAGGTGGCGTTTAACTCCCTATCCTCTCGCCTCTGTCTCCCAAGTGCTGATGTTACAGGCATATTCTATCCCTAGTTTCTGAGGGTGTGAATACCACCCATCTCTTCTCAAACAGGAGACAGCAATCTCGTAGCAGTCTCCACAGGCAGCCACCTCACCCACAACCTCCCATACCAGGCCTCTGGATCTGTCTGAGGTACTGGGCACCTGTGGGCAGGGTGACAGATGGCACTGTAGAGACCTTCCACCCATGTCCCCAGGGCCCAGAATTCCACCAAACAGAACATTAGCAGCTGGAAGTAGCTGTGAGAACCCTAAGTGCCCAAGAGGGCTGAGCTGGTGGGTGAGAGGGGCGGGGCCTGTGGCTTTGGGCTCCTGTGACTGAGACCCTGGGCTCCACCCTGGGGCTTACCACTTCTGTAGTCTCCAGAATCTCAGGGTCTTTCTGTGACAGACCAACAGACCCACATGTCACATGGGGCCTGTATAGTCCCAGTCTTGAAAGAGAAAGACTGGTCAATGGATACCCTAACTCTCACGGGACTTGTGCACTGGGATGCTGGGACACCTGACACTCTTCCTCAGGGCAGCAGCACAGAAGGAAGCTGGGTCAGGGGCCAGGAGCGGAACTGAGTTTATTGTCCACCACTCACCTCACTCAGATGCCTGCTGTCCCCACCCTGGGACCATGGGCGTGTCAGACAAAGGCAGGCAGTAAGGCTCCACAGACCTGGGTCTGGTATTCCTGTTATTACCCAGTCCCTGTGAGGGGATGTGGAGCTGGCCAGGCCCGGGTGCCAGGTCATCTATGTCTTCATGGGGACTCCGAGCAGCTGGCATCAGTTCAGAGGGGCAGGCCCAGGCTAGACCAAGTCCAGCCAGGCAAGAGGTCCAAGCAGGTCTCCCCAAAGGCTATGGTCCCAAGGCTACTGTGTCTTGGGCCACTGTGTTCCCGTTCCCTCATGCCAACGTTCAGGAACTTGACCAGCTCTTTAAAATTAAGGTACAAAAGCAGGGAGATGAGAACCCTAATTCCACTGCATGGGGGTGGGGGCTTATTGCATCTGGCACTAGGGGAGTGCAATCTTTGTGGGCAGGGCAAGAGGTAAAGCACCAGGCATGCAGGGGCCTCAGAGGGAGGGCTGTGCCCACTCTAGCCGGTGCCCAGAATTCCTGTCTGGCCCCTGGGGGAGGGTGTGTAAAAGCACAGGAAACCCAACTCCTGTGACGGGGGCTTCATTCCCAGCCTCTGCCCTTCAGCCTGCTGTTTATTGAAGAATGGCCAGCGTTTCTGGACCCAGGAAGGCCACCAGGGCCAGCACGTGAAAAGGGTTGGGGACCCCTTGAGGTGGTCAGCTTTTTTCGATTTATTATTATTACTGGAAAATGTAAGCCAGCTCTGGAGAGCTGCCAGGTACTGGGGCCAGAGGTTAGAAACAGCAAGAGGCAGGGAAGGGTCCCTGAGGACATCATGGAAGCCCAGAGATTAGGGGTACCACCGGAGGAGGAGCTACACAGGAGGAGCTTGGAGCCCAACCTCGGGCAGTGGGGAGGGTGGGAATGTGCGGCCAAATGTGAAACCTTCCTTTCTCAGACTGTCTCCCCAGTGGACACAGGGGGCTGAGAGCATGCTTGCAGCCGGGCTCTTCAGGCCTGGAAAGGGTGTCTACACAGGGACAACAGCTCATTCAGTCCTTCCTCGCCCAGAAGACAGCCAACCCAGCAGAGCACCTTGGGCCTGCCCACACCTGTACAGAATAAAGTGCTTCGTTTATTGATGATTAAAATGTCCCCAGCCCGCTGTCCCAGCGCCGTGGGCCTCTGAGGAGGCCAAGGGGTTCAGCACCCTCTGCCAGCCCCTTGGGCACAGGCCTCTCCCCAGTGTGGCCATGCTGGGGGTGGCGGGAGGGAGTAAGGTGCAGAGTGTAACAAGTAGAAGCGTATAAACAGTGGGAGATCAAAACCAGGGAACGTAGCTTATGGAACCTGCCTCCCTTTGAACGCAGGAATAAGGACATTAAGTGACAACAGAGAGGGGTGACCTATTACCGCCTGCCCCCCAAGGGCAAACGCTGAGCACTGGCGGAGCCCCCGCTCCCACGTCAGCTTCCTCCCTGGCTGTGCCATGGCACCCCAGACTACACAGAGTGCAAGAGGGACCAGAGGCCAGCAGGGGGCGGTAGTGGCCTGGCCCCAAGAGGAGAGGAGGCCTCATGTGGGCTTCTGGGGGGCAGACATAGATACATGTGTCTCCTGGTGGGGCAGTCCAACCAGGTAGGCTGGTAAGGGACAGGGGCGCCCTGTGGACAGCTCTCTGTCCCCTGCCCCACAGATAGCACCATGAAACCCTGAACTACTTGCCTGAGGCTCCTGTGGGGCCCCTCCCTGGGAACTCATTCTCCTGCAGGAGGCCGAGAAGCTGGGGCTGGTGAATCATGTTCCCCCCCTGGAGGCTTGGTCCCCAGTACCCAGAGACATCCTCTCCTGGACTGGGGGTTCTTTAAAAGTCCAGTGCAGGCTGCGGACTCCTGAACCTGCCCAGTGGGGATAAGGAAACCCATGGGGGCCAGCCCCCACCTGCCCCACCCTGCCCCACTCAGAGGGGCAGCCTTCAACGCTGACACTCCCCTGCCTGGCCACACATGGTACCCTGCCATGCCTCCCTGGCCACAGGCCTCCCCTCCTAAGGAGTCAGTTAGGGATACAGGGAAGCCAGGGACGGGCAGGTGAAACCGACCCAGGCCCTGCCTGGCTCTCTGCCACGCCTCCCGCCCTGCGTCGTCGGCTGCTTCCAGCACCCCTCACCCGGAGGGGTGCAGCCAACCAGTCCCTCTCTGTTCTTTTCCTCCCAAAGGCAAGGAGCAAAATCTCCAAGCAGCTGCGCCAGGACCCAGGGCCAGGGCCATCGAGCTGCAGCCCAGCCCCAGTCTGTGTCTGCTGGCCCTGGCTGGGAGGGCCTGTGCTGGGTCAGTTAGTGTCCAGCCTGGGAGGTGCTGTGGGGAAGAGCGGGGTGGTGGGCTGCAGGTGCGCGGCGGGCAGGGCAGCAGGGTCACTGGGCAGCGGGTGGCTGACACGGAAGCACTTTTCTTTGTGTGCCTTCAGCATGTTGGAGAAGCGGAAACGCTGGCCACACACGTCACACGGGTACGGCTTCTCTCCTGTGTGTGTGCGTCGGTGCCGCTTCATATTGGGGCGGCTGGTGAAACTCTTGCCACAGATCTCACAGATATAAGGCTTCTCCCCTGCATTGGGGGAGGGGGCAGGAGGAGTGTTCACAGCCAGCCCTGGATCCCACCCCATCCCACCCACTCAGGGTCAAGGGGTGGGGGAGGGCACGCACCTGTGTGCGTCTTCATGTGCTCATCAAAGTACTGCTTCATGTTGAAGTCCTTGCCACACCACTGACACATGAACTGCTTGTGGCCAATGTGGATGCTCATGTGTGAGCGCAACTGGTACTTGTACTGGAAGCGTTCGTTGCAGTTCTGTGGGGAAGAGAAAAGCTACAGCCTTATCCTATACTTACCCAAACTGGAACTCTGTGTGTGTGTGTGTCTGTCTGTGTGTCTGTGTCTGTATATGTGTGTATGTGTATGTATAATGTGTGTATATCTCTGTGTGTGTCTGTATATGTGTGTATGTGTCTGTGTGTGTCTGTGTGTATGTCTGTATGTGTCTAATATGTGTCTGTATGTCTCTCTGTGTGTCTGTGTGTCTATACGTGTGTCTGTGTATGTATATATGTGTGTGTGCATATGTATGTGTATGTGTGAGTGTATATGTATGTCTGTGTATATGTGTGTATGTCTCTGCGTGTGTCTGTGTATGTATGTGTGTGTCTGTCTGTGCGTATGTATGTATGTATGTATATGTGTGAGTGTGTGTGTGTCTGTATGTATAGTGTGTATGTCTCTGCATGTGTCTGTGTGTATATGTGTATGTGTGTCTGTGTATGTCTGTGTGTCTGTGTGTGTGTGTGTACCCGTGTGACCTCTCAATGGCCTGAACTCCCTGTTCAGGCTGTGCTGACTAGCCAGTGGGTTCCAGGAACCCACTTATCTCTGTTCCCCAGCACTGGGATTACAAGTATGCACCACCATGCCTGGTTTATTATTTTTTTAAAAAACCACCTGGATTGGTGCTCAAGTAAGTTCTCACGCTTTCAAAGAAGCATTTCCCAGCTCACTGCCTCTCCAAACCCACGGGATGGCAGGTGGGTCTTGAGCTCCTGCTCCTCCCACCTCTGCCAAGTCTGACCTCCCTTCCTCCCCTCCCTGAAGATGGGGTGGGTGGAGGTGGGACTCCCTGGGGCTCCCCACAGCCAGCCGAGCTCACCTCACAGCGGAAAGGCTTCTCCCCCGAGTGCTGCAACGAGTGGACCTTCAGCGACATGCTGCGCTTGAAAGACTTCCCACAGGTCTCGCAAGTGAAGGGCATGTCCTTGGTGTGGGCTGCAGGGGAGGGGCACCAGACATCACTTCTCTGGGCATCTATCTGAACCTCCACCTCCAGACCTGCCTCTGGCAGCCCTGCACCCCACGCTTTTCTGGAGGGTTATACTGAACTCAACAGCACGCCCAGCCTTGGGCCAGGTGACACTGAAGGCCAATGGAGAAAACAGGCAGGCAGTCCTCTTAGCTTTAAAAAAAAAAAAATCCCCAACCTGGTTACCCAGCATGCTCCTGGCCAACACCTAGATCCTAGGGTTCCCATCCCATGCAGTTTACACTTCCCAGTGGAGAAGGGAGGCGTGTCTGTCTGCCAGGAGCTGTCTGTCTGCCTTGACCACTCCTCCCTGAAGCTTGACACCCAGATGAGTGAAGAAATGTGACCACAGAATCCAGACATTCAGCCAGGCTCACCGGGAGGCTGTGCAGCCTCGCCTGTGAGTGGGGTGGGCAGCACACTTGGGGAGGCCTCCTTACTGTGTCCAGGTGGGACCCCTGGAGGAGGTTGCACTCAGGAGATGCCTGAAGCCCTGTGAGGGCCGAAAGGTGAGAAAACATGAGAGGCCTAATGGTGGCCAGAGCCGGGCTGGGCCAGCACGCATGGACTCGCGTGATTCAGGGTGGGCTGCTCTGTTCTCGGGCAGACAGGATCTTGGGCCAGCTCACAGTGCCAGCCGGATTCCCATCCCAGGTCCGCAGGCAGCCTGGAGCACCGGGCCAGGCCAGTCCCCTCACCTGGCTGCAGAATCGTGCACGGCCTGCAGCCGCTCGTCCTCTGCCCACACCCACACCCACATCCACACCGACAGCAGCGACTCACCAACCATGTGCTTGCGCACGTGCGCCATGGTGTGGAACTTCTTCTCGCAGATCTCACAGGAGAACTTCTTCTCAGCATAGCCGTGCACGATCTTGTTGTGCTCGTGAAGAGACCACAGCTTCTTGAAGGCTTTGCCACAGGTCACGCACTACGGGAAAGGAAGAGCGCCGTGGCTGCAACCCAAGCTACCCTTGGTGTCTCTGGGGTGGGCTGGTTCCTCCACCTGAAGACTGCTGGTTAGAAGGCTGGATCGATCTGATGGTGTTCCCAGACTAAGCTGACTCCTTCACACCCACCCACACGGCTGCTGGGGATCTCTTCCAGGAGCTCCCTTCTAAATCCTTCCCCTGGCTTTGCTTCTCGCAGGCAGGAGGTTGTAGGCCTCATTTGTTACGGCAGGCAGCCGGGTGGGTGACAGAAGGACCTTTGGTTCACACGTCCTACAGGCTACAGAGGTGCTGGGCCCATCTGGCATGGAGGGTGTGCACTGAAAGCAGTTCTCCTGGACTCCTGCCCTGCACATCCCAGCGGGGCTCCAGAGGCTGGAGGCTGGGGTCTGGGCAGGAAGGAGTAAAGGTTTTGCCCACTTTGGTGGTTTAAGGTGCAGGAATAGCTGACAGTCAGGGGCAGGAAACAGGTGCACAGAGTGGGTGATGGGCGGTCACCAGGCACACCCTCCCCACTGGCATTCAATTAGCAATTAGTGCAGGCAATTAGCACCCGCCTACCTGTGGCCTGGGGTTTTCTTTTTTCCTGGGCCAGAAAAGGTGAAAGGCATGCTAGTGTGTGTGCATAGGAATGCTGATGTGTATGTATGTGCAGATGCATGTTGGTGTGTTTGGTATGTGTGCATGCATGCTGATGTGTGTGCACAAATGCTGATGTGTATGTGTACATGCATGCTGGTGTGTGTGTGCATGAATGCTGCTGTGTGTGTACACTCATGCTGGTGTGTGGTATGTGTGCATGTATGCTGGTGTGTGTGCAAGAATGCTGATGTGTGTGCATGAACTCTGATGTGTATGTGTATATGCATGCTGGTGTTTGTGCACGAATGCTGCTGTGTACACACATGCTGGTGTGTGGGTGTGCACACATGCACATGCTGGTGTGTGTACACGAACGCTGCTGTGTACACACATGCTGGTGTGTGGGTGTACACACATGCACATGCTGGTGTGTCCTCAGACAGTGCAGACTGGCTCAGGCCTGGCAGCCACCCCAGCCTCCCCCAATCCCCATTTCTTTCCAAATTCCGCATCTAGCCTTTTCCCTCCAGATTCAGGGTAGCTGGTACTCTCTGGGGTGGGCAAAGGGTGACACCCTCTCCAGACAAGCCCCTTCACGTGTATGCATACTTGGGTGTACTACACAACCTGGCTAACTGCACAGGCAGCTCTGCAGGCCTAGATTTGTTAAAAGACACATCCCCAGGCAGTCCTACTGCCTGCTAGCTTCAGGTAACTCTCCCCCTTCACCCATATCCTTGTGACTCTTGTCCTCTGGGAAAGGTGCAGCCACACTCCTCTGCTCACAACTCTGAGGTGTCTCCTCCTGACAGCCGGTCAGCACGTCTCACCTGGATGTTGCGCTCACAGTCCGTCTGCCTGTGCAGCTGCAGCTCGCTCTCCAGCAGGAAGCGCTTCCCACACTGGCCGCAGATCTGCATGCGGCTGTGGGTCACGTTCATATGCTTTTCTAGGTACCAGCGGTTGTTGAAGACCCGGGGGCACTTCTGGCACGGATGCTGCTGTTTTTCCTCCAGCTTCACCTTGGCCCCCAGCCCATCAGCTGCCTGGGATGCCGGAACAGCTCCAGAAGCCCTGGGCCTCTTCCCACCTCTACGTCCAGCCTCCTCTGGCTCAGGGGTGGCGCGGCGCCGGGAGTTCTGTCCCCGGGACCGTGTGGACATTCGGCTGTTTGGTGGAGGGTCCGCTTGGCTGCCCTGACACCCAGAGGTGCCTGTGGGGTCCTGCCTGCCCTCGGCCACCTTCTCCTCCTCAGAACTCTCTGCATCCTGCTCACTGGGCCCATCTTCTTCCTCCTCATCCTCTCGATCACTGGGCCCTTCCTCCTCTTCCTCCTCCTCCTCTCCCTGGCTGCCTCCCTCTTCTTCTTCCTCTTCCTCCTCTTCCTCTCCCCCTCCACTGCCTCCTCCTTCTCCTCCCTCCTCCTCCTCCTCCGAGTGTCCCTGCATGCCATCCTCCTGGCCCAGCACCACAGTGGCTGGATTGGCCCCAGGGCCTGGCTTGCCCTCGGGTCCGGTGGACACGTGCAGGGTCTGGTTGTTGAGGTTCACCTCGACAATGATTTGTGACTGCTCCTGGTGCCCGTAGGTGCCTGAGGCATCCAGTTCTGGCTCCAGCCCCTCTCCACTTTCCAGTTTGCACAGGCTACCCTGAGCTTCTGTCTCTTCAGGGGTCCCTTCCTTCTCCTCCTTGAAGAGCGTCTGTGCCGGGCCAGCGGCAGCAGATCCTGCATCCCCAGCCGTCCCTGCTCCATCCTCCACGCGCACAGAGTAGGGGTCAGGGCCCTCCCGGGCATAGATCTTCGGGAGGCCTGGGGCGTCCGCCTCCTGCTTGATGTCACAGTAGTAGGGTGGTGGAGGCACCGGCGCACAGCTGGCAGCCGGCTGGGCCAGGGCCACGGGGCCTGAGGGCGCCAAGGACCTGGCGTCCAGCAGCTCCTGGCAGGAGGCGGCGATGTCAGCCATCTGCAGCAGCGAGGCCGCACTGAGCACCTCGTGCACGTTGGCCGCGTTCACGAGCAGCTTGGATGTGTAGATGAAGTTCAGGATCTGCTGCAGGCCGCTGGGCGCCAGCGCCTCCAGAGACAGCTCCACCCGCTGCAGCTGCTTGTTCTGCGTGAAGAGCGAGTGGAAGAACTGGCTGTAGGCGGCCAGCACCCCCTTGTGTGCCGGGAACACACTGTGCTGAGGCACCAGCACTAGGTCCACATCGCACAGGTCTGGCTGGAAGAGGCGCTGCTCGTTGAGGCGGCCCATCAAGCAGGCGAAGTGCAGAGCCACGTCCTCCACCAGCGAGAACTCTGCCGCCGGGGAGTCTGTAGTCTTCTCAACCAGCAACTGTGGGGCGAGACAGGAGAGAGGTGAGGGCCGGCGACCGCGACTGCCCACGCCTGCCCGCGGTGTGGGAGGTGAGCTGATCTGATCCCAAAGTCGAGGACAGGGAAGCAGGGCGGTCGCACAGCAGGGACAGGGACCCCTAGGGCTGCGACGTCCTGGGACCTGTGCCCAGGTGTCCCTCACTCTTCCTCAGTGCACACACTAGGGGTCACCCCAGGGTCCCTATTCACTCTGCCCCGACTGGGCTTCCAGCTATCCCTCAGTGTGTTCCGACCTCCCCACCATGCCGAGGCAGGAGCCTGCCCAATTCTGGCACCTGGACAGCAGAAGACCCAGCTTCTGCTCCTGCACCTAGGCTGCATCTGGGGGGCTTCTCACTTGGACAGGGGTCAGTGAAGGCCTTCAGGGGCTACAGATGACAGCAGGCTGAAGACATTCAGGCCCACTGGAGCTACAGCAGCTTTTTGTACCCAGGGCCCTCAGGGGAGGATGGGCTGTCTTTTGTGTTTACCACACTTCCAAGAACAGACCCCAGCCTGGCCAGGCCAGGGCCCAGAAGCTCCAGAGCGGTCCTGTCTCGGCGGTAGCACCTCCTGGAGAGCCCTAGGGACCTTAGCGACTGACAGATCAGACTGCCAGGCCTTTAGGCTTCTCCAGAGCCTGTAAAGGGCCTGGAACAGTCCTGTTTAGTTCTGCCATGGAGGACTCCCAGAGGTCAGGTGGTAAAGACAGGCCTGTCTTATCCCTCTCATAGGGTCCAGGGCTCAGCAGACACTGGCCAGTCCGGCCCTACAAAGCTAGCTTTGGATGTTCCACAGGTTCTGCCTTTGGAGACAAACGCTTCCAATATGAGTGCTGATGCGTCCCAATGGGGGACACAACCCCGCCTTCCTTAGAGGTCCCGCTGTCCCCTGCAAGTCCCCTCTCCTGTTGGTAGTGGATGGGCCTGACAGAGGGGATAGACTCTCAGCTCCCCTGTCATCCTGCTAAAGGAGAAGCTGTCCCCAGCTGCAGGTGAGCCCCAAGGAGACCTGAGCCTGGACCCTCGGCCAGCACGCAAGGCCTACACACTCTTTTCCCTCCGCTCCACCAACAGAGGTCGTTGCCTTCCTCGGGCTCCCTCCACTTCCCAACAGCCACCCATCTTTGACTCTATCCCAGAACCGCTGGGCGCATCTAGCAGAGACGTGGCACAGAGCCCCGCCCATCCTTCTCTGACTCACTCTGATTCATTCTCTGGGACCAATTCCTGTTGCAGAGATAGAGAAACTGAGGCCCACTCATGGAGCTGTGGCCATCCTGATACTCGGGTACCCTTCCCTTCTGCTTGGTACACTTCAAACAGGCAGGTGGAAAGCCCTGAAAGTGGGGCGGGTGGAAGCATGAAGTGTGGGAACCACCTGAGCATCCTGACATGGTCACCACACTCTCGGGGCCTGCCTCCGTCCTGGTCACTGCACCTGCAGGTTCTGCTGTCTGCACTACTTGGGGGGGGGGAGGGGTGGTGGTTGCAGGGAACGTTCTGCCAGGGTACCATCTATCACAGGCCTAGGGCCTCCCTGATTTTTCCTTTACAGGGTTCCCCAGGGCCCACCTGCTTGGGAAGAGCCACTTGAGCCTGGCAGAAACCCAGATATCACTAGTGTCACATCGCAGCCCGCCCAGCCGTGGACCGGAGAGGCTGCCAGCAAGTGACAGGGCCCCTTCCGGAGCAGTGCCCACCAGCTGTGCAGCCTCTGGCCAGATGCTTCCGCTCCCGGCAGCTGAGGATGCCGCTCTCCACCGGGCCACACCAGCTGCAGCAGCAGCAGCCCCTCCCCGGAGGGACACCTGCAGAGGCCACCTGGTGAGACCCCGGGGACAGGATGCGGCTCAAGACTTCTGGATGCTTTCTTAGGAGAGGCCTGGGAAACAGGCTCAGAGACGGCAGGGGACCGGCCCAAGGTCACACAGGAGTTTCCACTCCAACAGTGGGCGCCCCCGCCCCCCCCAACCTCCCCCTCTCCCCCCCCCGCCCCCCCCCCCCCCCCCGCCTGTGGCGCGATCCATCCTAGTCTCCAGCAGAGCTGCTGCAGCGCCCACGTGGCCCAAGGCCCGGGCGGGAATCCGACTCCCCTTCCCCCCCCCCCCCATTACCAGCCCCGGGGCGGCGCCGTCCGGACGCAAAGAAGCGCCCCCCTCCGACCTCGGCCTTTCGCGCTTGCACCCCCACCCCAGGAATTTCACCCCCTAGCTACGCCGCCGCACCGCACTCTAGGGCCCGCACACCGGGCAGATAGAGTCAGGGACCCCGGGGGAGGGGCCAGGTCTCCCAGACCCCGTACCCGGTCCCACGGGACTGTGCGCTCCGAAAGGAGGCGCTCGCAGGTGGGCGGATAAGCGGGGGGACAGGCAGGGCCCTGCGTACCATGGTGCTGCGGCGCTGGGAGCTCACAGGGCCCCGCAGGATCGCGCTGCCCCCGAGGGCCGGGCCCGGGCCGCTCCATGAAGCGCCGCGCTGGGGGCCGCCCCTGCGCAGGGCCCCGCGACCATGGCCCCGGGGGCGCGGCCAGCCGGGCAGGCGGAGGCGCAGGGCCGCGGCGACTCCCGGCCGAGCAGCTGCGGCCCGGGAGCCTCGGGCGCGGCGGGCGGGGGGCGCGGGGCGCCGATTGGAGCCCGCGCGTCAGCTGGGGCCGCCGTCTGGACGCTTAAAGGGCCAGGCCGCCCTGCGTGCTGGCTGGGGCCGCGGACGCGCGTCGTCTCGATGCGGCTGCCCTCGGGAGAGCCTCGGGGTCCCCGGACCGACCGCGCTGGTGACGTGGGAGCGTCAGGACCGCGCGACCTCACCCTCCCGCGCGGAGTCCCTCTCGGCCCTTCTCTGCTGGGAAGTTCGCCCGGGAGTCTAACCCGGGTGTCCTCCCGCTGCTCTGCATGGGCGGGGCCAGGGTAGGCGTGAGGTCGCCGAGCTGAGCGCGCCGCCCCCCGACCCACCTGCTCCCGAGCCAGGCGACACTGAGGGCCCGAGCCCCGCATCCCTGCCGCGCTCATTTCCCGCTCCCCCACCCCCCGTGACCCCGGCTGCTCCGACTTGGGGGTGAGTCTGGGGTCTCTAGCTGCTCCGACCTCCCACGCGTTTTGCTCATGTCTCTGACCTACCTGGGGGCCTCTGGCTGCAGAGCCTGCGAGCAACCGCCGCAGCGATGGAAGCCTTTCAGATGACCTGCCTGTAACAGCCAGTGGGGGCCAGAGGCCCAGGCCCGGCCCAGGGCCCTCCGCGCTGGGGAGATGCAGCTCGGCTTGCGGAATGCTGCTCTGGCACCGACTCTGTGGGGGCAGGGGGCTGGCTGTGCTGGCAGGAGGCTGCGGAGGAAAGCTGCCAGGCCGAAGGACAGCAGGGCGGGACTAAGGTCTACCACCGTGGTCTCTCCTTTGGACGCCCCACACCCCTACCCAGCGGCCACTGTTCAGCCTTGTCACTCTCCCAACACTGCTCCAGCCGGGCCATTTCCCACTCCAGCCACAGCCGTCTCCTTGGGTGTACGGCTTCCTCATGGTGTGCAGGGGCCTGTAGCTCTTTCTCTGGAGCCAAGCAGGTGTCATCAAATAGTTGAGGGTCTGTCCCCTCATAATGCAAGGATCTCTCGCTGGACACTGGGCTAGTTACCAGTGGGCAGGGAAGCCGAACTGGTGGGGTGAAAATAGGTGGGACAGAGGAAAGCCCCTTCCTTCACACGCACAGGGCACGCCCCTAGCTGGGGCAGTGAGTGGCAGCCCCGGATCTACACGAGGGCACAGATACCTGAGACTCTAGGCTGAAGCTGTGAACCTGTCAGTTACTGAGGATGTCTCCCACACTTCCAGTTTCATGTTGTGGTTGCACTGACCTGGGAGGTGGGAAGGGAAGGGCAGGGCCAGCTACCTACTGGGCGGGCAAGGAGAGCCCCGCAGAGAGAAAGCATGTAAACCCTGAGCTGGAAAATTCGAAGAAGCTGAGCAGTGGCCTGCCTAGCCAGGGGAAGGGCACTGGCCTCGGCTAAGGGAAAGGAGTTACCCTGCCACCCCCATCCCCTAGCTGTCACACTCGGGTTCTCAGAACTGTGACTGAGGGCAAGAGGGCACGCTGGGCTTGTCCCTGGCAACAGCTGCAAAGGCCAGAAGCCCCCTTGCGTTCATGGCTGCAGAACTGCGTGGTAGGGGATTGGGTATGGCCAAGTGGAGGGGCAGGGTGGGAGCAGAGGACGGATCTAGGCCACAACCTTAAGCTCCGTTGGCAGGAGTTAGGGGCAGGAGCACTCACTACCATGATAGAGGTGGGTGCTTTAGACCCCTGAAGCTGGGTGACTCCAAGCCAAACTTCACTTTGGAGGACACAGCCCCAAATTACTTGGGGTTCCTGCACTCTGCTGGGAAAACTAAGCTCATCAGGTTTAGGTAATCCAAGAAGTGGGTGGTGCAGGCTGGAGGGGGAGGGAATGGAGGCCTACAGTGCATGGCCTCCATCTCCCACAATTCTGGCTGCTGAGCCCAGCACTAATGGGCCACAGCTGCACAGGGCGGGAGCCTAATGCAAACCAGCAGGTTCCCTTTCCCACACCAGCTCCAGGCCCTTAACAGGAGAGCTGCCCTGCTAGCTTCCAGAAGGCTCTGAGACCCTAGGCCTCCACAACCTTGGGCCACTGTATTTTGTTACTCAGTGAGATGTGACCAGCAGCAGTGTTAAGACCTACGTCCATCATAGTTGTGCAGAGGCCATCGGGTCCTACATGTCTGCCCAGTATTGGGGGTTCTAAAGGTCCTGGGCCCTAAGTGCTTCCAGACATGGCCCTCAGTGAGGCTGACTTCAAGTTAGGGCAGAGGCGCAACCTCTTATTTGCAGCAGCTTGCCAGGTCACATGCATCCTCTGGGTTCATCAACTGGGAAACAATGGTTCTCAGAATCTGCATGTGGGCAGCAGGGAACAAGGGTCAGGACTCTGGACATAGGCACAGTTCTGGCCCTTTAGAACCCACATTCTTCATGGCATCTCCAAGTTCCTCAGCCTCAGGCTGTGGAGCTGGGTCTTACTCCTTGTATGAGGTTTGGTACTGAGGAAGACAACACTGGGCTGTTCTAAGCCACAGGGAGGAAGCAGCTATGGCAAGAGGCCCAGGCCTCAGAATGCAGCCTATGTGGTGGTGTACTGATTCCAGAGTGCTGCGCTCTCCCTCACACCTCGAGGTACCTGAGACTACAGCAACCAATCATTTTTCTCAGTTAAACATTCTGGCCTGTCCTTTTAGAAGTCTACGGGTATTTTGCCTGCATGTCTGTCTGTCCATCATTTGCACTTGGTGAGCAGAGGCCAGGAGTTGGATCCTCTGAAACTGGAGTAAGAGTGGGAGCTGCCGTGTAGGTATTTGGAACTCAACCTGGATCCTCTGAAAGAGCAGCCAGTGCTCTTATCCACTGAGATTCATCCAGCACCCAATCCCTCACTGGACTGTGGACTCAATGCCTTTCTCTGGCTAATTAAAGGAGTGATATGATGTCCCAGTACTGACCAGCTCTTCAATCAGGTTTCTATCAGGAGCAGATAAAGTTCTGTGAACTCCATAAAGACCACAGCAGCCTTCCCTACTATTCCCCCCTCTTTAGACAGTGTGGGAACAAGGTCTCATGCAGCCCAGGCTGACCTTTAGTGGATCCTCCTGTCTCCATCTTTTCCATGTGCTGAGACTATAGGCTTGTGAGGCCCAAACCAGCTAATTTTCTTTTTAAATTTAATTTTTTAGAGAGTCGTACGTACTATGCAGCCCTGTCTGGCCTTGAACTCAAGGGATCCACCCTCTTGTGTTGGTGTGCACTACCCTACCTCACTTGGCCTTTCCTTTAAATATTAAAGTACCCACATTTGACAATTTTCAGTTTCCTAAGATGGGGAAACACTATTCAGAGAACTCAGTTATCCGCAAACAAGGCGGCAGGTTCCAAGGTTCACTGTGAGTGTTCAAATGTCATATGGCCTGTCTTAGGAGGTGACTGATGCAGGCTGCTGCAGCCAGATAACTTGCTGAGGAAGGACAGCAGGAGGAGACTTGGAGTTGCCTCCCACCAGAGGGTGTGTTCCTGCCAGGCTCCCCCAGGTCACTCCTGCACCCCGGTAAACCTGCCAGTGGCCAAGTCTCTTCACCCGGGTGTATCACAAAGTGATTGGAGTCTAAGCAAAGAAAGACCAAGCAGGCAGACTCAAACTCGGCATGTATTTTCATTTCTACAAGATCCTTTTCAAGTTGTAGAGAAATTTAATAGAAGTATATACAAATTAGACATTGCTAGTATATACAAAAGTATTTTCTACATTTTTGAACAATATCAACTATGCCATTGCAGTAAACAGGATGTTACAAAATCATCCAATAAGCATTTTCTATTAAGCACATTACACAACATAATTCAATTTTATTAAAAAAATAACTTCAAAATACAGAATGATCCTAGATAGGAAGAAAAGCCATTTCTGTATTCACTCGAGTATAAACAGCAAGGTTGACACTACTGAGCATGAGCACCTGTTGATACAGGTTAAGCCCTGCCCGTGTGGCGGGTGGCGTTGGGCAGATGCCCTTTTCCTCTCCCTATGCTAATCCCCAGAACCTGCCAATGTCCATAACTCCTCTGGCCACAGGACTTCAAGTAGAGATTAAACTCTGGGGTTTGGTCTAGTTACATGGACCCTTAGAGCAGGAGGAGGGCAGAGGTTTTGAAGAAAAAGACAAAGATTCAAAGGGTTCCTGCTGGCCGAAGATGGCAAGGCCTACAGCAGTGGACATGAGCATCCTCCCAAGAGTCTAGAGAGGTCCCAGCGACAAGAAAGTCACTCCTTCATGAGGAATGAACCCTTCCAGCCCTCAGCCTTGAGACCCTGAGCAGACAAGTCAACTCTACCATGCCTGATCCTCAATGACTCATGGGTGCTCTTAGGCTGAGAAATTTGGGATAACTTGTTACACAGCAACCAAATAAGAATATATGGCCCAATAGTGACCTTTTCTTACTAATTCCATTTACCAGTTTGGGCTCTGAATGTATTTTTCCCACTGAATACTAGAGTCAAACATCTGTCTTTGTAGGCAACTTAAAAAAAAGAAAAAAAAAAAAACAAAAAAAAAAAACAGGAACCACTCACTATACAGCATGTGTTTAACCCCCCCAAGCACTGAGTTCTGATGTTATCCTTCTAATTAACTAATTTACAGACATGTGAACAACAGCTGGCTGGCCACCAAAATACCACATACACCGCAGAGTAACAGCTTTACTTATTTGTGGGATGCTGATCTCTGAACCCAGAGCTACTTTACATGCTAAGCACATGCTTATATATCACTGAGCCACATGGCCCTGGAAGACTTATTTTCATACATCCAGTACCTCCCCCCTCCATCTGGCCAGGGCTTTAATAAGATCCTCCAGCCCAAGGCCTTTTCTCTTCCCAAATACACTAGCAAAGCCTGGGTAGGATAGGGTGGGATACACTTCTACACCATATACCTGACAGGAAGTCTGTGAACTGGATTAAACCGGCACTAAGGTGATTAAGTACACTTTGGGGAAAGAATGCAAACTCAAGAGAACAAAGCAGAAACAAATCCACACTAGTAGAGTCTTCCTAGAGGAGCCGCACAGGCGTTAAGAACACCTATCTGTGCAGCAGAGCCTGGGACCCCACTACCCCTAACTTTTGTCCTGGGTTTCCTCCTCAGGCAGGGCTCCATGGAGTCAGGAGGCGGGGTGGGGGTGGGGGATGTCTCAACACAAACAAGGAATGAATGAGATTGTTGGGGCCGGGCTGCTGCTGCATCCACAGTGAGCACAGCTGGTATTGCCCGAGTATTTCTGGGGTGCAGCACTTAAAGACTGTGGAGTCACTTCTGAAGGCCACTCTTTAGCAAACATGTGCACAACATGACCAGCCTTACAGGTCCTGTTCCACGGGACCTGCACCACATATCTGTGTTTGGAAGAAACCCCTACACTCATAGTGAACCTAGCTCAGAAGAAATAATTTTTGGTGCCAGTAAATTAAAAAAAAAAAAAATCATTTCCTGGCATCAGGAAATGCAGTATATAATAATATGACATAGGGTATATGAGGAACCAAAGGCACCAAGCACCAAAGCAGGAGCTGGGGCGGCAACACAGTCACTATCTGAGCTTCTGGCATTCACTGTGAAAAGGCAGAGCCCTCGGGCAATGTGGATGATCAGAGCTGGGACGGACTGCTGCAGACATGGAGGCGTGAGCTACCACCATGCACATCTGGCCATAGTCAATGTGGATGTGTAGAGCCTGACCTGATAGCACATGCCAAGAAGACAACCAGTATGGGGACATGGGAGACGTGTCTTGTGACAACTCTCCACAATTCTTTTTGGCAGCATGGATGCTAAAACCTGAAACAAAAAGAAACCTGAATTCTATGGACAATGTGATCTACAGAAAATACTGTCTACAGTGACACTGCAAATTATACTTACATCAAATTTCTTGATTCAAGAAAATGAAAACTCCAGTTGCCTACTGTAAAGTGGGGCATAAAAATATTTCTAGGGACATCTGCACTTTTAAGTCTTCTGCGCACATGTAAATAAGTGACAAGAAATAGCCACTATTGGACTGAGGTCTAATACTAAAACACAACAGACTGCCATCCAGTTTCTTAAGCTTTAAGTTACCAGGTATTTACAGTTAAGACACAATCTGTACAGAGACACCTCAGCTGTATCTGCTGCTCTCACTAGGGCTCCGGTGATGAGAGTAACTTCTGTCACTTTCACTGTCCGAACCATAGGATCTACCGCTCCTGTGTAATAGATCAAAACAACAAAACAAAAACACTGTCAACTCCCATTTTTGGTTCTCTCACAGCACTATGGGTTTTTCAAGGATATTTTAAATGGCAAATGGTAGAAAAATCAAGGTTAAGATAACAAGAAACCTTACACGAGTGGGAAATTTATTTGGAATCCATTCATAAAAATGAGCTATTTTCTACTATATCCAGTAAATGTCAATACTAGACTAGACTGAAGCAGGCAGGGGTCAAAGGTACAGTGGGGGTGGGCTTGCGTGTGGTGGCCATTCAGCTCATTTAAAAAGCTTTTCTGTGAGCTAGTCAGCTTGTTATGGTAAGTATCATCCCAGCACAGTAAGTAGACCAAGTACAAGAGCTCAAGGACAGCTCGAGACAGTGCACAGGCACGTTTGTTCACTGAAAATCCCCAGGGTCCAGGGTTAGTGGGATGGAGGTGGGGTGTTCCCAAGGCAATGGGCTGCAGAGGAGAACATGAGAAGTGGGCTAAGGGGTAGGAGTTGAGTGATCATTTCAAGACACAAAAACAAGTGATGGGAGATAGCACTCGGATTTCTGGGCAGAAGGAACGCTCTAGAACATTAGGGGACAGAGATCAGAAAGAACTGAAGCTGGACATAGCAAGTGGAGGGTCCATGCGCTGGCACGCCCAGCTGGCAGCCCTGCAGCACCTCAATCAAGAGGGTGTCCATGTGCACTGTCGGTATGAGGTTTTCTGGGCTTGCAATGGATAAGGAAGGGTGACAGTAGCCATCAGCAAAGGACAATACTCGAGTCACGATAAGGTTACATCTTACTAAATAAATTACAAGTTATAGGACTCAACCCTGCTGCTGAGACAATCACAATTTAGTAAAACAACAGACTGGCCGTTTCAGTAAATTAGCCTGACTTCCAGATGTGAGCCATGATTTGGTCTTGGTCTTCTTATTCCTTTCCTTCCAAAAGAAATGTTTACTCAAAGCTACATGAATAAAACTCATTTTAGTGTTAATTGTAAGACAATAATGAACAACTTTCCACTGATGGCCCACTCACACCAAGTGAACAGTCACTCCCAGTGCTCTAACCCAGGGACCCACCTGGACCGCCTCTTGTAACTTCTACCCCGATGGTAACTGTCACTCCTCTGGCTGCGGCTGCGGCTTCGACTCCGGCTGTAGTAGCTATCGTAGGTGTAGGATCTGCTTAAATAGCAATGACACACAGTGTTCCATTCAAATACAAAAAGGCACCTTTTTAGGGCCATCAGAGGGTGCTGGCTCACACGGTACTCTACAGAGGTGTGAGGACAGTTGCATAAGAAGTTCTAGGAACATCCAGCAATTGCACCCAATTGGACTTACCATGTTAAAGAAAGAAAAATGTTAATTTCTTTTCTGCATTGAAAAAATAT
The DNA here is from genome assembly GCF_947179515.1 of Apodemus sylvaticus. Classification (NCBI taxonomy): domain Eukaryota; kingdom Metazoa; phylum Chordata; class Mammalia; order Rodentia; family Muridae; genus Apodemus; species Apodemus sylvaticus. Next base: position 2,405,897 of record NC_067478.1, read on the forward strand.
CACAAAATTAACATGGAGTTAGTGTTATTGAATCTCGATTTTATTGGGCAATAAAATTCACAAGCACCTGCCAATATAATTGGACAGTCATTTCTCACTAAAGCACAATGAACCAACAGATAAAAATTGTAAGATTTTTGTATGTATGTGATTTTAGAAAAATATACGCATTAAAGCTATTTCATTAAAACTGAGGCTAAGGAACAAGACCCTCGGCAGGAGATGTCCTGTGCTTTATGCCTGAGGTCCTGGGGTCAACCCCCAGCAGCACAAGCCAACCCCTACCCAGCACTCTGGGGCCTCCCAGTAGCACTTACCTGGAGCGGCTGTGGGGGTCATAGGAGCTGCTCCTGGACCGGCTCCTGCTGGACGTCCTAGTATGGACCATAGAGGGCTATCACCTTGTGCATTAGGGCACAGGCCACAGTAACAATCTAGACATTTTTGCCCATCAAAGTGAAAATACAGTGAAATGCCGTAACTATTTTGTGTTTATCTTAAGTGTACTGGAATTTCTTTTTAAAAACCTTTGTATTCCATTAGAAGAATAAGTTTTAGGTAGTTCTTTGAGGAGACTGTCAGCTGGGTGGGAAGGGAGAAGAAGGCCCATTTACATGAGTGGTCACAGCAGAAAATACCGCAAGGCCAAAGAGAGCAGCAGCAGGGAAATAGAAAACCTCATTCCCAGCACTCACTTTCCTCTTGGTTTCCTTGCCATATATAGCCTGTCATATGTAACCACTAAGTAGGTTAAGAAGAGGTGACTGTGCTTGTGACCTCAGTGACACCTATGCACAGAGCAGGTAGGAGTGGCATGGCCTCTCAATTTGACTTCTTTGCCTTACTCTGCTAAGATCTTATCAAGGAACAGCCAGGCAGAGTTCCAGAACTCTCAGAGCAGAATGAGAAACAGTTCAGGGTGGTAACTGACAAGGACAGATCAACAGCTGTCCTGTTGTATCCCAGAAAGTGGTCCACTGCAAGTGACGACACCACTCAGCAGGGTGAGACCACAAGCTCACCTGTGGCTATGGAAACTTCCATAGGAACTGCTCCGGCTGCGGGTTCGGCCTCTACTATACCAGCCCCTGCTCCGGCTTCTAGAGTAGCTTCTTGATCTACAATGGAATGAGAGAGAAAGCATATACTATGTGCACTCCCCACACTGTTGGGATGAACAGGGCAGGAGGGGAACATAAGCAGGGAAAGAGGCCTCTTGCAAACTCTGCTCACTGGATACAGTCATGTACTGCAAAGGAAGCAATCCAGAAGCCACCAAAGGGTGCAACAGGCGTGTATGTACATGCTCATGGACACAAACAACTCTTAGTTGGCTTCCTATTACTGTGACCCCCTTTCTTAGCTTTCATTCTCATTCTTTCCTGATGACAAATGCTGTATAGGTCTCAAACAAAAATCTCAACATGATCACAAAGCCTGACATAGATGTGTGCCATGAAAAGCGACTCTGCCTCCATGCACGGCATATACCTTTTACATGTGTAAAAGGGCAGTAAGAACAATAATCTCTAAGCCTTACAGAGACTGCTCAAAGGACCCGATGCAAAGACATGGCAACCTGCACAAGAAGGCTAGCTACTTCATACCGTTGAATATGAAGAACTCCCCACCATCATGGCAAGAGTCCACGTGATAAATTACAGGTCTTCTGAGCTGAGTCCATTTCTTGTCCTGAAATGCCCACTCCCTACCTATGGCTTCATAGGTAGGGAGTGGGCATTTCATATAAACCTCTCAGTGGTTTATATGAAATGCTTCTTATTCACTTGTCAGATATCTGAAAACAGTGATCACACTTCTAATGCTGATGCTTTTCTGGGCTGACAGCAGACTCTCCTTGGGGGTAAAAGAGAAAAGGGAACATTTCTTACCGGTAAGATGAGGTAGAACTTCTAGATCGACTTCGTGAGTGACTGTACGAGACAGACCTTGTTCTGTGTCGAGATTTGGTTTCGGATTTACTTCGAGATCTGTGTGGACTCCTGGATTGGCTATCACCGTCCCGACTAGGTGTTTGTTCATCACTGGAACTCTCTTGATTCCGTGGCCTCCGATTTAGGCGTGCTGTCTTTCTTACTTCATCAAAGAGAGACCCAGGCCGAACTTTATTTTTGCTTTTGATTTCTATCCTCAAGCCTTGTGGTTTCACTTCAGGCACAGTAGATGCTTTCACATCCAGAGCACTGGATGTGGTTGCAGCAGAAACTGCCAGATTCCCTACACCTTGCAATGGCTTCCATTTATCTGTGAGGTTCATCTGGCTCTTCTCAGCACCCTCCTTCTTTCCAGCAATCTCTACAGAACTGGTCAAGCTGGTAGAGCTGTCCTGTTTAACCCCACTCTCACCTAAAGCCTTGCTTTCAGACATGCTGCTCTCTGTCCCTCCTGCTCTGGGATGTGCCATATGTTCCTCGTGCTCTGGAATAATGCTCACCCCTGGGCTGTCTAGCCTGTGGTTTGCTAAAGGGGACACTGCCTCTCCCTTTGCAGGGGAAGTCCTCTCAGGGGTGCAAATCTCCATGTTGTCATTTGTCTGAAGCACATCCTCCCCTCCACCTGGGACACGTTCTTCAAGATGCTGGGTGCTAGGTGGAGAGCTGGTAGTGTTCTCCTCCACTTTCAGAGGTGCAAGGCAAGGGCTGGGATCATGTTCAACCTGTGCAAGTGGGTCCTGCTCTAAAGCACCCTTCCTGGGTTTACTTGGACAGCTGCCTTCATCGCAGGTTTTCTCTACTTTTGGAATACTGTCTTTCGCAGTTTCACACTTCTCAGAGACATGCTTTTTCTCTTTTGGGTCCTGCATAACTTGCTTTCCGTTCATCTCCTCCTCTTCATCATCACCAAACTCGAGTGGAGGTTGCCAGTGGAAAGCTTGCTTCCGTTTTGGAGCCTTGTGTTTTTTGTCCTTTTTGGATTTTGATTTCTCTCTCACTCTTTTTGGGTGATCCCCTTTCAGACCATCCTTTGGGTGTTTTTGCTTCTGGGGCTCCACTCTAATGTTCCCCAAGTTGGAGCAGGAGCTCTCTGACTCAGAGGCTGAAGACCGTGGTCTCCTAGACTTCCAGGCACCATCGCTGCCAGGCAGTTCTGGGGGTTTGGCTTTGAGGTGACTCTGGCCAACTTCTGACTCGGAGTCTGAAGAGGCTTCACCCTCCTCCTTATCAGAATATCTCTGAGGACCACTTTTCCTGCTCTTACTCATATCTTGTTCTGAGTTTGATTCAGAGTCCCATTTACTCCCAGCACAATTCTTCCCTTTGGACATACTGTCATCTCTGGAGTGATCAGGAAGACCATCTTTCAGAGCTCTCTTTTTAGAATGAGGATACTCCCACTCAGGCTTGCATCTTCCTTCTTCTCGGCCTTTCCCCTGCTTATCATTCAGTGCTTCCCCTTTCCCCTGCTTCTCCTTCTCTGGAGCAGAGTATACTTGAACATGTGACTGTTCACTGTCTGAAGAGTAATCTAAAGATGATCTGCTTTCACTATATTTTCTGTGACATGAAGACTTCTCTCTGCCTTTGACATATTTACTGTGAAGTGTCTTTTCAGAGTTGCTGTGGTGTCTCTTATTTGAAGTGACACTTTTTTTCCCACTGGATCTAATTGAGGCTCTTCGTCCATCATCACTGCTAGCCGAGGTATATGAAGATGACCTACTTCGTGGGGAACCATCACTGTACTTATTTGGTGAGTGAGACCTAGATGACGGAGACCTAGAGAGTGAACGGGAAGTAGGGAGGCTTCGTGACCTTGACCTCGTGTATGATCTGGAGGATGACCTGCTCCTAGAAGACTTGCTCCCTGACCTTCTTGAGCTTCCAGAACTTCTATCACTGTATTTTGAATAAACACTCCCATCACTTTCTGAAGGTTTTCCTCTTTTTTGATAAGATGATAAACTCACGGTTGCTTTAATATTTGTTAAACTGTATGTGCTTTGGACAGGCAGCAAGTGGGTTGTTTTAGCTTTCATCTCCTGAATTCGCTCATAAGAGGGCTTCCAGGGCTTCTGCCCAGGCTTCCACCTAGAAGGGGGAGGGCTGTCACTCAGTGGTATCACAGGAATGCTTTCTGCTGCCACTGGCTGCACTAGCACACTTCCATTCTGTGGCATCAGTGGTCTTAAAGGTTCTGTCTTAACTGGCTTATTTTCACTCAGCTGAGCAGGTTTTTTGGGGGATATTGACGTTGTTCTTCGGGGCCCTGACCTGGAACTAGATCTAGACTTTGACCTATTACGAGAACGAGATGAGGACTGTGACACAGCCCTTGATCTAGAGCTCCCTCTAGAATCTGATCGTGAATGAGACTTGGATCTATAGGACTCTCTGCTGGAATGGGTTGAAGAACTCCGGTCATCCTGGGATTTAGACCAGTCCCGCTTTGATGAGTGGTGAGAGGAGGAGGAAGAGGCTCGAGATCGCCTTTCTCTAACACAGGAGGACTTCATTCGGTGGGTAGGAGATCTTGAGGGTTCCAAATCAGGTGTAATTATTCTTCTCTTCTTTGTCTGTCTGTGTCTTCTGCAATGTTTCTGCTTTTTAGCTTTTTTTTTATGCTTAAACTTCTTTTCCTTTCTGCGTTTCTTATGGTGACCATCAGAGTGTCTTGCTGCACTGAGATCTGAATAATATCCATTATAGGACCATGATCTGGATCTCTGGGACAAGCTTCTTTCATCCCATCGGCTTGAACAGGGGTCACTCAGCCTGTAAGTGGAGGAGCATGATGGCATGGGTTATTTGTGAACCCTTTCTGGGTCTGACAAACACTTCTGACAAGAGTACCCGATTCCATCAACACTTGACATAAACCAGAGCGATGACAACTATTAGAGAACTCACAAAAGATCCTTAATTTTTATTTTTTAATTTATTTTCATTTCACGCACACTGGTGTTTTGCCTGCATGTATGTCTGTGTAAGGATGTCAGACCCTCTGTTACTGGAGTTACAGACAGTTGTAAACTGCCATGTGGGTGCTGGGATTTGAACCCAGGCCCTCTAGAAGAATATCCAAGGCTCTTAACCGCTCAGCCATCTCTCCAGTCCCAAGATCCTTGTTTTTAAGTGAAGCAAAGACTCTGAATATTTGTGAAAATCATACCAACTAACCGGAAATTCTGTGGAGACACATAGCTCACAATATGATCTACTAACAACCTTCTTCCTCTAAGAGCAATTTCTAAGGGAGTGTGAAGCCCAGGTCCCAAGCCATCTTGCTGATGAATTAACTCGTTTCTGAGGTATTGGGCATCACACTCAGGACCTTATGCATACTAATAAGCAAGCATTCTACTACAGAACTAGATACCCAGCCTTGACTCAACTTTGTTTTCTTATTTCTTTTTAAAAAAATTCATGCACACATGTATGCTTGTATGTGTGCAGGTGCAGGCATGTGCACATGTACAGAGAGCACCGCAGATATATATCATTCTTAAGAACACTAATTTCTTTGAAATCATCTCTAATTGGCCTAAAGTTCATTAGTAGATAGTTGCCCAGCAAGCCCCAAAGACCTGCAGCACTGGGACCATAAAGTGCTTACTCCTACACCTAGCTTTTCGTGTACATTTTGGGTTATAAATATGGGTCATAAATAACCCATAACCTCATGCTCTTAAGGCAAGCACTTTACCAACTATCTTCCTAATCCCTTTCTTTTTGTGAAGACGGGATCCTGTTATGTGGCCTAGAACTCATTAAGTATCCAGCCTGGCCTTTCTTTATTCTGGAGCCTGCACCCTTAAGAAACAGACACTGTACACTGCAGGGACCGGAACCACTGTCAACATGTTGAGAACACAATAGTCTTTGAAGTCAGAAATGAACTCCCATGCTTTGCAGGCTCTACTATTTACCAATCCACACACCTGTGAGTAAGGTATCTGTCAAGTCAGACATCTAGTATGTAGTGACTGAGACCTGATCACTTCTGTATTTAAGAGTCCAACTCAAACTCTCAGCACTGAAGTGCCTTGGTCTCAGCGCAGCAGAGCTGCTCCTACTAGCGGATGTTTGTCTGTCAGGCAGTGGCTCCCCAGCATCGAGTGCTCTGCTCCAGGCTGTGCTCACGCTCCTGGTGCTTACTTGTCTCCTTTGCTCCACTTCTCCCCACTCGGCGGCCTGTAAGCTCTCAGCCTCTGCATCTCCTCCTTCCAGTGAGGAGGAGTTTCACTGCTGTCATCATCTTCCGACTCAGAGTGGGATCTTGACCTTGGAGGTGTGTGATAGCGCTTTAAACACAGAAAGGGTAGTGACTGTTCTAAAAATGCCTCTTGTAGGACAGAGTCAGGCAAAAAAAAAAAAAAAAAAAAAAATCTAATGAAGGCATCGATTTAAATATCAACTTAGGAAAGAAGATAGTTATTTCAAATACAAGACATCAAGAAGCAAAAGAGGCAGGACATTCACCTGGAATCCTAAGTTTCCTTTGCAGTCTCAAGACATTCATTAGCCTTCATTACTCAGAGACCAAAATTTCTCAATAAAATACTATTTCATGGATTATATCACCGAATAACTAAATCCATCCACAGCTATACCTACTAATGGCAGTATCTTTCCAAAACTTTGGGAAATAAAAACAATTCCTTGAATGAGAAGAATATTTTATCTAAAACTAAACCTCTGAATTTTGAAATAGTGTTAAAAAGTTAATATTTAGATAAACAATTTGAAAGAAAGTTTTAACATACGTACAATTGTGCCTCTTCCTTTGATTTTCCGTCCAGATTTTGATACAGATGGTTTCTGATCATTTACAACAGGTGCGACATCTGGAATGTTCCTGAAAGAGTTCATGATGACAATTAAAAATGCACAAGAGTCAGAACATCCATCCAATGTTCAAGCTATGCAGCTACAGTCTTTACAATAACAGGGTTCCTATTTCATGACATGAAATTATATGAAATTCAAATGTCAACATCCATAAAGTTTCATGGGCACAGACACATCATCCACACACCAACACATCACCTCACCACATACAGACACGACTATCACCTCACGTGCTACACACATGATCCTGCAAAGAAGAGGTGTGTGACTAACTTGAACTCTAGATGGAATTATCCTGCCCCAGGAAAATTCCATTAATCCCATAGTAAATATGTATTTGGAAGAAAAATAAGGGTTTTTTTTTATTTTTTCTTTGTATTACTTTATTTTGAATTTTTTAAAATGAAGATTTGTAGAGGCGCATCAACACACACCTGTGATCCCAGCTTAGGAAGTGCAGTGCCAGCCTCCATTATACAACAAGACCCTGTCTCAAAAGTAAACAAGCAAAGAAACAAAAAACTGTTGAAGATCTGGGGCACAGCTCACTTCTTGGCTTTCTAAGTAACTCCTCACAGGAATGTACGACTTATACCAAACACTGAAGCACTTTTGCTCAAATAACACAGTCTTCTCTCCTCTCTACCCCCTTTGAGACTAGACATTGCTGTGGTGTTCATGATGGACATCAATCCTGCAGTGAAATAATCCTATCCATCATTAGGGTCACATGCATATGCCACCATGCCTGGCTTGTGTCCTTTTAATATTTCTGAATTTAAGTCTAATATACAAAGTACATTAAATAGTATTTTCTGAGACTAAATCTCAAGTCACAATTCAGGGAAACTACAGTAGTATTTAGGATACTAAATTATACCTCTTGTCACCATTTAATTAACTTTGCATTATTGAAATTGAAACTGGTATCACCATTCAGCTGGATCCACAGAACTCAATGAACCTGATAACCCATTCTGAGAAGACTCATCCCTTTAACAGAAGGCCAATGCAGCAAGATTAGTGATAGAACCTTCCCTGGCTTGTAATAAGCACTTCCCTCCTTGCCATGGGTGGCAGCATATACATACCTGCAAGCCTAATACTCTAGAGGATAAAGCAGAAGGATTCCAAGTTCAAGGCTAACTTAAGACATGTAGCAAGATCCTGTCTTGAAAAATAGGCAGACAAAAACCACAGACCAAAACAACAAAATATGCCACCTTCACTACCTTGCCCAATTTCTTTTACCTGTTCAGGTATTCGGGTATGGATTCTGAAAGAGAGGTACATGCCATTTCTTAGACTAGTGACCACCCATAACATCATTCTGTGTGCTCTGAGCTGAGTCATGCAGAGTGAGTGTGACGCTGTGATGAGTGGATGAACATATCCATCGGATAGATAACGCACACTGTGACAGCTAACCATCAACGTCAACCTGACTGGATACCCAATCCCTACAAGACTGTGCATACTAACTACCCCATGTGCTAGGGTCAGTGCAGATTAAAAAAGGAAGGAGAAAGCCAGCTGAGTGATAGCATTTCCTCCTTCTGCTTCTTGTCCTGTGCTGTGGGCTGCTCCATGGTATCCCCTCTGAAACGAAAACCATGAGCAAGGTGCTCCTGTCAGGTACTGGACACAGTGCAGAAGAGGGACATCCCATCAGCCTACTTACTGTTCAGGCTCCACAGCGATAGCAGGCATATCTCTTCTAAGTAAAAATCGGTTCTCAGGAACTGGAGGAATCTCTTCTGGGCGGACAACGGGCTTTTCTCTTTTAGTGTTTGGGTCAACTGATTTTTTTTCATTCATATCACTCCTCTCAGAATAACTAAAATAAATTAAGTCACCAATTTAGATGTTAATGCTAGTATTTTATAAAATGAAGGCACAAAAAACAAGAGTTAACACACTCAACCTCAGTGTTGATTTTCACAAATATATAAAACAACAACACAATAAAAAATCCAGAGTAAAATTTTTAAAAGAAAAATTAAAAAGAGAAAAAAAATCGAGTGCTGAATTGGAAGTTGTCAATGATCTTAACGTTTTCCCTCTTTAAAAACTCGTTTGTCTATTTTCTGTGTGTGCTACTATATACCATGGTACTATATACCATGATGTAGGTGTGATACAACTACTTGTGGGAGGTGGCTATTTCTTCATGTGTATCCCAGGAATCACCTTGTCAGGCTTGGTGAGAAGGCACAAAGCAAGCTCAATGGCCCAAGGTTTGCTTTAGGGAGACTCAGTTTTCTTCAGGAGTACGGACTCTGCCTTACTATGCTCCACATAGGTGGCCCTGTACCCTGCACAGTAAGTAGGCTCAGCAGGTTATTGAAAGAAAAACAAACAGGAGGGAGATGTAGTGAGTAGGAGAATTCAAAGGAGGGATTAGGAGGTGGAGGATCAAATTACTTTCTAGACAATGTATGAAATTCTCAAAGTAAAAAAATACTGTGTTTTAAGAGAAAGACTTTTCAGGGACTGGAGAGATGGCTCATTAGTTAAGAGCACTGGCTGCTCTTCCAGGACCCAGGTTCAATTACTAGTACCCACAGATAGCTCACAACTATCTGTAACTCCAAGATCTGTCACCCTCACACAGGCATACATGCAGGCAAAACAATGCACAGAACATCTAAAAAAACTAGTAAGATAAAACACACACACACACACACACGAGAGAGAGAGAGAGAGAGAGAGAGAGAGAGAGAGAGAGAGAGAGAGAGAGAATATTTTCAGACATTAGGGCTGGCAAGATGGTTCAGTAAGCATAGGCCTTTGTCGACAAAAGACCTATCTGGGAGAAAGACACAACTTCAAGCTCTCTTCTGATTGTCACACATGGTATACTACACTTTTCTTTGAATACACAAAACAAAAAACACTTAAAAACAAAGAATTTCAAGAATTATCTTCACCTGAAAACCACACCACTCCTAGTGATGCCTACACATCACTCCTAGATTGTTACAGGCACCAGTTTAACACCCAATGCTCCTGGCCTCTCCAAGTACAGTAAGAGCACGGAGCTCACAGGCATCTCTGTGCCTGGGCTCCAAGTTTGTGCTGGGCCAGAACAGACACACACTTACCCTTCAGGGCTCATTGTGCACTTCCTCCTTGGTTCTTCTGAACCGCTTATTTCTTTCCGCCTCTTTTTAGTATGTCTGACTTTTGGCCTCCTCTTATGTCTCCTCCTCCTAATTCTCTCTCGTTCAACTTCATTTTCTGAGGATGATTCTGAAGAGGAAGAGGAATTGGAAGAAGAGTCCGAGTCTTCTGAATGTGTTGGTTTCTTCCTTTTTTTCTCAAAAACTTTTGATATTAAAAAAAAAAAATCAGTACTTGAGCCCAGTACACACCATCCAGAGTGAAAAAAATGTTAACTATCATATAATTTCTTCATGTATAGCAAACTAAAAAATAGACTCAACTAAATTGTTCCCCAGTTAATGTATAATGCCCAAGCATGAGGCCTATATTTTAAGTAAATGTGACAAGTAATGAAAGCTAGGACAGAATCAACAAATGTCAAGGGAACAGAGAGATACAGGTAGCTTACAAAAAGGTAGCTTAAGTTTACACTGGAACAGAAACCTAAAGTAGGGAGGGAGGGGTCACATAGATAGATACCTTAAACAAAGAATGTTCTATACATGAGGGCAGGCACAAAGTCCCCTAGTGTCTGGATAAAGGTCAGTGTAGCGAGAAGGCAGAGTATGGGGAGGAGTTGGACAGATAACAGAGCTCAAGGCCTCTGTGCCGGAGAGAGCACCGCTGCAGGTGTCAGTGCAGGAGTGTGGATTAAGTGTCCCTTAAGAGGATCACTCTGGGGCTGCTAAAGACAAGCCAAAGTAAAACAAGGGCACGAGCAAGGAAATTAGCAGTGACACACACACACACCTGCTGATAAAGGATCAGAGGAAAGCAGGGAGAGGTAAGGTGGGCAGCCATGAGGGTACTGCAATACTCCAGCGTGAGAGCTTAGATCAGTTGGCGTATAAGTAGTAGCAAGGAGGAGGAGCTGGAAACATCTGCTGGTAGGGAGGATACAGCATAGCACAGAGGCACGAATGCGCCACTGTCCACACACATGCTTTATAGCTCTCTGCCCTAGATTTCCCCACCCTCCAAAGGCTCGTACCATCTTTTGTCAACTTTGTGGCAAGCACCCCACAGTCAATAACTCGGACATCTGCATAAGGTCTGCTTGCAGCATCTGTTTTCAGATTTTCAATCTGTTCAATTACTTCAAAACCAGATATCACCAGTCCAAAGACAACATGAACCCTGTCATAATAATAAATCCAAGAAATAAATTAGTCTGGCAATAATTACATTATGAACATAATTGGAACAATTGCTGTAAAAATATCTAGCCATCCAACCAGAAACAAATCCAAAGTGTTATGAACAAACTAGAAGGGAATAACAACTTGAAATCTATTTCATAATAGGAAACAGTGACAATTCATCTAAAGACAAGATGGGACTCAGTCTCTGCTGTTATTATTGCAATGATTGCTAGCCTTTTTAGGATTAAGAATCTGTTAAGAGAGGACACTTCATATTGAGAAGCCATCTCTACAGACATACTCAAAACCCCCACCCATGGACCAAAAAAAAAAAAAAAAAAAAAAAGAAAGAAAGAAAGAAAAAAGTGAGACAGGCTCTCAAAACTCCTATACCCTGTGCCCTTTGGGAAGAGCTTGGCTACAAGACTAACCAAGGCCAGTAAGTCTTTCAGGTTCATCAAATAATTGTCCAAGATTTTTAACAACTCTATGCTTACCCATCCAGGTGCGGAGCAGGCTTTGTAGTTCTGTACAATAAACATCAACACAAAGATGGTATCAAAAATGATGTATTCAGATGAAGAAAGCAGAGGGTTTAAACACAGCATGTAGTGAACAAAGAAGTAAAGATAAAAAGACAGAAAAATGTTAAGCATAATATACATCCAACGTTAAAGACCCCAAACACCAATAGCCATTTTACTAATTAAAAAAACTAGACTACAATGAATTATAAAACCAACTCGATTAGAATGTATGGAATAGATTTGTTATAGAAAAAGATATAAAGCATACACACTGAAATTAAATTTACTCTCAAACCAAAAACATTAATGACAACAAAAACATTAAAAAAAAATTCCCAGCAGAATTAAGCGAAGAGGAAGCCACCTCGCAGGTGAAGAACACCAGCACTGGGCACAGATCCACTGGGCTCGTATTAGTTACTTTAGACTGAGACAGTCTGTATATTCTTTTTAAGGCAAGCAGAGGAGGAGCCTCTGAGTTCTATCTGTGGAATCTCCTGATCTTCCTTCACTCAAGGTGAAGCTTTGCAACTCAAAATTTTGAAAATGCAATAGGGAGGGACTTTCAAATTGCTAATGCCCTTCATGACAAAATGAAAAATGAAGGTGTATTGTTGACACCTTCGATTTTCATGGCCCAGAAAACACCCCTCCAGCTGCCCTGTGGATGCCCCACTGTCACTGTTAGGACTCTGTGGGTACACTTGGTTAAGGTATTTTGAACCCAAGTTGGTTTTCCCATAACATTTTCAAAGACCTTTACATGTGAATTGTAATGCAAAAATTCAAAAGTGAATAGCTAGATCATAATTAGACTACCAGAACCTCAATTACTAAGAATGAAAACCAGATGATATAGACAAAGTCAGTAGGCTTTCAGGCCATATTAAAATTAGTCACTTGTATAAAGAAAAACCCATATGCATTTTAATGCCATTCTAAGCCACATGAACAGAACAATTTAACCTTTACAACTTGTCAAAACATTTTTGTACAAGAGATTGTAATGCTTATACTTACTTTAAGAATATCCAGTTCTGTATGAAGACTATATAGATAGTATTTAACTTAAAAACTTTTAATGTCAACTTAAGTCTCAGAACTTTAAATGAAGATTTGAGTTTTAAAATCACAAGTCTCAAATATTTGTTATTAAATTGAGTAGAAATTCAAACCAGTGTAATTTAAAAAATAAAAACAGGTTAAAAGGGAGGAGGGGATGAAGAAAATCTAACGAACTGGTGAGCCACAGACACTATGAAGCGAGCATCCAGAAATCATGGTAGACAACAACTGTAAAACAAAAATGCTTCCTGCATTGTACAACTTTAACTGAAGCAGAAACTAAGACATGAGCTAGACAGAAACCCCTTATGAGAAGGGGTAAAGGTGCTTCCAGAAAGATAAAACTGTTCTGCCATGCAGAAGATGAAACCACATGGCTCTTTACTGACTATGTACTTTTCCCTTCTTGGGCCTCGCTCAGAAGAGCCTACAGATTTTCCTAGTACACAAACTTCCAAATCAGCTGCCACCTTAGCTAACTAATGCTGTAACCACCATGTGAGGCAACCCTAGGACAAATAGTGATAATCTGGCTGCAGCAACACACTCAGAACTGAGGATGGAAGAACGCTCTTAGGGCATTCGAGCTTGGGACAGACAACTTATCTTAAATTGAGAATGAACTCAGGTTCCTGGTGTGCTAAGCACACACTCAACCACTGAGTGACACTGTACAGTGAGTCCCTAATTCTGTTTTCAATTCTAATAAAAACTTACTGATAAAAAATGTACCTAGTATACTGAGTAGTAAAGAAGCACACGAATAGAGAGGACACTTTCCAATCTGTTCAGTGTCCAATCCAAAACAAGGATTTGGATTTAATTTACTGGCACCTGCAATTCAGGTACAGAAATATCAATTTGCATCTTCACTGGGATAGAACACGCACTAAGATAGAGTAAGTACATGGGAAATATTTCACAAAAAAGGAACTCTCTGGACCTGTGCCTACGAATCCCAGGATTCTGAAGGGCAGGCTCACTGGAGCTATGCTGACATTAAACACAAACAACGGTAAACACCCAACAAGGTAAGAGAAAAGCAGGAGAGACCATGTGCTCAGCCATGGCTTCTAAACCCTACATAGAAACCGTGTCCACCAACTCTTCACTGCATTCAACATTCTCAACAGTTAGTACCACTCTCGGCAGTGATAGAGATGCAGTACATTAAGACTTAAAAGACCAGAGCAAAGGAGAAACAAACACAAAAAACACACAAAAAATTATAAAGCTTCAGTGCTCACACACTTCTTTTTCTCCCAGTTTTTCCCACCCATGAATCTACTGAAGACAGTTTCTGCAAGGATTACTTAAACCACGAACCCTAGAAACTTTGCAGTTGTTCCAAACTACACTTGAACACAATGAACTACACTTATGCCATTATCAGAGCAGCTTCTGGACCTTACCAGCTCCTAAAATCCTAATATAAAACAGTGCCACTAGGCATACAAGAGCTACTGAAATGTAATTTTCAAGGTTAACTATAAGCAATGAACATCCTTATTTTACATATATTGCTGCTACACAGAACAAGCAGAAAGCTTTTTTTCCTTAAAATGTTTCAATACATGTAACATTAGGATTAAAGAAACAAAGAGAGAGAGGGAGAGAGAGAGAGAGAGAAAGAGAGAGAAAGAACGAGCGAGCCTTAGAGTAATGAGACATTACCTTTGGAGCGCACGGTGTAACACTGTTTCTGCAAATTTTACACAAAAATGGCAAGAAATAAATTGTAATACACTTTTAAGACAAGACTGAATTTATGTTTTAATATCAATATAACTTTGAAATTAAAATTTTAGAGTTTTATACAAAGCAAGAAAGCTTTTTTAAATAGAGGGCTCTAAATTTTCTTTCATAAGATATTTATGAGATGAATTTGTTTTGAAAAAGCCTTGTAGAGAGATCTTCTTAGACTCGTGGTATTTTAATACAGGGGTTGGTAACAACCCGTAAAACACTAAAGTCCCATTTATAATCTCCGAGACTAACTATGCCATCTTTCTTGGTAAGATAATAAACACATCCTGAATATGGACAGATATACAAATCTAAATATTGAGAAATTGGGACTTCCGGTAGAAGGCAAAGCATTTCCCCCCAAAACTGAATTTCAATAATTCAAAACACAACTTGAGGAACTTGAGCAGTTCCACCTCCTTCTCATGTTCCTGCCTTTCAAGCCTTTCTTGGCTGTAGAGACAGAACCCTGGAGAAGAGAACGTCTTGGTCAGAATCTGGACTGTGCTCACTGCTTCACGCATGTACTCAAGCTGTTATGATACTGGACAGAATTCATACAAGCAGTAATAATGGCAAAAATAGAACTTTAAGGATCTTCTCTGAGGCTTAAAAGGCAACAGAGTTAACAGTCTTAGAGAACAACGTCAAATCCTGGCCAGAGGATTTTCATATCTAATCTGATTTTTCCTCTTATGAGAATTTTATTTTGAACAATGAACTCTGAATTTTAACTAATGAAAATTAAAAAAAAAAAAATCAATGACTACAGAAACCAAAGACTAAATATACACCTGAACAAAACTGTGATAGGATTTTAGATATATTAAATACTGAAATGTTGTAAAGTGACTTAAAAATCTCTCATATAGGCATGAGTATCAAAAACAAAAAAGAAAAAGTCTGAAATCATGCAGTTTCTGAAGTGTAAAACTCCAGGCCTAAAGAGGACACTAAAAGCAACTATTCTAATGTCATCTTTATCATACAACTCTTTCCTTCATAGCCTGAAACTAAGATATCACAAAGTGGGGAACCCAAACTGTGAATATCACAACTTGTGTTTTAGGCTGCAGACGTGACAATGCTGTGTTCCTACGGTCACTCAGAAAGAAAAGCTTTCTAAATTTCAACACTAATATAAAGGAAATATGCACAAATTATAACTAGATACATGATGTCTTTCCTGACTGATAACATGTATAAACCACTAAATGAAATTCTAATATGGGTGTTACATGGCATCTGAAATTCAGGGGAAGTGGCATAAGGTTCAAATATCACAAACTCCTTTCCTCTTAAAAAAAATTGTAAAATTAACATGAAGTTATAACCCCCCATAAAAACAAAACCCAAAGCAACAACAAACAAAAACACAATAACTAAGGTCACAACACTTAATACCATTTTCTCTCACACAAATTTTCAAATGTGTGGGTGAGACATTTCTCTTCCCAAACCTACTTCTGCTTACCAAAGTGTCAATACAGATTTATAAACTCCTTAAACATCCTAGTCTTTCCTCTACTTGTTTCCTTAGAATGAATGTTCTCTCTCATTAGAGGAAGAGCCACATGTAAGTCAGATCATTAAAAGATAAAAAGCAGTCCTAGAGACCCTTCCCCATTTCTGACTGCTGTATTAAACGGGCAGATGCAGCTCAGTAGGTAAGAGCACTTACTCTTTTTCCAGGACCAGTGTTCATCTCATTTCCTAGCACCCACATAGCAGCAGCTCACAACCTGCTATGTAATCCAATCTCAGGGGACCTAGCCCCCAGAGGCATTGTATCCAGGTGGTACACAGTCATACATTCAGGCAAAGTGCCCATACACATAAAATAAAAATAAATGAAGGAAGAAAGAAGAACCTCATATATATAAACAATACGCTGGGTATGACAGCACATGTCTAAGACCAGCAGTGGGGAGGAGAGGCAGGCAGGTGGAGAGAACTGTTGTTTAGCATTTACAAGGTCATGAGCACTGAGAAAAATTAAATTTTGTTTAAATATTAAGTTGGGTTTTTCTCTGCACTGACAAAAATTTTTAGCAGCAGTGGAGGGAGGGACTGCTGCTGTGGCCCCTAGTGTAGACAAAATGAGTCCCAAGCCTTTTTGAAGTGCTTTTCAAATGTGAAAATTAGGTAGAGAATAATTTTATACAGGAATGTTTGTATACAAATCACTTGATTTACACAGAAATTTAGGACTTTCTATAAGATATGCTCTTTCTTCTATGACATTTTCTACAAAAATGTTTATAGTTTACCTTAAAAGCAGGGTTATTTGAGGATGGGTAGAGAGTCCAGTGGGTATTTCCTATGTTAAGCATGAGGGACCCTAGTTTGATAGCCAGCATCCACTTAACTGCCAAGTGTAGGAGCATGAGCCTGTAATGCTATCTCTTCTGGGGAGGGCAGGGAAAGGAAGGTCACAGGGCTTCCTAGCCAGCTAACCTAGGAGAATCCTGAGAGCTCCGGGTTCAAAGACAGACTGTCTCAAAACATACAGGGAACAGAGTTGACAAAGGAAAACAACTGATATCAAATTCTAACTTTTGTTCTCATGTGCACTTGAGAACACACACACACACACACACACACACACACACACATTTTGTATTGTTTTTTTTTTTTTAAAACAGAGTGAACTCAGGGTACAGTAAAATAGCTAAAACCAAGATTTCTTTGTGTGTACATCTATGTGTGGGTTTTTTTGAGACAGAGTCCTCTGCTTTTGTGTGCGCCCTACAATGACTACTCAAATAATGCAACGGTTCCTTCTCCTTCCATAGCCACCCAAGTACTGAGCCCATAGGCATGAACCACACCTGGCTAAAGAAAGCCAAGGCTTCCTGATAGCTAGCTATACATTCCACCTCAGGAAAGAAATAATAAAAGTTACAAACTAACCTTTCTAATATTGTTTTATATAATAATGCATTCCTATCTTCTCAATGACTACAGACAATAAAAATTAGTACCAGAATTATCATTAACATGATAGCTTTCAAAAAAGAAAGTTCCCCAGCTGCCATGTTCTCAGCAGAATGCCCCTGCCTTGGAAACTTTAACTCAGTGATTCAGAGCACAGTGCTTAGAACGCCGCATCAGGCAGCGGCAGCTTTCTTTTCTTCCGGAATGTGAGATAAGATTTGCGTGCAACCTGGACGGGGCAAGCTTCTCCTTCCTTCCTTAGCATTCATTCATTCTCTACAGAACATAAAACTTACTCTACATGATCTCTAAGCCCCATTCCACACTCTAATTCTATAGCTTTACCTGATTCATTCATTCCTTCACTTGTTTTCTGCAGAGCTAGTGACTGAGCCTTATACACAAGGCAAGCTGTCCATCACTAAACTATACTTCCAGCCCTATAGCTTTTATTGTGTTTTTTTTTCCATACTTGACCTAAAAAATAAACAAAGTGACATAAAGAGTGAACGCTAATGTACATTGGCTTGGCCACATGCATTGTTTGGTGAGTGTGGTGCCAGGAGTCTGAGCTCCTTTGAAAGTATTTCAATGTGAGCAAACCCTTATGTCCCTAGTCGTTTGTAAGTACGGGGCCACATATCAATTCCTTTCCTGTTCTCAAGCAGTATATTCCAAAGACTGTCCTTTCTTTTATATAAACTCCCAAAACAGAAGCACCACAGTTCATACAGTAGTCAATACAAGCAGTTAATGATAAAAATTACAACTAGCTGTACAGAAAACCTCATCTCCACTATATATATAAAATATATATATTCTCTCTCCTCACACACAGAGACACAAGTTACAGCCAAAGAAAACAATATATGCAAAATCACATTGAAGAAAACAGTGCACATCTTAAGGACATTGCTAAATGTGTAAGACTCAAGACAACAGTCAGAACACACATTACAAAAATTTCCAAGGGACTGTCACATGCCACCCTAACAGCACCAAATTTACCGGTCAGGAACTATAGTAAATTTGTGGGACACAAACTGAGTTTTACAGGTCCTTGCAATGCCAATGAAACCATCTGTAAGACATACATGAAGCTGCTCTTGCATCGTTCTTTCTATTCAGAACTGCTGCCCAAGGTGCCACACGCTGTGTGTGGTGACAGGACAAACGGAGAGCTTACTGGGAAGCCACTGGGTAGGTCTCAGTTATGATTATGTACATAGGCCAAAGAGAGTATATTATTCTCTTACCTCTTCCAGTGACAAGAAGACATGGGTTTGCAAGATACTGAGTATCAAAATCTTAGCCTCTCTCCTTTATTGGCTGCCATGTCTGTTGTATCTGTCCTTTCCATGGTCATGATACATTTTGTTTAGAAATGTGAACACTAGTTTGATTTTATCTTGCAATACATGGGTACATGAATTTTCAGCCACCATAGGCATAAAAGTTATTGTTTAAAAATTTAGGACAAACTTTTGTGGATGCAAAATGTTACCTCTAAGACTACAAACTCCTTTCAAATAAATTTTAACCAAACTAAAGATTGAAAATTTTCTTTTATCATGCTGTTAGTGATTTTAGAGCTGTCTATAGCTAATTACAGAAACTGCTTAAAATTTTTATTCCTAATCTATTGATTTAAATTTTTTCATTTGGTGTTCCTCTCCAAACAGCAGTCCAATGCAAAACTAGGCCACATAGAAAGCACTAAAAGCCGTTACTAAATGTTCCTAGAGATTTAAGTAGCTATTAAATAATACCAGAGGATAGAAGATTTCATATCCTAGATTCTAATAGAGGTCTACATAAATAAGCTAACTTTATGAAATAATGGCAAGAAACTGCAACTACCTGAATAAGGACATTTTAAATGTAATAATATAAAAAGAAACTTTAGAGCCCTCAGATGGCCCCATCCTGACCAATGAATCGTTAGTTTTTCATGTTCACAGTTCAGATAAGCTCAAAAATGGAAACAAAGAGGCTTTGACATGGAGTTACCTGAAAAAACTTTTGAAAATTTACCTCTTTACTTTGCACTACCCCTGCCCCCAACAAAGGTTAAGGATAAGAAAAATACTCCAGTGAGAACGTGTGTAACTGATCATCTGTGGGATCAAAACAGGGCACAGGAACTACTGTCTCAGGTTTCCTTCCCGTGTAACTCCAGCACTATCACCCTCTCCTAACTTTCCATTTTTAGGACATCCTTGGGAACAGAATGCCCCTTATCTGAACTTCTTCAGATCATGTTGAAAATCTTCTAGACGAACTTAAAATGTGAGATTTTTATATGAATAACTGACTCCTTTACAGACAGGGAAGCGCCATTCATATTTATCCACTCAGAAAGATGTCAAAGAAAACTTGTAATAAATCATAAATACTTCTCCAACATACATAGAACAGCAGAGATTACTATTCAAAGTACTAAGTTGCATGCTGGACAATTATATTTCATACTGTACATGATGAGACAATACAAAACTTGGTTTAGATAAGAATGTAATTAAAAGTATGCCAAAGGTTTTCTTTAGAATTCTCACATGCAAATTTAGTTTTTGTTTGTGTACAAACTAAAATCGTATCTATTATTCTGAATGACTATGTGGTGTGTGTGTGTGTGGGTGGGGGGGGGACATGAAAAGTTAGAAGGTAACTGTGGAGTTGGTTCTCTCCTCCTACCTTTATGAGGACTGTGAGGATCAAGCTCAAGCTGCCAGGCTTATGCATCAAGTGCTCTACCCACTGAACCATATAGCCAGCTCAAAAGGTATTTGGCTCTTTGAAAATTCAGTACTTTAAAATTTACTAAGTAATATTTATAAGGTTTGGCAAAAATGACAGCCAATGTTTTATTAGTTCATTATACACAGAGATCGTACACATTTCCAGTAGTTAAAAATGCTGACTAAATATAAACAGCAAATCACTTTTCTATACCTCAACAGAAAATGTCACCTCTCACAAAACTAATAGTGAGAGAGAAAACAAAAACATTCACATGATGTTTACCCAAACCAACTCCATCTTGTACCTAGGATCCATCTGGACTTATATATCATGGCCAGTTTTGTTGTTGTTGTTGTTTTCTTTGCTTCTTTTTTTAAGACAGGGTCTCACTATGTGCCTCTCTGGCTGTCCTGAACTCACTCGGTACACCAAGCTGACCTCAAACTCAAGAGAGCTGCCTGCCTCTGCCATCCCAGTGCTACATTTAAAGGCATGCACCACCACACCCAGTGACATCATGGACAATTTTTACATGTTCACCATGAGTTCATATTCCAATCTAGGTAAACTGAGACTTCAAATGAGGAAGAAGCTAAAGTCCGATTCTTTCCTCATAACAGCTTATTCTGAAAACATTACATACCCTTGTTACATTTTTATGTTCAATTCTTTAAATCCAGATTGGTTCTGAGTGCTGAAGCAGCCAGTAGAGACTACAGTTACTAACATTAGAAACACAAAGTCAAACCAAAGCTGTCAGAGTGTGAGCAGTAAAATGAAGCTGGCTATCCCATCTTTCTCATGAACAGCGCTTCTCTGTAGGAAAAGCTCATCTCTGCATTATGCCTACTCACATGAAAAACTGGGAACCATTGGTATGTTTCCCTCGATTTGCCATTGACAAAAGGAACGCTCTGTCATGTTTGAGAATAAAGTTTTCATCTGTTTGAAGAAAACACAAATTTGTTAGTCTCCAATTATAAGAAGTTTTTAAAGTAATGCTCAAGTACTAAATTGAAAGCAAAAGATGAAACTCCTCTTCTGGTCAGTAAGATATTTGGCAATATGTAGAAAAAAAAAATTAACTAATTGAATAACAAAGCACAAAAAAGGCCGAAAAGATACTAATTAAAGCCTTGAGGAAAAGAGCAGGTATTTATCACTTTGTACAAACAGCCTTAGAACAGTCACTTCCAGTAGCAACACACCTGGCTAAATGATACATAAACTAATGACTCTCAAGGAAGTCTAGCCAAAAAATTTTTAGAAAAATCTCTACAGTAAAATGTTTCCAATTAGCCTGACACATTAACTATATACATAGGTGAGTTTTAATAAGTCTAATCTTGAATGCTTAATGTTTGTATGTGAAATTTATTATTCCACTGAAGTCAAGCTGGTCTATGTGAAAAAATATTACATATATTTAGTTTTAAGAAAACATTAAATTAAGAATCAGTAGGATCACAAAATTACCCAAGGAAGAATATTGTATAATATTAAAAAAAATATTTTAAGATACAAAAGCATCTGCCACAGAATAGTCACTTTAAAGTGATCCACAACATTAAGTGCAAGTTGCTACATGCCATTACAACCAGCTAAAAAGGGGAAAAAATCATCATCACCATCACTTAGAGATGACTTTAATTCAGTAAAAATATCTTTAAAACTAGACAGCCATATCATCCAATATGCCTGATCTCCTCTAGTATCAGAAGCTAAGCAGGGTCAGGCCTGGTAAATACTTAGAAGGGAGAAATACCTTTAAAACCAAATTTCCTTTTACATTTATACAAATAAATTTTTCTTTAGGACAAATAGAAACATAGAACTTAAAAAAAAAAAAAGATTACCTTGGGGACAAGCTTCTGAAAAATAGTGATCCAGTTTCCCCAAAAGACATATAAAAGACCATTACACACTGAAGCTTTGATGGCATTCAAGCCCAGCAATGCTGGAGCCCACTGTAAATTCCTGCAACTGACTTTTCTAAGGCTTTTTGGGGAAGTGCAATAGTTAGACTTAATGAAATGTTACTACTGTAGGAATAAAATACAACCGTATAGTTCTAGTACACAAAACAAAATATACAAACCTTTAAGAAAGGAAAAAAATACCAATTTTTATTCAAAGAAATTGCTTGGTTTAAGGGAACAAAAACCACAACTCGCTTCTTTTTTCCCTGATGTAGAACTAAGGACCCATTGTAAAGAAACAAAGGCACAGATGCATGTATGAAATCACATAGATTTTCCAAGTCTTCAAACAGTACAGAAATCCAGGCACAACCTGACCAGACTGTCCATGGATTTATTAGGAGGGCACAAGGGAGCAGAGTGGAGTTTGTGTTACTGAGCTTCGTTCTCTTACCTTTTCATTTTGCAAAAGACCACATTCTCTATAAACAAAAGAATATGTTGACAGTTTTAGGCAGGAAGATAGGAGTTTTCATGTATATAGTTGCCTAACCTCCATGCTGAAAGTCATGTTTAACCTTAAAGTTAGCCTTAATCTTGTCAATTAAAAGTTATATATTACAATATAATTTATCCCCAAACTCATGCAAATAAAGTATTTTCATGCAACATTAGTTTCATGCAAACGTGAACTACAAGTAAACCTTTTCTCATTAAAGTATGCGACCAAACTTGCTTTATATCAGAACTGAAACAAAAACAAAAACAAAACAAAACAAAAAACCACAAAATACCAGGCCTTACCTTTAAAGTATCCACCATAAATTGATTCTCCACCTTTTCCATTACCTGGAAACGATAAGTTAAAATAAAGATTTTAAATATTCAGCACATGATAATAATTATATTTTTAACATTTGTTTGTGTATATTGAACACGCAAGCAAAATGTATATGTGTGCAACAGTGTGAATGTGGAGGTCAGAGGACAACTTGCAGGAGTTGGTTCTCCCCTTCCTCCATGTGTGTCCCAGGGATTCAACTCAGGGTACCAGGCTTGGTTATAAGTGCCTTTACCTACTGAGTGCCTTACTTTGGATTTAAGACAGTTTCACCATTGCAGGTCAGGTAAGGGTGACCTTAAACTCAAAATCCCTGGCCTCTGCCTCCTTCCTAAGTGCTGGAATTACAGGTGTGTGCCATCACGCCCACCTCTATTACAATGATTACTGTTATTGTAGTACTTGAGATTGAAACCAAGGCCTAGGACAAACCAAGCAAATTGTCCACCACTCAGCTAATTTTCAGCCCAATAAATTATTTCTGATGGCTTCAATATGCTGAAGGAACTCTTAAACCCTTTAACTGCTACAAACAAAACAAAAACCCCAAACCCTCTGTGATTCTAGGAACATTGTTAATCTTTAACATATCATGAAAAATACTATCAGAAAAATGATCCTTATGACCCATTTGTTTCAAGTTAATAATCACACCAAGAAATTTCTAGAATAGATGTAATTGGACAGTACTGTGGTGGTCACTGGAAGATAATCTATCCGATAATTATGTTACTACAATAAATTACATAAATAAAATAAAATATCAGTCTTTACTTTTTCACAAATTCTAGATGTTTAACATATGTTTATCCAACAAGGACGCACTGAGGACACAATGTTCTCATTTTTCTGTGACATGATATTTACAATTAAAGCAATACTGAGATTCTTTAACAACTGATGGATGGATTATTAGGAATATAACTTTAATCTCTACCTTCACTGAAGTCCCCACCCTGAATCATAAAGTTTTTAACCACACGGTGGAATGTAGAACCTTTATAACATAACTTCTTCCCAGTTGTTTTCCCAAGGCCTTTCTCCCCTGGGGGAAAAAAAAAAGAAGTTTAGCTACAAACCCATCATTCCATGGGAATAACCAACCAACCAATTTGTGGTCAAATCCCTTCCATGTGCTGATACTATGAGAGATGTAAAACACAGACAGATGACACAATGTATGTAGCATATATACATAATGCATACACCAAAATAAATAATGCAGTGTATGTTTTAAGTTGATCCAGAACCAATTCTATGTGCTACAGAAGAATGAAGATGACTATTTCACTAAAGAATGAAATCAAGAAAATCAGTACAAACATGGGTTTTAAAAATTGTTTGCTATTTATTTATTTATTTATTTGTTTTTTTTTGGATTTGGTTTTTTCGAGACAGGGTTTCTCTGTGTAGCCCTGGATGTCCTGGAACTCACTCTGTAGACCAGGCTGGCCTGGAACTCAGAAATTTACTTGCCTCTGCCTCCCAGAGTGCTGGGATTACATGTGTGCGCCGCTACCACCTGGCAAGTTTGCTATTTTTAATGTTTAACATTAACCCTGTTTTAGTCTTCTTGGCTAGGGTGTAAGCAATGATACATAATGAAAAGCAGTTTTTTAAAAAATAATGAGGAGCTAAATTTATTCAGAGAATTAAAATTTGGATAACATTTTCCCAGGACAAATTAATTTTGAGAATTTCTTATTTGACAAACTAATACATAAAGATTGTATTATGTGAAGAATATTCTTATCATTTTAAAGATTGTTTCTTTTTCCTCCTTTTCTCTTAAATGTTTCCTTCATTTCATATTTCATATCATATTCAAGTTTAGCTATATAACTCACTTAACAGACCATTATATATTTATGAAGGTTCTCCTGCCTTAAAGCAGATACATCTGTAAGTAACCAGTCATTCTAATTGGAAACAGGTTAAAAAACTCACTCACCTGAGCACAGGCATAGGAAGTTTTTGCATGTTTTTGGACATATGTCTGAGAAGAGCTGAAACATAATTCGACCAACTGAAACAAGATGTGAGGGGAAAAAAAAACAATGAGAAAGTTGATTATACAACAATATTTCATATAAGAGAACTTAACTAGGAGGTACCTAATAACAGTAAGCTTTTTTTTCTTTCTTTTAAATAGTACTGGAGATCAACCCCAAACAATAGAAGTGTTTAAACTCATGGCTCTACAAAAAAAACTGTAGGATCTGAAAATTCTTTTAAAAATATTTTTCTTTTTATGTATATGAGCACACTATCACTGTCTTCAGACACACCGGGAGAGAGAATCAGATCTTATTACAGATGGTTGTAAGCCACCATGTGGTTGCTGGCAATTGAACTCAGGACCTCTGAAAGAGCAGCTGGTGATCTTAACCTCTGAACCATCTCTCCTGAAGTGTTTTTTAAACAGGGTCTTCTTATAACATTAGATCCCTTTAATACAGAATTAATGACCTTTTAAGAAATGTTTGGTTTTGCTAGGCTAAAGATCAAACCCAATACCTTACAGGGATGCACAGCAAGTTCTCTATGCACATTCCCAACTCCAAGTATTTTTTTTTAAGATTTATTTATTTCACTTATGTAAGTATACTGCAGCTGTCTTCAGACACTAGACACCAGATAAGGGCATCAGATCCCATTACAAATGGCTGTGAGTCACCATGTGGTTGCTGGGAATTGAACTCAGGACTTTTGGAAGAGCAGTCAGGGCTTCTTTCTAACCGTTGAGCCACCTCTCCAGCCCCCAGTATTCTTAATTAATAGTTTTGTGACATGTTAGGCCCTGTCAGGCATGAGCACAACCTCCTTAAGAGTCCTTTCTGAGCAGCAGTTAGAAGGAAAGCTCTCCCATACTCTCTTTGGAGCTCTCTTTCCTGAGATAACTGTTGAAGTCAATCCCCTAAACTCAATGCTCATGTTATATTCCCTGAGAACCAGGAGAATAACAATTTGCTCTGAAGAACCAATGCCACCAACAATAAACAGCAGTAAGAAGAAATAAGTCTGCAACTCATCTCACTACACCCTGAAAAGAGTTCTCAAATTCTGGTTTCAAGATTCTTTTGAACTGTTTAAAATTACTAAGCTGTTGTTTATGAGTTACATTTGTTAATTAGCATATATAAATCAAAACTCAAGACATTTCTTTAAGACACAATACTCAAGCACACATTCCATTAGCACTTAGGTGAAGTGAGATTTTCCTCAGAGGTCAAATCCTATTTTAGTATTATAAAAACAGTTCTGACTGTATTAACTTGCTTGGAGAATCTCAGTTTAAAAAAAAAAAATTAAGCTTATTACATTTCCTTTTACTTGGGGTGGGGGCTACCCATGTATTACAGAATGTGTGTTGACTTCAGAGGACAACTTGGCAGAATGAGTTTTCTCCTTCCACTGTGTGGGTGCCAGGGATCAAATTCAGAGGGTCAGGCTCAGAAGCAAGTACCTTCTCCCACTGAGCCATCTCACTGGCCCCCAAGAAATGTTTCCGTTTCCAATTCTCCCCTAACTCCATTTTCTCCCTCATTCTACAAAATCCTTTCCCTTATAGACATTTTACTTAAAGAGACAGGATAAGGGCCTAGAGTGGTGGCTCATGCCTTTAATCTTTAAACCTAGCACTCAGGAGGCAGAGGCAGACTGATCTCTGTACGTTCAATTCCAGCCTGGTTTACACAGTAAGACCAGGTCAGTCAAGGCTGTTACACAAAGAAACCCTGGCTTGAAAAACCAAAACCAAAGAGAGGGATTGGGATGGATAAATCAAAATTAATTGTACACCAAGTATGAACCATGTTTAGAACAGACACAAACCAAGTTCTACTGCTATCACTAAAAGTTTTAATATATTTTTAGCTATCCTGCTGTATCCTTGGCACTACAGATACCTGTTATGAATAAGAGTGGGATCATTACTGCCCAGCATAGAAACTTCCCTATGTCGACACCCTAAGACTAATCTCTGACCGAATCAATTTTTAAACAATTTCAAAGCCATAGCTGTTTTTTGAAGAAAAGGATGGGGAAAGAAAACAAAAAGAGACTTTTAGGTAATAAATGACCAATGTGCAAAAATACATGTCAGAATATTTCAAGAATACCTGTAACATCAAAAACATGGAAATTTCAGTGCAAAATCTTTATAAACCCCTGAAATGGCTGAAGTGGGCTTCAAGGTCACAATCATAAGCTTTGTAAATCAGAGCATACTTAGATCTTTGGAATAATTATACAATATTTGCCTGTAGGATAAAAAGACATAAAACAGCTAGCTGGGTGTGCTGGTCTTTAATCCCAGCATTCAGGTAGAGGCAGGTGGATCTCTGTAGGTTCCAGGACAGCCTAGTTTACATAGTGAGTTCCAGGAGAGTCAGGGCTACACAGAGAAACCGTGTCTCAAAAAAAAAAAAAAAAAAAAAAAAAAAGGCAAAAACAAGGTAATTCCAGCACCAAGCACTCTAAAAGGCAAAGACAGGTAGATCTTGGTGAGTTAGCCTGGTCTACACTGAGTTCTACACATCAGGGCTATGTAGAGACCATGTCTCAGAAGATGATTTAAAGAATAAAAACCTAGGGCTTTCTTAGAAACACAGTAACCTAGGCTTGCTTGCTTTTTTGGTTTTTCAAGACAGGGTTTCTCTGTATAGCCCCTGGCTGTCCTAGAACTCACTCTGTAGACCAGGCTGGCCTTGAAGCTACAGAGACCCACTAACCTCTGCTGCCTTCTGAGTGCTGGAATTTGGCAGGCTACAACCTACACATAAAACCACAAAACCACTGTAAAGCAAGTGGTTCCCCACCCTCACCTAAAACTCACAGTGCTTTTAAACAATTGTTCTCAACCTTCCTAATGCTATAAGTAACTCTTTAATACAGTTCATTATGTTGCTGTGACCCACCCCAACCATAAAATTACTATTACTGCTACTTCACAACTGTTATTTTGTTATTTGTAACATAAATATCTATCATGTAATCTAATGTAAATATTCTCCAATGGTCTTAGGTGACTCAGTGAAAGGATCGTCTGACCCCTTACAGGGGTTGAGACCTGCAAGTTGAGAACCACTGCTTTAAAATGAAAGCTGGTGAATGTTTCTACCCTATAGGTGATTGACTTTAAGTTATTTACTTCCTACTAGCACAATAAACTTGAAAATATGAGTTCAAATGTTAAGAGATGTAGACTTAACTTCAATAATAAATAATTTTTTAAAAATCTTATCTCTGGCTGGAGAGATGGCTCAATGCTCAGCGGTTAAGAGCACTGACTGCTCTTCCAAAGGTCCTTAGTTCAAATCCCAGCAACCACAAGGTGGCTGACAACCATCCATCCGTAATGAGATCTGACTCCTTCTGGAGTGTCTGAAGACAGCTACAGTGTACTCACATATAATAAATCTTAAAAAAAAAAAATCTTAAATATCTTACCTTCTAACTTGATGCAGAAAAGTTTTTGTTTTTTAATCTTACAAAGCAAGATTTAGTGCAAAGGCTTTTCCCCCCATAAATAACGTTAAGACTGAGGGATAGACAAAAATTAAAACTGGTATGACTTTAATTTGGTGCAAGGGTAAAACACAGCCATATCCAGCTAGAGATGACTCAGCAGTTAAGAGTACTAGTTGCACTTATAGAAGACCCAGGTTCGATTTCCAGCACCCACATGAAGGTTCACAGTATCTCCAGTTCCAAGGACTCACAGCCTCTTCTGGTCTCCACAGGTATAACGGTACACATGAGTTACACAGATATACACACAAGCACAACAGCCATACCCATAAATTACAAATAAAAAACAGAGCAAATTGGCATCTCCAGAAAATTTTTCTTAAAATATCCTAGAGCAGTGTTGGGCTATGGGTTATGACCCCTTGGGTGATACATATCAGATATGCCCCAAAGGTAACTAAATTACAGTTAGGAAGTAGCAATGGAAAAAAATGTTATGGTTGGGGAGTCACAACTTAAGGAACTGTATTAAAGGGTCTCGGCATTAGGAAGGTTGAGAACCACTAAGGTAAGGGAGAGGGCTCAATGGGCAAAACACTTAGACCACAAATATAAAGACCTAAGTTTGAATCTCCCAAATCCATGTAAAGTGCCAGAGGCAAACTGGGGAGAAGGGAACACATGGTAACTAGTCTGACTTTTGTGATGAAAGTCCAAACCACTGAGAGACCTTCTCTCAGACAAGATGGTGCCTTAGAACTGACATCCAGGATTGTTCTGACCTCCACCCACTTTATGTGTAGACCCATACATGTTCTTGTGCCCAGCTGGAGTAAGTGAGCACACACAGGCACACACAACCTAGAATAAACATTAACAAAATCAGATTTCTAATGTACTACAGACCAGATTAAGTCATGCTCTACCACTGAAATATGTCTAGTCTCCCATTTTGAATGATAGATGACCAAACTTATCAGAAAAGAACTATCATAATTTCTACCTATAAGCTTAAGAATTAGTTAACTACACAGCAAATCCCATATGGAAATTAATTTCTGTAAAAATAAGCATGAAAATGTTAATCTAAATTAACTTCATTAATGACACAAACTGTAGACTTTCAACAAATAAAACTGTATTATTTTATAGAGAACAGCTAACATTTGATACTCTTAGTTTTGAGCATGAACAGAAGCAGTCATTCTGAAGAGAATCTCTGAAGAAAAGCAAGTCAATGTGGTTCAGTAGGCTCTTTTCAGTAACAAGCTCTACTCATGAAACATACCAACAGAAAAACAAAAGCAAAAAACCAGGGCTCAGGGCAGGTGCAAGGGAAGGGTTGGGCATGCAGCTCCAGTGGTAGAGTGCTTGTTAGCATGGCCTGGTTTTGATTACCAATATCAAAAGTAAAAGATAAAAGAAACAACTAAGAACTAAATTTTATCCTCTCAAAGTTTCTATAAACACACACACACAAACCCAAAACAATAAAAAGTTCTTCATTAGCCTTTAAGACTAGCCAATCAGCTTGTGCCCTCTACACTTTTTGAGATGTGGTCTCCATTAAGCTGCTCAGACTGGCCATGAACTGAATTTGTAGCTCAGGAGAACCTTAAACCTACAATCTTCTAGTGCAGGCTAACTTCTTAAGAAACTAAAAGAGGGGCTTGTTGAGATGTCTCAGCAAGTCAAAGTGTTTGCTGCCCAATCTGATAGTCTGAGTTTGATCTCCAGGTCCCACATGTCAAAAACAAACAAACAAACAAGAACAACCATAACAAAAAAAAAACCCACTCCCCTACTTATTTTATCTTCTGATCTCCACATGCATGTACTCATATACATTAAATAAGAAAACATAATAAAAAATTCTTTTTCAAATCACTACTAGGACAAGAGCGAGTCAGAGATCCAATGAATGTGGTCAGAGTGCTACCCAATGAACGGTGGGCCCACCCCCACCATTTTCCCTAGCTGACTGCCTAATTAAATTGTGCTCAGTTACACATCCCACTAAATCAGTGAAACAAAACCATACTCTTTTCTCAGTTATATTTCTTAGTAACTCTCTTCAACCCAAAGTTTCTACTTCATATTTAATTCATAAGCAATAAAAAAGTGGAGATAATATGTTAAGTAATAAGGCTGAAATGCAAGGGACATCTCTGCTTTCCTAGTACAAATATGATCCTGAGTGTGAGTTTAAGTGTAAAGAGTAAATATCAAGGAGAGCAAACCACGACACGATTGATTGTCTGTAGAGCCACAGAAAGACCAATGTCTTCATGAAGGTCACAGGCAGCACAGGACACACATATGCCTGACATTACCCATGAATTTTTTGATAAAAAATTAAAATGCTTCCACCATTTTCTACAGACATATTTTAATTAGTATTTTGTGAATCTTAAATAGAAGAGTAAAACAGCCGGGCAGTGGTGGCGCACGCATTTAATCCCAGCACTTGGGAGGCAGAGGCAGGCGGATTTCTGAGTTCGAGGCCAGCCTGGTCTACAAAGTGAATTCCAGAACAGTCAGAGCTACACGTGTAGAGAAACCCTGTCTCAAAAAAACAAAACAAAACAAAACAAACCAGAAATCATCCTGGGGCTAGGATTGTAGCTCAGCTGGTAGAGCACTAGACCAGCATGCACAAAGCCAGAGGAGGAGGAACTGCTCTGAGCTGATCCTCCTTTCAGCTATGTAAGTGCTAGGGTTGTAGAACTATGACACCATACCTGGCAGAATATTCCCAGACTTAGATTAGATATGCACACTAAAGTAAAGTACTTCAAAGTAAAGAGTCATGATGTAAATGCCCTTGGACACAGTCAGAAAAAAATTATGTGTATTAAGAGAACACATTGGCCTTAAGAATTTAAGGCTAGCCTGGGAAACAATGAGACCTGATCTAGCAAGAAAATGAAAAGGCAATTCCAAACACAGAAATTCACGTTTAATGTAGTGAAACATAAATAATTTTAAAGTTTGATTTAAGGCAGGCCTGGTGTACACACCTTTGATCTCAGCACTCAAAAGGCAAAGGATCTCTGTGAATTCAAAGCCAGCCTAGCCTGGCAGTGGTGGCACACACCTTTAATCCCAGAACTTGAGAGGTAGAGGCAGGCAGATTTCTGAGTTCGAAGCCAGCCTGGTCTACAGAGTGAGCTCTAGCACAGCTAGGGCTATACAGAGAAACCCCATCTCAAAACTACCCCCATCCCCTGCAAATTTAAAAGATAGGGATGGGATAAAAAGTATCCCTAGCCAAGAGTCCAGATCTTTCATTTTTGAGTGTTACATAACGCCACAACAAGTGAAGAAATTCTACCTGATACAGTAGCAGTCACAACACCTCCCACAGAAAACCACCAATATGAAAATCACCCTCATGTCATATGTACATCCCCCCAAAACATCTTGTTTTATATGTGCAAAGGTTTCCAAAATTTAAAGTAAAATATGAATTCTGAATTCTTTTTCATTTTGAGCATTCTGGATCTAAAATGTCTAATCTGTACTTAGAAATCAAAACATTTGTAAATTCATGAGTTAAAGACAATCTTAGAGGAAAATTAAATATTTTGAACTTGAAGAAAATGAGTATCAAATTTTATAGGATATATTTAAACTTTCTATGTAAACATATAATTAATCCTTTATATTAGAAAATGAATCAAGGGGCTGATTCCTGAACTCAGGTCCTGAGTTCAATTCCCAGCAATCACATGGTGGAGTAGAGGGGAGAGGGTGAGGCAGACTGGCTCCACGATAGCGGAAGCCAGTTCTGAACAAAGGATTGGAGCGATCTTAAACATTTTGTTTTCCTCATTTAACATTTCGACCCTGACTGTAGCTGCAGTTTATTCAGCATTTACTAAACTTACTCGGGAGATTTTTCACGGATTTTTGCAAAGCTAAAGTATGAGCGTACCGAGAAATAGGAATATAACTGGGAAGTATTTTCCTCGAATAACCAAGGATCTGACTTTGATCCCCAACCCCACAGATGTCAGTCTTGAAAAGAATGCTCTTATCATGGCTATACATACTTGCTTAATGTCATTTTTTTTCAGGCATCTTCTATTTTTAACTTTTTTGTTTTGTTTTTGTATTTCAAGACAGGATTTTTTTTTGTGTGTAGACCAGCCTGGCCTTGAACTCTAAGAGAACTGGGATTAAAGGTGTGCGCCACCTTTGCCGGCTTATTTTTAAGAATCAGCCAGAAATACAATTCGGTGGGAGAGTGCTTGCCTGTTGTATATTGTTGGTTCCAAGTTCAGTTCCTAGCATCACAGATAAAGTATCTGATTTTAGATTTACTTTGATAGCAGAGGTGATCCAGAAATCAAGATGTACTGATAAGGATTAAGTATGCCATAGTATGTATTTTCAGTTACCATCTGTATAAATGCAAAACAGATTTTCTTTTGAATTATAAAACTGTTGAGTGACTGCAAGTGCAGATTTAAAAGGGGGAAAACCTTTACACTGTATAATAGGTTTCCTGTATGAATCCAGCAAATTGTTCCTATTGGAAATAAATCTGTTGTTATTCTGTAATATTTGGTTGTTATTAAGATTCTTAACAGAGGCTCTAATTTCTTTGATTAATACAGGATTATTCATTCCCATGCCTGTTACTTAATTGATTTATTATTGGTGGTTTGTGGCTTTTAAGAAACTGATGTATTTATCTGACTTGTCAGATTTAGTGCTAGTTTTTTCATAGTATGTAATGATAGCTGATCTTTCACTCCTGATTGAATATATGTTGTTTACTGCTCTGTGACATGAACCTAGGGAGAGCAGGGCCTAAAAATAAAGTGGTCTAAGACTCCTGCATTTATTCAGCACATCAGACAATTTAAACTCCAAAGGTTAAGAAGAGTCACCTGCACAAGCAGAACTTGGCAAAAACATTTTTTTTTTTCCAGAGAGGCATATAGACAACAGCCAGTTGTAATGAATAAGCTAAAGTAAACTCCTATCCACTACACCTGGGAGAGTCAGGGAAGCACATTCCAAGAACAAGTCCATGTTTTTGAAGAAACTGAGATCACAAGACTCTTGTTTTCTTGGAGTTTCCTCACAAGCACTCATAATTCTCCTCTGTCCTCTCACTATTCAGACAATGTGTGCCTTGTCGTCTTTTTCTCCTCTTAATCTACCATTAATCTATCATTTTTTTTAAGAACCAGATTTTAGTGTCTTAGACTGTTATTGTCCTCTTTTCAGCTTTATCAATTTTAGTTTTTGTTTTTTATTATTTCCTTCTAATGCTTGCTTTGGTTTTACTTTTTTCTATTCTAGTTTCTTTTCTTTTCTTTCTTTCTTTTCTCTTTCTTTCTTTCTTTCTCTCTTTCTTTCTCTCTCTCTCTCTTTCTTTCTCTCTCTCTCTTTCTCTCTCTCTCTCTTTCTTTCTTTCTTTCTTTCTTTCTTTCTTTCTTTCTTTCTTTCTTTCTTTCTTTCTTTCTTTCTTTCTTTCTTTCTTTCTTTCTCTTTTAGTTTTATGTGCATTAGTGTTTTGCCTGAATGTGAAAGAGTTGGGTCTCCTAGGACCAACTAGGAGTTATAGCCAGTTGAGAGTCACCATGTGAATGAATGCTGGGAATTAAACTTAGGCCCTCTGGAAAAGTAGTCAGGGCTCTCAACCACTGAGCCGTCTCTCTCCAGCCCCTCTTTTCTGATTTCTTAAATTCAGTTGTTGCTGCTGACTTGATTCCTTTTCTTTTTTTTTCTTTTTTCTTTCTTTTCTTTCTTTTTTTTGAAAATTTTTTTGAAATTTATTTTATGTATGTAAGTACACTATAGCTCTCTTCATGCACCCCAACAGAAGAGGGCATTGGATCCCATTACAGATGGCTATTCGAGGAAAATACTTCCCAGTTATATTCCTATTTCTCGGTACGCTCATACGTTAGCTTTGCAAAAATCCGCGAAAAATCTCCCGAGTAAGTTTGGTAAATGCTGAATAAACTGCAGCTACAGTCAGGGTCGAAATGTTAAATGAGGAAAACAAAATGTTTAAGATCGCTCCAATCCTTTGTTCAGAACTGGCTTCCGCTATCGTGGAGCCAGTCTGCCTCACCCTCTCCCCTCTACTCCAGCCAGACCGGGATCTTCGCTTTCCCTCCCTCGAAAACACAACTGTCTCGGAAGCCAAGCTAACTGTTGGCGGCCACTCCCGAGCACGGCTCTCAAACGCAGCCATCCTCGAGGCTCGGCTGTGCGTCCTCTCGAATGTCATCTTCTCAAGATGGCCTTTCTCCCTCGCCAACGGACCCAAACAGCGCTAGGGAGGGAACGCGTCTTTCCGCCTTTCCTCCCAGTCTCCTGCCCACAGGACGTAAACATAAAGGAGTCCGCCCTGCTTTAGGAGTCACTGCTGTACCTGCAGAGCCACGACGACGTAAGGTGTGGGGCACACGACACACCCCCGGCTAAGGCTCCTGCCGGCTGAGAACTGCGCACCCGTACACAGGTCTGTTCATGCTCGCCGCACGCGTCTTTACACGCGTGAGCACCTATGTGTGCAACTACGTCCTTGTGTACAGAGATCGACGCCTCGGGGGCTAATGAATGGCTGCACCCTGGGCTTCCTAAAACCAACCGACCCGGCTGCAGCCTACGAGCGCCGCAACCCCGGGGCCAAAGAACCTGTCCAAGCCGTTCCGTCCCTCAAGCCACGTCTCCGAGGCGCCGGGACATTCTAGGGAAGGCTCCCGAGGGAGAGCGGAGGGCAGCAGGCCGGCTCGTGGCCTCCCCCGCCCGGCTCCGGCTCCGGCCCGGCGCGTCCACGTCCGCCCCACCCCGGCCCGCAGTGGGCCCGCCCCGCTCACCCGGCTCCCGGTTGATCTCGATGTCGAAGTGGCACTGCGGCCGGTCCTGGGCGCCCATCGCGAGCGCTGCAGCGGGACGGCGGCGAGAGCTGCGGACAGGGAGGAGGGCGCTGAGGGCGGGCGTCCGGGCCGGGGCGGGGCCCAGCCCGCCTGACAGGGGCGCGGCCGACGGGAGGCCGCTCGCCTGCCCGCCCACCCCAGCCGCGGCCACCCGCGCTCCCGTCCAGCTCCTCACCTGGCCACACAGCTCCGGAGAACGCCCTGCCGGCGCCACCGGAGCCTAACGTCACCAACGGAACGCCACCTCCTCCCCCGTTAGGGCCAGCCGCCGAGAGCCACGCCAGAGCTCGCGAGACTGGCCGCAAGTGTCGCGAGAGTTCGTCTCGCCGAGCGGGTGGCTCCTGTTCCGCAGCTGGAGTGACGGCCCTCGTGCCCCGCCCCTCAGAAGCAATTGTCCAATCCCGAGTGCGCAGACGTGTGTGAACCATGTACCATCGCGAGATTTCAGATTGCGTGGCCGGTGGGTGGACGAAGGGTGAAGTGGAGGTTTCCGGCCGACGTGGCCGGTGGCCTGTGCCCACTTGTAGTTGATACGGTCACGGTGTTTGTCTGGAGTTAAGAGGATCGAGGACCAGATGGAACCAGATGTGCCTCACTTGGCCGCCCCCTCGAGGCCAGCCTGGGTCACTGAGACTTTCTCAGAAATACAACGAAACGAAACAAAAAATCAAGGCAACGACCAAACCCCGAAGCGAAACCCAGCCTCTGGCGTTCACACCTGCGAGCCAGCGCTCGGTGGGTAAAGGCAGGAGACTCGGAAGTTGAAGGTCAGCCCGAGCTACCTGAGCCCTGCCTGAAGAAACCAAGCCAGTTGGCTGGAGCGATGCTCCCGCAGTTAAGATGGTCTACAGGCCGCTGTTGCAGAGGACCTGGGTTCAAAGCCCAACTCAGCAGCCTCGTGGTGGCCCACGGCCATCTCGTCTCAGGGTGACCATCGTGTTCCTGCAGCACTTAGTAGGCAAAAGGCAGGTAGATCTTGGCGAGTCAAAGGCCAGCCTGATCTGCACCGAGAGTACCAGGAAAGGCTACAAAGAGAGACCTTATAGTGAGGATTTTGGTTTCTTTAAAAACCCAGTTATAACTGAATATCTTTCCTTGATTCCAGGTGTGAGATAAGAGGCCACCCCACAGCAGACGATTATGCCTTGCCTGGTGCACTGGCCTAGTGCCTTTTGCCAGCTGTACATAGTTTACTTTCAGATGTCTAGGGTCTCTTCAAGGGTATGAATGCCAGGGCCCGAGAGGGGCTGGGACGCTCTGGGAATGCTGCAGCTCCTGGAGTTTTGCCAAGTGTTCGTGAGTAAAGAGGTGAGAAGAAACTGGAGATGTCCTGGCCGTGAAGACTGGACTTGCCTCAAGTAACTCAACACCCCCAATCTAGCAGGAAGCAGTCTAAGGAGGTCTGTGCCTCATTTCCCCTCTAACTTTCCTTTCTTCCTACCCAGTGTTGGGGAGTTGGACGAGATTAGGGTGGAATAAGGGTTGGAAGGGAAGTGGATATAAGACCCCAATAAAAAATAGCACCCACACAATCCTGTGTTTAAGGTAAAGGAGTGCTTTCTGTCCTCAGAGGACCCACACCAGGGGGGCACTCAACCATCTACAGGCTACATCTCTCTAGCCTTCCCAGGCCCAGACATGGTGCACATAGACTCATGAAAGCACATACACAAAATTTCAAAATAAGCAAAAGGTAATAACAAAAACAAGTAAAAACCAAACCTAGCAGGTTTGGAAGATTGGTTCCCACTTTGGATTCGGAGCTGTTGGGACAACTGTTTCTGTCTTGGCCTTTCTGTCACAACCAGGATTTTGTTTACCTTTTAAATACAGCCCCTGGTCTATGAAATGTGAAGATACCAGCACATAAATGCTTCCTTAGAAAAATATATGTTCTGAATATAACTCTTGTTACATACTTTGGCAAATACTTGCTCACGGTCGTGGCCCTGGCTTTTCATTGCTTTTGACTGTCTTCTGCCAAAGGATTTTATTTTATTTTTAAAAATTCTTTTATCAGGCTGGTGAGATGGCTCAGTGGGTAAGAGCACTGACTGCTCTCCTGAAGGACCTGAGTTCAAATCCCAGCAACCACATGGTGGCTCACAACCATCTGTACTGCTACAGTGTACTTATATATATAAATCTTTTAAAAAATTCTTTTACCAATAAAAAAATGTTACTTCCTAGAGCTGAAAATTGTTTGTAGGAATTATCATATTTTTGTTAGTTTTTAAGAACTAGTTTCATTTTGGGGGATAAATGCATCATTTCTACATGTATATATACATACATATACCTCCCTAAGCACAATCTGCTCAGTCCATTTGTGTGTGTTACTTGTGTGT
Organism: Apodemus sylvaticus; assembly: GCF_947179515.1. Lineage (NCBI taxonomy): Eukaryota > Metazoa > Chordata > Mammalia > Rodentia > Muridae > Apodemus > Apodemus sylvaticus. The sequence continues at coordinate 2,443,515 of NC_067478.1, forward strand.
TTTCAGGACTGACCATTTGGTGTTGGATGACCAATTGGTGCACTCTTCCCTGGAACAGACTATTCCTTCTGCTGTCAACCCTCCTTAGTTGCCAGTGGTTCTTCGTGTCGAGTTGAGGACTCCAGTTTGGCATTTCTGTCATCCTTGTTCAGCTCGTGTTTACGTAGTCAAGTTGGTGAGACTTAATGGTGCTAAGTAGCCTCTGACATTACTAGGAGACAGAATCTCATAGCAAACTCCCTGATTCTCTGGCTCTTAGAATCTTTTTGTCCCCTCCACAGGAAACATTCCCTGAGCCCGGGGGTGGGAGTTGTTTTGTAGATCTGTTGGGACTGGACTCTACAACCCTGTGTTTTGACTAGTTGTGGCTTTCTGTAATGGTCTCTGTTTATTGCAAAGGGAAGTTTCCTTGATGAGGGATAAGAACTACACTTACCTAGGCTAGCCCTGCAAAGTGTCTTATTCTGGTGGTCAGTTGATCCTGCATTTTGTGGTTGTTTCCTTCAATTTGTGCTTCTGTACTCAGAATCCCCTGGAGGCTGGGGATGTAGCTCAGTGGTCTAGGACATGCCCTGGGTTCCATCTGCAACACCAGAAAATGAAGGGAGAACGGAAGGGGAGGGAGGAAGAAGAGGACAGACAAGGGAAAAGGAGATGTTGCAGAAATATTTAAAAAGCACCATGCGTTCCAGCGCTTGTGCCAGCAACTCTGCCCTGGCCCAGCTGACTCTGGCTCTAGCTGGCCCTTGCAGCGGGCAATCGCTGTGTTCCCAGCTCTGGTTCTCACCAAGCAGAACCGCCATGTTCCCTTGCTCCACCTGGTGGGGCGCTGTCCCACCAGGCTACTCTCTGCCCCCCAACTCTCCGGCAGGGCTGCAGCTCACAAGTTCCCTTTGCTGCCATGCCAGCCCATACTGCAGACCGTCCACCCCACGGTCAGCCACAACACCCAGCAACCCGGGTGTTAAAGCTCTAGAAGCGTATAATTAACCAAACAGATTTATGTATGAATAAACCCTCAATTCACAAGATGCTAATAATTTAAGAACCAACTGATGATAAAAGCTGCCTACCGAGATTAGACAAATTATCCCAATTATTATATCCTTTATGCTGCTATAACTACCTACCTGTGGCTATTTAAAACCGTGCTGGTTCAGGTTGTTCTGTCTGTCTGCCTCCATCTTGGCTTTACCTCTCCCCAGAGGCTCTGTCTCCCCAACTCTTTGTGCTGCCTCCCTTTTCCCTGTCCACAGGCCTCCTGCTGCACTAATATTTTAATGTGATTGGACAGGGAGAGAAATGGATGTGTAGACTTCAAGTTCAAGAAAACTTTTTCATCTGGGAATTTGAATTTAAGTTTAAATCCAGTCTTCATGTCTCAAGTATGGTGGGACTCATATCTTGGAGCCCTGCCTGGTTTTAGACAAATGTCCCTTTGTTGAAGACTATCTTTATTTAAAGATTTATTTATTATTATGACTATACTGCAGCTGTGTTCAAACACACCAGAAGAGGGCATCAGGTCTCATTACCGATGGTTGTGAGCCACCATGTGGCAGCTGGGATTTGAACTCAGGACCTTTGGAAGAGCAGTCAGTGCTCTTAACCACTGGGCAATCTCTCCAGCCCCGGAGACTATTTTTTTTAACCCATGAGTTGCTTGGTTCTATGACCACATACCATTATCAGTGCCACCCTGCCTTTATAAAACTGTAAGGTTTGCATCATATAATCTTTACCACCTTAAAACCATCTTTAAGTGCAGTTCAGTGGTATGAAGTACACTCACCTTGTGGTTGTGGCCATCATCAACCAACTCAGATAGTTTGTTATCTGGAAGAAAATATCTCCCTCATTCTCTATACCCACTTTGTACATCCACATTTACCCTTCCTGTGTGTAGAATCACTGTGGCATGTATTCTGGCCATCAGCTTGACTGCATCTGGAACCTACTGAAAGTCTAAGATGTTGGCACTCCTGAAAGGGTTTTCCTGGATTATTTGAAAGCTGAAGACAACCCTAAACTGAGCCACACTTTCTGCAGTACCCATATAAAAGGACACGGAAGGAAACTCCAGTTTTTACCTGCTGTACTCTCTCACTACCAAGTTCATTCATCCTGTCACCGAGTCATCACTGTGTTGGTTGGTATTAGAACCAACTTATCTGGGATTCCTACAGACTGAAGACCATCAGCTGTCCAGGAACCCCACCCCCCACCCCCACCCCCCAGGCCTCCAGTGCAAGATCAGGACTTCTGAGATATCCATCCTCAAGGGCCGATTAACAGATTTTCAATGAAGAGTAAGCCCTTCCAAGGTCTCTGCTTCAGCTGCAGCCCAGACCCCTGCCCTGACTTCCCTCCCCGCAAGGGCTGTAAGCAGGACATGTAAGCCATGGAAACCCTGCCCTCCCTGACAGCTCTTTCCTCTACAAGTTGCTTTTCACCATGGAGCTGTAGCACAGCAACTGAAAGCAAACTGATACTTACGTTGTCTTACTTTATGGCTGGCTGGTTTCACAGTATAAAAGCCAAGTATCTTTAAAGTGCATATATCTTGTATATCAGGCTTTCAAGCAGGAAGGGAACAAGTGAGAGTAATGGGGGTGAATATGATCAGACACATTACATACATGTGTAAAAATGTCATTAAACGTTTTATATATATGCTAACAAAAACACTTTTCCTTTTTCCAGGGCTCACGTGGCCCAGGTTGGCTTTGACATCCTGCCTCCTCCTCCTAGGTTGCCTTGGGCTGGTGGTTAAAGTTTTTCCTTCTTTTTGCCTCTCAGCATTGAATGTGCCCTTTGCTTGAATCTCAAGCAGGAGTACTTGCTTCAATCTCTCTCCCTGAAAAGAGACTTCTTTAACAGTTATAAGCTGTTAAAGAAGAAAAGAGGTGAAAGAAAGGAGAAAATAGGGCTGTGTGAAGATGGCATTAGTTTATGTGGGATACTGAGGACAAGTGTGTATTATTATTACATGTTATCAGATAATTAAGCACTATTGTTGATAATGACAATGACACTGCTGTCATACATCTCAGGTCCTCACGGTTCTTCTGTGGGATCTGTTTTATTACTAAAATATTTACAGTAGAATACAGTAGAGTCAGTAGCAAGTTTCTTCACAGTCTAAAATGAATGGGACTTTTTGCCCATATTCTGAGCAGCTCTGTTTCGCCGGAGATAGGTTCCATTCAGTCACTCCTCATTACAGCCTCCTGGAAGATTACTCCACTGCCTTTGTGAGACTGCCTGTGTTGGCATCTGCGATGGTAGCTAAATAAATGAGATTTCTATGTAACACATGCTGATACCTATGGGTAAAAAACAAAAATTAGACGCTTGTTTTTACTCGCCAGGCAAGCTAAACCTACCCACTGAAGTGGGACAGCTTTCCCACTGACTCAGTGATGCAGGTCATCAACCAAATGGTCTTTACTATATAGCCTTGGCTATCTTCAAACTCAAGAGATCCATCTGCCTCTGGCTCTTCAAGTATACCACCACACCTGGCTTTACCAACCTTGTTTAGCTTAGAATCTTGGCCATTTCCACTCCCACATCTACCCCTCCAGGTCAGTAACTATGCCCTTTTGGCCTGGACTACCACAGCAGTCTCCTCATCCCCATGGTCTATATTGCAGCCCCACTGCATTCTACAGAGCGGGAGGGACCACAGCAGTTTAAATCAGGATCCTGTCATGTAACTGTCCTAAAGCCCTTAAAGATGCCATCTAATTCCTACAAGGTCTTATGTGGTGGGGTCTCCAGTCCCTTCTGTGTCCTCCTGTGCCTTTCCCGTCACTGAAACCGGAACACAAGGCCCTCCTTGGTATGCCTGAGGATATCCAGCTCCTTTGGTCTTATTTCTGGGGCTCAGCATTCTCTCAGTGTTACCTTATGAAGGACACTCTGCACCCTGTCTTCTACCTACCCCACCTGATTTCTGCAGTGCTGGAAACTGAACCCAGGGCTTCCTGTATATGATAGGCATGCCCCGACTTTATTCCATTTAAGCACATATTCTTTTTTTTTTTTTTTCTGTCCCCTGAGACAGGGTTTCTCTGTGTAGCCCTGGCTGTCCTGGAACTCAGTCTGTAGATCAGGCTGGCCTCTAACTCAGAAACCTGCCTGCCTCCCAAGTGCTGGGATTAAAGGCATGTGTCACCTTTGTCCAGCTAAAAACACATATTCTTACATGTCTATTATATTTTTCCGCTCTGGTTCTAGAGTCTAGAATGTCAGCTCCACAGAGAGTAGGAATCTCTTGTGCTTCTTATTCACTATACATTGTTTCCTCGTCTGTAGTACCACTGCTGGGTATGGTGGTGCATCTTAGTCCCAGCACATGGGAGGCAGAGGCAGGGGAATCTCTGACTTCACAGCCAGCCTGGTCTACAGAGCAAGTTCCAGGACAGCCAGGGGTACATAGGGAAACCTTTCTCTCTGTGCATTTGTGTGTGCACAGGGGTAAGAGGTGTAGAATAAAGGAGACCCTTGTATGACCAAAGTAAGCACATGACACAGCCATTGTCAACTGCTGGCCACTCAGGAAGTCATTAGACTTGAGAAATACAACCTCCTCAATGTGAAAAAACAGAATAAATGTGTAGGATCTTTGCACAAGAGTCAGTATATCAAAAAAAAATATGCTGCAGGCATTCTCTAAACATGAGAAAAGTATTATAAAATGTAAAAAGGCAAACCTCAAATGCTGATGTCAAACATAAACACCACAAAATGGTAATCCTGCTATTCCATTAAGATACTTAGAGAAGGGCTGTAAGTGACTTTTTAAGAGGCAAAAAAGGAATGGGGTTTTACATATATTTAAGTAATAAGCATTTTCTATGAGAAATGGGGCCTAGAACTTGGACCAAATTTAGGGTCTCAGATTCTGTTTCTTCCCATTCTGACATCCGATAAGAGAGTGCATTCTATCCTGAATTAAACTGGTATAACGTAGAAAAATCCCTTTGTGATCGTGTGTATCTCCCACAGATTGCTGGTGAACCAAACGGCCTGACTACGTTGGGGGGATGCAAGTGAAATCCACGAATAAAGAGACCATGCTCTTACAGAGTCTAGTTTTGGGACCCTTTCCTCTGTGACCAGTGGACAGGGTTTTCTGTGAAACCCTGACAAATTCCAGGTTCTATCATAAACTGTCAATAAGGTTTTGAGTAGTTAAGTAAATAACCTTTAGAGGGCGCAGCACAGTCTTGCTACATAATCTTAGGGGGCCATCCGGCCGCAGCCAGCCCAGTGCAAGGATTACAGGCGTGCAGCAAGCACCATTCAAGCCAAGCTGCCTCTTCCGCACCTCCCTTTTCTCGCCGGCTCCTCACCCAGGGCTGCCGCACGTCCCCAGTGGCACTTACTGGACGCACTCGTTCGCTCGGCCCTTGTTCTGATACTCCACGATACAGCGGATCAGCTGGTCATTCTCCTCCAGGAGCTGAAAGATGGGCGAGGAGGAAAAGCAGGGGGCTCTTAGGAGGAGGTCCGGGGCAGGGGCCGAGCTGACTCTGCTCCCATTCCTTCCCCGGCCCCACCACAGGCTATCCCCACCACGGTCCGGCCCCTGCAGGAAGCTCCTGCACCAGGTCTCGGGCTCGCGGTCGCTTACCCGCTGGATAGTCTCTTGGTTGACCTTGGCCTTGCCGCGTAGCCAGTCAGGAGCGAAGATGACGGACATGCTGCAGAAAAAAAAAAAAAAAGAAAAAAAAAAAAAAAAAAGCTCGGAATCCCGAGCAGGGAGTCCCTCGAGTCGCGCGCTGCTGACGTAAGCCTGCGCCTCCCCGGCGTGGAGGCGGGGTGTTAAAGACTCGACGCTAATTGGTGCTACGTGGGGAAAGGCGGGGCGTCGCCTTTGATTGGACGCGCGAGCTCGCTCTTGTTCTTGCGTAGTCTGTGACGCTACTTTAGGGCCAGGACTTTGCTGATGATTGATGGCCAAGGGCTGGCTGGTTTCTCGGCGTGGCTCCCCTGTCCTTAACCCTTCTAGTTCTGGAACAGTGGGAACTGAGAAGCTCTTTCCAGTCAGATCAAACTGGAAAGCACGGATACTAGCTTTCCTCTTATCCTGGAAGATACATGAATGTGCCTAGAGTATTTCTGGGCAGTAAAAATGAAAAACAGCGTGTGAGGCAGGGGCCAGTGGTTAAGATCATCCTTGCCTGCTCTTCCAGAGGACCAGAATTTGATTCCCAATTCTAGTGGCTCACAACCATCTGTAGCTTAAGCTCCAGCAGATCTACTTAAGCTCCAGCGGATCTACTGCCCTCTTCTGGCCCGCACAGGTACCCAAATAAATGTGGCAAACACACCTGTAACACATGAGTAAAGGTTTATTATGAAATCGTATTGCTTGTTGCTACCCTAAAAAGGACTAGCATTTTCTTCATTTTACAGAACGGAAAATGGATGCATTTCCTCGAGTCTTATTGGTCAACGAACTTCATTCTTTTTGTTTGTTTGTTTTTGTTTTTCGAGACAGGGTGTCTCTGTATAGCCCTGGCTGTCCTGGAACTCACTTTGTAGACCAGGCTGGCCTCGAGCTCAGAAATTCGCCTGCTGCTGCCTCCCGAGTCATGGGATTAGAGGCATGTGCCACCACTGCCTATCCCTAGAGGGAAGATCTTGAGAGCTACCCTAGAGCTTCGTTTCTTTGCCCTAGAACGGGTTTGCCCACCCTCATTTAGGCGTATAAAGCAGCAGCTTCCACCTCATTCCGGGCATGAGGATCCAATGAGAGAAGTTGGGGTGAGCTGTCTGTGTGGGGTTGGACTCATAGATTCTTGCTTCTCAAGTTCCAACATCAGTTCCTCCCAGAGATTCTACAGAAGACAGGATGGGCAGAGTGGGGTCATCAAGAGCACACACCTTGCTTAGTACCACTCTAGCCTCAGTAATTCCTATTTGGAGGTAGAGGACTGATTTCAGCAGGAGGTATATTCGAGGAGGGGCAGATATAGGGGGCAGGGAAGAAGTCTCAGCATGAAGGTGTGGATATCAGGGACACCTGCTGGATGCAGGAAGGATCCAGCTGAGGCTGGCATTATGTGTGGTGCAGATCCACATGACAGCAGCATTTACAGCCCAGGAGGACACTGGTGGTGGATCAAAGGATGGTGCACAAGGGTGTCACTATGTCAGAAACAGTGTGGTAAATGTGATCCCCTCTGGACTCCCAACCCACGGGAAATGACATGAAAATTTTAAAAGAATTAATGAATAGAACAAAGCATGGTGGGCAGTGCGGGAGGGAGGAGGCATGAGCTGGAGGGGAGGACAGAGATCAAATGTCTAAACTTATAAATAACTGGACATGGAAGTTGTCTGTGGAGCTGTAGAGATTGTGGGGATGGGGAGCTGAAAAGGCTTGCTTGGAATGTCACCTCTGGAGAAGACAGTGGTCACAAGTGGTCAGTGCTTGGAGATGTGGACTGGGATTTTAGGCACTACACTTTACCCGTTTCCTATTTCAGTCTATGGTAGAGCCTAAGACTCACCAGATGTGCCAGACAGAAGGTGAAGGAACATTCTACTCAAATCACTCACGCCTCAGATATTAATATCCCATGGCTTCATCACATTAAAAAAATATCTTGTTCATTTATTTTGGTTTTAAGACAGTGTCTGGAGTCCTGTGGTGGTGGCACACGCCTATAATCCCAGCACTCTGGAAGGCAGAGGCAGGTGGATTTCTGAGTTCGAGGCCAGCCTGGTCTACAGAGTGAGTTCCAGGACAGCCAGGGCTATACAGAGAAACCCTGTCTCGGAAAAAACAAATCCAAAAAAAAAAAACCACTGTCTGGGACTAGAGAGATGGCTTAGCGTTAAGAGCACTGACTGCTCTACCAGAGGTCCTAAATTCAAATCCCAGAAAATACATGGTGGTGCACAACCATCTGTAATGAGATCTGATGCCCTCTTCTGGTGTGTCTGAAGACAGCTACTATATAATAAATAAATAAATCTTTTTTTTTTTTTAAGACAGTGTCTCACAAAGGATGACCTTGGGCTTCTGATTCTCCCTCTGTATCTTTTGAGTGCTGGGACTCCAGATGTGGTTATGGTGCTGAGGACAGATGTCAAGGCTTCACTCACGCATGCTTTACGAACAGTCCCATGCATGCATGCTCCGCAAACATTCCCTCATGGGCACCACATCCCAGCCTGGAGTTCTTTATTTTTGCTTTTTAAAACATTTTGTTTAGATTTATTTCTGTGGATGAATGTTTTGCCTGCATATGTGTATGTGCACCACATGCCTGTCTGGTGCCTGTGGATATCAGGAGAGGGTGTTAAGTTATCTAAAGTTACAGATGTTTGTGAGCCACTGTGTGCACATAGAGAGTCAAGCCCAGGGCCTCTGCAAGAGGAACAAGGTGATCTGAAGTCCTGAGCCAACTCTCTAATCCCCCTGATTTTTTTGAAATAGGGTCTCTGTAGTCAAACTTGCCTAGGATTCACTATTTCACTGAGGCTAGCCTCAGATCCACGGCAGGCTCCTCTGCCTGCCTCCTGAATCTGGTGAGTACTGATAAGACAGGAGTAAGACACCACACTCTTGTCTTAGGGTCTTACTGCTGTGAACAGACACTATGACTAAGACAGCTCTTATAAGGACAACATTTAATGGGGGCTGGCTTACAGGTTCAGAGGTTCAGTCCATAATCATCAAGGCGGGAACATGGCAGCATCCAGGTGCTGAGAGTTCTACATCTTCATTTGAAGGCTGCTAGGATAAGGGTCTTAAAAGCCCACACCCACAGTGACACAACTACTCCAACAGAGCCACACCTTCTAATAGTGCCACTCCTTGGAACAAGCATATATACACCATCACAACTGCTAAATCCGGAGTTTTCGTTTTGTTTTTTTTTTTCAACTTTTTGTTTTGTTTTGTTTTTTGTTTTTCCAAGACAGGGTTTCTCTGTGTAGCCCAGGCTGTCCTGGAACTCACTCTGTAGATCAGGCTGGCCTCGAACTCAGAAATCTGTCTGCCTCTGCCTCCCAAGTGCTGGGATTAAAGGCGTGCACCACCAACAACTGGCTAAATCCCGGAGTTTTCAAGGTCTAGTTCCAAATATTCTCTCTCTAGACAGGGCACACAGTGGATAGTGTATTGGGCTCCTTCATGTTTTTCTCCTTGTGAATGTTATGAACTAACCTTGTTGAGGCTTGTTAAAGACCAGCCCTGACTTGGCATGGGAGGTAACCATGGCATGACTTGAATACCAGAACACAATAACGCCCAAAGGCCATCTTAGACTGTTACAAGTCTTCCTGTGTTTGTTTTGTAATTTGTCTGTAGTTACATAAGCCCTGTTTCCATTTCCACCCACAAGAGAAATGCCTTTAGAGAAATGTTTAGAAGTCTCTCATGTAACCCATCTACCCAGCTGCTAGGTTGGCACCCACTGTAGGCTTCTCCAGAGACACGGAAAGGATAGGCTATCTCTGTCTATATGATGAAGGAAGGCTTATTAGGAGAATGTGCTCCTGTGGTAACAAAGGCTGGGAACCAGGGGTACCAGTTCTGAGGTTTACTGACTTACACTTAGCCTCAGAAACAGGAAAGCTGGGACTGGGGATGAAGCCCAGTGGGTAATGCTCTTGTCTGGAAGGCAGGAAGCCCTGCGGTTGAGCTCCAGAGCCACACAAGCTGGCTGTGGAATCACACATCACTAATCCCAGCGCCCAGGAAATGGAGGTAGTAGGATCACCTTCAGAGTCACAGTCGGCTACACAGTGAATTCAAGGTCAGCTTGGGATACGCAAGACCCTGTCTCAAGGAATAAAAATGAAGTGTCGGCAAAGCTGATGGTGCAACGTTAGTGAGAAGCCGAGGTCCTGAGAACCAGAGACCGGGACTCACTGATGGGAGTTCCAAGGAGAGCCTGGAGTTCTGAGAGGATGGCAGGGCTGATCTGGGGTTCTGTAGCTCAGGTATTCTATCAAAAGAGATACATCCTCAGCCCCACAATGTACGATGCACAAGCGAATGTCTCTGAAACACACCAAGTCTCCTTTGCCCAACCGCCCTGAAAGTTGGGGAAGCGTTCCCTGAGCCCCTACTCCAAGACAACTAACTGTTCCTGTAAATTCTCTCTGGAACCCATGCTTCTGCGAAGCATGTCTCATGTTTAGACACCGGCGCTCCTGCCTGGTTCCTTACCCTCTTGTCTTGATTCGGTTTCTGTGTTCACACTTGCTGTGTACAGAGTGAAGTGGCACACAGCGGAGCTCAGCATTTGTCAAAACAGTTTAAGGGCCTAACTTTGCTACCCAATCTCCCTCCAGCCTCACCGCAAGGGTGTGTTGCTCGGGGATCGGACTTTGGCACCTCCTCCAGGCTGGCAGAAGGCTGTGCTCTTCGGATCCTCTATCTCGAGCCTCCTGCCCAGCTGCGTATCCTGCAAGAACCCTCGCCCAGGGAGTGTCACTCCAGTCTCACGGGGCCTAGACGCCTCCGGAGAACAGTCCTGTCCGCTCCGGGCCAGGCATCGAGGGGACATCGGAGCCTCTTCATACCGCTCGAGGTGACTCACACGTGGGACTCCAGCCCTGCGGAGGAGACGCTGGCGGAGGGGAGCAAACAGGGGCCAGCCCCGGGTAGATTCACGCAATTCCCGGGTCTAAACAACTGAACAGCAGAGACGCCCCACGATTGGTCTGTTTGGGTGTGAGCGTCGCTAGGCAGCAGCGAATGGGAGCTCACGGTGTGCGCATGCGCACCACATTCTACCTCCTGCAGCCCGGCCGCGGGTAGCCTGCACCCCGCCGGCCGCCGGGGTGGGCTGCGGTGGCCGAGGCAGAGGTCGTCCGCGGGGGGCGAGGTGAGGTTAGCGGGTCAGGAGGGCGTGGAGAGGTGGGGTCGGGGTCCAGGCCGCTGGGCTGCAGCCCGGGCTGGTGGGACTGCGCCGAGGCCCGGCCCCCTGCATGGTGCGTACCTGCTGTGATGCTGTGCCCGCTGCCCGGGGCGGAGCCGAGGCGTGTCTCGGGAGGGCGGGGCAGTGGTTCCCGTTTTTCTGGGACTGAGCTCTAGTTCTGGCATTTGCTCTATTTGAGAGCAAACTTTCCTTAGCTGCTGGTGTTGCAGGACTTGGCTTCTTCAAGGCCTGGTCACCCCAACTTTCTTGGACTTGATAACCCGGGACAAAGAACCTGCGGAGCAGGGCGGGGGTCAAGCCTGCAAAAAGCCAAATCCGGGGAAGGAACTGTGTTGCCTCTGATGAAAGGAATTGGTACAGTTTGCGGTTTTGTGAAGCAGGGCCCCATGTAACTCGACTTTGGCCTTGAACTTGGGATCCTCCTGTCTCCACACCACAACCCCCGGCCCCCATGTTCTGGGATCACGGGTGTATGGCCTCCATGCCCAGCTCAGTAGTGGTGTAGCTGGTTGACGAGATCAGAGAAACTAAAGCAACCCTCAGCGCAGAGCCAAAGTGTCTGTAGAAGTCCACACAGAGCATTTATTCAGGTAAAGAACCTGTCAGGGAAATGCAAACGGGGACAGCTTTGAGTGGCCGATTCAGTGGCTCTGCAGCTTTCTCGGGAAGACCGTTGTAGACAGATCCCTAGAGATACCGCTTAAATGTTGTATGGACAACAGAGAGGACATCTTGAGGTCTCATAAAGAATTTCAGATCAAGCCGGGAGTGAAGGTGCCTGTCGTTAATCCCAGCACTCAGGTGGCAGAGTTAGGGTCAGTGCTTGGCCAGACAAGACAGCTGACTTTAGAGTATAATACACTAGGTATGGACAGGTGGTTTTATTTTATTTTAGAGACAGGGTTTCACTACGTAGCCCTGGCTGGTCTGAAACTTACTGTGTAGACGATGCTGGCCTGGAGAGCTGCCTGCCTCTTTCAAGTACTGGGGTTAAAGGTGTGTGTCACTGACCTTTAACTCCAGCAGTTCACCCACCCCTTAGTTCTTTTTTAGACAGGCTATCCTGTAGCCTAAACTGGCCTTTAACATGCCACTGAGCTGGGGGTGACTTTGAACTCCTGACCTTCCTACCTCCACTCCCCAAGTGCTTATGAGCATAAGCCACCACACTCTGCTTTAAAAAAAAAAGATTTATTTTATATATGCTAGTTCACTGTCATTGTCTTCAGACATACCAGAAGAGGGTGCCGGGTCCCATTACAGATGGTTGTGAGCCACTGTGTGGTTGCTAATCGAACTCAGGACCTCTGGAAGAGCAGTCAGTGCTCTTAACCGCTGAGCCACCTCTCCAGCCCCCACAATTTGCTTTTTAAGGGGCAGTTGTAGGGCCCCTTCCTCTACCAGCAAGTCTCTGATTAGAGCATGCTAAAAAAAAAAAAAAAAAAAAAAAAAGCAGAGTCTCACTATAGCCCAAGCTCTCAGGTGCTAGGATTACAGGTTTGAGACCCACACTGCCTCTGGTTAGGTGTTAGCAGTACTGCGGTGGAGAGGTGGAGAAGGGGGTCTTCGGAGAGATGATGGCTGTGAACTTTGAGGTTTGGTATGAAGGTCCACATGCCATAGAAAGGATATGGAAGTCAGAGATGGAAGCCTGCTTCTTCCTCCTGATCCTTAGCGTTCTCCTCACCTGGGATGGGGTCCAAGGAAGAACGTAGTAGCACTATCTCCTCGTTCCTCTGCATCCTGGGAGATTGGGCTCAACCCATTGCCTGTAGTGGCTTTGTGTTTGTGGAGATCTGTGCACGTTCCCCTGTGTGCCTCGGATAATGTCTGCATTAATTATAACATCTACATACAGTGCTGTGTGTAAGATTGCTGCATATCGCGTTGTTTTGGAAATCGTGACAAGTCTACATATCCACAGATGCAGTTGGGTTTTGTTTTGTTTTGTTTTTTAAGAATATTTTCCATCTGAGGTTGGTTGCATCTGTAGGTGCAGTACCCAATATAGACCTGAGCTGACTGAGATCAGTCTTTTTGACTAAGGCCAAATGCAGGGGGATGGCCTTGATCCTCTTCCTGTCCAGGTCAGTTCCCTTCTGTTTTCAGCTCTTAGAGATGCCATAGTTGACCTCAACGCCCTCTGTATCCCATCCATAAGCAACCTGGAGCCTAGAGGATCCCAACTGGGGCATCGGGTCTCAGATCTTGAATCGGAGAGTGAATCCATCATGGGCTTCCTGTCCTCTTAGCATGCCCTCTCCCTATTGGCCACCCCGCTTGCTTGCCTTCTGTAGCTGTCTTCAGACACCCCAGAAGAGGGTATCAGATCTCATTACAGATGGTTGTGAGCCATCATGTGGTTGCTGGGATTTGAACTCATGACCTTCGAAAGAGCAGTCAGTGCTCTTCATTGCTGAGCCATCTCTCCAGCTAGAATCTCTTTGTGATTGGTCTATACCTGATTTCCAGGGTTTTATCTGCACTTAGTAGGGCCTGGAAAAGCCTACTCTGCACTTCGGAACAGAGCGGCCACATCGCCCCTACTCTCCCCTTTTCTAGTCTGAGTTTTGGAGTTGGGGTTTCACTCTGTGGTCCCAACCGATTTTGAACTCAGGACTCTCCCCCCTCAGCCTCTGAAGAGCAAGGACAACAGGACTATAGGTACGCCCTCTTACTAGGGAGTAGTTTGCACTATGGCCCCAAGTTTACAAACATCAGTCCCCACAAAGATCAGCCTCCCTTTCTTATAAACTCTTCTTCCTTCCTTTGGAACTGTGATTGTTTGCTTGCGTGCGGAAGTCGGCCCTGGGGGCTTTGCACAGTAGGTGGATGTTCTACCTCTGAGCTATAACATCCCACCCCAACATGCAGGTTACTAAAGAGAAATAGTGTGTAAAAGCTTTGTCTCCATTAAAACTCTTCCTCAGCTGGGTGTAAGTCCCTCAGCGCCTCAAGCGGCTGCGTCTCAATCCCTTAGACACGGGTGACATATCCAGAATACCACCTTTATTCAGTCATCAGAGTTAGCTTGAAGGATTTAAAGGTTTCAGTCTTGGCAGCTCTCGTACAGCGGGTGGGACAGAGCTGGAAGCAGCTGGAACTTTGAATTACCCTATTGAGGACAAGCAGGTTTGGTCAGTAAAAGCCTTGTGGGTAAAGGATTACTGTCACCTGCAAACCCATTTCCTCCTTGCAGTCTGTCAGGGTGTGGGTCTGTCTTAACCCTTCTGCTGTAGCTTTGATTCATTGGCTTTCTCATTTTTCTTTCTTTCTTTCTTTCTTTCTTTCTTTCTTTCTTTCTTTCTCTCTCTCTCTCTCTCTCTCTCTCTCTCTCTCTCTCTCTCTCTCTCTCTCTTTCTTTCTTTCTTTCTTTCTTTTTGATTTGGTTTTTTCGAGACAGGGTTTCTCTGTATGGCCCTGGCTGTCCTGGAACTCACTCTGTAGACCAGGCTGGCCTCAAACTCAGAAATCCACCTGCCTCTGCCTCCCAGAGTGCTGGGATTACAGGCGTGTGCCACCACCACCTGGCTCATTTTTCTTTCCTAGTACCACATGAGACCATACTGACCACATGAGGCCTTGTTAGGAGTTAGTGTTTTGAAACCCAGGGTTGTTCTGTTCTCAAATTGATCTTTTGTTCTTCCTCTGTCTCAGTTAAAAACATTTCAAAAATGTTTTTTAAAAACCAGTTCTGTTGACCTCTGCGTGCTCAGTGCACTTCTCTTCTTTCCTGGAACCAGTCTCTGCACTGGCCTTGCAAGGCTATGAAGCCCACAGTGCCCTCTGGTGGCCACTGGCTATGCAAGGCTATGAAGCCTACAGTGCCCTCTGGTGGCCACTGGCTATGCAAGGCTATGAAGCCTACAGTGCCCTCTGGTGGCCACTGGCTATGCAAGGCTATGAAGCCTACAGTGCCCTCTGGTGGCTGGCCTGGCCCTGCAGGAGCAGCAGTGACTTTGAAACTTGGCTTTTGTTCTTAATGTAGTAGATGTGCTAGACCCCGGGGCATGAGAAGTAGCTGTCTGACAGAGGGCAGGAGTCAGACCAGTCTGGCAAGCCTGGAAGGTTTTGGGATGAAGGGGTTGAGATCTCAATTGCTGTGTGTGTGTATGGGTGTGCGTGAGTATATGTAGGTGTGTGTAGGTGTATGTGTAGGTATGTGTGTGTATAGGTGTGTGTGTGTGTGCAGGTGTGTGTAGGTATGTGTGTGTGAGTATATGTAGGTGTGTGTAGGTCTATGGTAGGTGTGTATGTGCATAGGTATGTGTGTATAGGTGTGTGTGTGTGCAGGTGTGTGTAGGTATGTGTGTAGGTGTATGTTTGTGTAGATGTATGTGTTTACCTGCCCGAGAAAGGCATGGGTGACTAGAAGACAGGAGTGGTTTTGGAGTAAGGCTGTCTTCCTGGCCTGTGCCGCTGGTGTATCCCATTGAACAGAGGGCCCAACAGACAGGGTCGCAAAGAGGGCTGCGCTGCACGGAAAGCCCAGTCAGAGCTGCTTTGGCCACCAGGCCACCCTCGGAGGCCAGCCCTTGCTGGGCTGACTCATACACAGATGCACAGGCCCTGTCCTATCCAGATGTGCAGTGGAGTCAGCGGGGAGCCCAACCCCCGCGGGCTCTGTGGCCGTGCTAACTGGGTTTCCGTCCATCATGATAGGTACACGGCCCAGATCTATTTCCTGTTGTTTCTTGATGTGTTCACACAGCATGGCCAAATGTTTAATATCTTACCATGGTGTGATGTGCTAACTGACTCCCTTCAGCCATCTGCAAGGGCTCAGTCATCATCTTGGAGACTGACTGGCTTTGTATCAGGCAGCAGACATTCCGGAGGATGTGCTCTTTCAGCTCCGCAGCTGCCTTCCGCCTCTCCCTGCCCCCACCACGACAGTGCCCAGACTCAGGCACACCCCTCCATTTTCTAGAGTGGCTATTGAACTGCTTAGCATCGTCTTCCCTGGGTAACCTGACACACACACACTGCTGTTGGGTCAGGCACTTCCTGCCCCTTTAGGGCCCTCAACTCTATAACCTGCTGCTGCTGCTGCTGCTCCTGCTCCTGCTCCTGCTCCTGAGTCCTGCTGGCCCCGCCTCTTTCTCCATCCCTTTGTCCCTTGTCGCAGTTCACTTAGTTCTGGGAAGGAAAGCCTTCAGTAAAGAGGAGAAAAAAAGGTCACAAATGAGGGAGGGAAAGCGTTGGAAGTGGCACAGGAGAGACTGTTTGCGTTTCCCGGCCTCACTGACACAGCATCTTTCCTTTCCTCAGGTGTCCTCATGACTTCTCTCTCGGACCATGTCCATGATCCTTTACGCCAGCGTTGTTCGGGTGAGGGACGGCCTGCCCCTCTCAGCCTCCACTGACTTTTACCATGCCCAGGAGTTTCTGGAATGCCGGAGGCAGCTCAAGACCTTAGCCCAGAGGCTGGCTCAGCATCCAGGCCGAGGCTGTGCAGAAAGTTGTGACTTCCGTATCTAGTAAGTAAGCGCCTCTCCGGGACCTGAATGTCAAGGTGGTGCTGCTGAAGGCAGCTTGGGCAAAGGAAGGTTCAGTCTCTGCAGTCAGAGGCTGTGTACACTTGGGACAGGCTAGGGAAGGAGCGGTGTCCATCTTCAGAGCCCTGAGGCAGCACCCGCGTGTGCGGACCTTCTCCCATGGGCACCATGGGCACCCTTCAGCCATTTCATTTCCCACTTAGGTACAGTAGAAGGAAAGAGATGGGAAGAAGCTACAGGGAAATGCCAGTGAGGAAAGAGGAGAGAGCGGGGGAGCCCAGACACAGGAGTTCCCTCAGCCGTGTGCTTAGACTGTTAGCCGAGGATGGCCCTGAACCTCCGATCCTCCTGGGAAGCCCCACTCTAGGGTGGGTGCCAGCAACGCTGCTGCTAGAGGCCGTGGATGCTTCGCACCCTAATGACTTCCCTGTGCTTTCTGCAGCCTGTGGCGCACTTGGCAGGGTCAGGCAGGTCAGGCTGGGTCACGTGTTTTACAGAGAGGAATTGAGGTCAAGCGACTTAACCCAGACTCCATCCAGCGAGTGAGTGGCTGCCAGAGCCAGGATTTGAGGGCAGCCAGTTGTCCCCAGGTGTGCTGTCCACGTGCTCGGTCCTTTCTTAAGACTTGAGGCAAGAAGTCCTCAGGGGTGAGACAGGCTTAAATAGCAGAGTGGCTTGTTACAGACTTTACACCTGGGGTTTTACGTATGTCTCTCTCTGTTTACCAAGTCCCTCTTGTTCCCTTTTTATTAATTCTTCTAAGTGGCGAGAGAAGTTGGGGTCATTTTAGGCATTTTAGGGCAACTTGGTCTCAGAATCATAAAGGAACTGGAAGGTGTCAGCCATGCTGTGTGGAAGGCTGAAGGGCGCCGACAGGCAGGCGGCGGGTGGTGGCGGGGGCCTGGGCTGTCAGCCGCAGAGCAGACTCACTTGAGATGCCTCCTCCTCTTCCTCCTCTTCCTCCTCTTCCTCCTCTTCCTCCTCTTCCTCCTCTTCCTCCTCTTCCTCCTCTTCTTTCTCCTCCTCCTCCTCTTCTCCTCCTCTTCTTTCTCTTCTTCTTTTTCCTCTTCCACCTCCTCTTCTTCTTCCTCCTCCTCTCCTTCCTCCTCTCCCTCCTCCTCTTTCTCTTCTTCCTCCTCTTTTTCTTCCTCCTCTTCCTCCTCCTCTTCCTTCTTTCTCTTCTTCTTTTTCCTCCTCCTCCTCTCCCTCCTCCTCCTCTCCCTCCTCTTCCTCCTCTCCCTCCTCCTCCTCTCCCTCCTCCTCCTTCCCCTCCTCCTTCCCCTCCCCCCTCCTCCTCCTCCTCCGAGCACCTTCTGCACAGCTCCAAGAAGCCGGTCTGTGCAGGACATCCTTTTCCTGAAAACCCCTACGGCATCACAGTCAAATCTAAAAACCAGGATGGTAAAATGTTTTACTCTGTTGGTTTTTTTTGTTTTGCTTGTTTTTATGGCACAGTGGTGGACCCCAGTGGCTTGTTCACACTAGCAAATATGTGATGCACATGCGCAAATGTATACATAATGCGTGGTGCACATACAAATGTGTGAGCACACAGGTGCACCTAGATGTGGTCGTTCAGAGGCTGTGGCATGCATGTGGAGGTCTGATCGCAACTTTTGGGACCTGCTACTGTCCTGTCACTTGGTGAGGTCAGGCATCTCTTGTTTCTACTGCACTGCATATTGTGATCTAGCTCACCTATGACCTTCTAAACAATTCTGTCTCTCTCTCCCCTCTTGTGCCAGAAGCGGTTGGAGTGCAAGTGCATGCTACCACATCTTTAATGTGGATTCTGGAGCTGAACTCGGGTCATCAGCCTTGGCCGCAAGCTCCACTACTTCCTTAACCATCTTAGCAGCTTCAGTCTTTTCTTGAAAAAAAAAAGATTTTTTATTTTTTATTTTATGAGTGTGAGTGCTTTGCCTGCATGTATGTGGATGCACCAAGTCTATGTCTATAATCCTAGGAGGCTGAGGCAGGAGGGGTATCAGCTACAGGGTCAGCCTGGGCTACATAGTTTGATGCCAGCCTGACCTGCAATAGTGAGATCTTGTTTTTAAAGCAAAGAAAATAAAAAGACAAACAACAACAAGGAAGACGAGGTGGGGTTGCTCAGTCTGTTTTCCTGGCAGCTCAGGAATCTCCTTCTCTTTCAGTTTTTCATCATCGGGGGACGTGGCCTGCATGGCCATCTGTTCGCGACAGTGCCCGGTAGCCATGGCCTTCTGCTTCCTGGAGGCCCTGTGGTGGGACTTCATAGCCTCCTACGACACCACCTGCGTCGGCCTGGCCTCGCGGCCCTACGCCTTTCTCGAGTTTGGTTTGTATCTGTCTTTCATGCTTTTCCCCACCCATATGGCATCATGTGGGTAGAAATTGAAGTGTGGGTTTGGCCTTACCCATCAGGAGAGCCAGGGCAGGTGTGAGCACATGCCGTTGGTTTCATGGCGGTGAGAGTGGCCGTGGAGCTTACCACAGTGGCTTTCTGTGTCTTCAGAGTCTGTGGGGAGGTGGAGGAAGGCTGAAGCCTGTGTAGGCTGCTCACCACAGGCCCCTGAAGCTGCGGTCAGCAAACCACAGCCTGTGTAGGCCAGAGTTGTGCTGTATGAATCAGGACTGTGATGCTCTGCCCAAGACAGGGTCGCCCAGGAGCCTGATGTGTTTAATGTCTTACACTTGAAGAAAGCTCTGCTGATGGCAGTTTTGGGCAGAGCCTCTGAGGGAGTGTGAATGACCCTGGAAGACGAGAGTGCGTCTGACTTCTGTGGTGATCGCACGCTTCTGCCCGAGTTGTCGTTTTTCCTCCATTTTGTCAAACATCGGGCTATAACAGTTTGGAACAGAGAAAGATGTGATCCTTCCGTCAAGCAGTCTGACTAAGACTGCTCTGGAAGAAAACATTTTTGTTCTAGGATCAGCCAGAAGGTTCTTTGTGATCCCAGGGCTACAGAACGCAGCCCGACAGTCTTTGGCCAAGAGTGGTTCATTTCTAGTTCTAGGGCACTGGTGGCAGCCCTTTGTGGAGGGAAGGGAGGGGTTCGAACAACCCTTTTAAAGGGGTCACCTAAGACCATCATATATATCAGATATTTGTATTGTAACTCACAACAGTTGTTGCGAATGCTTCCAACTTCACTTATTACACTTATGAAGTAGCAACAAAAATAAATTTATGGTTGGGGGGGGTCACCATGTCAGGAGGAACTGTATCCCGCAGTGTTGGGAGAGTTGAGAAACCACTCTGGAGAAGAGAGGTGGGCAGTGAACTCTTGGTATCTGGGATGGACTAGAACAGGAATCTGGAAGTGTTTGGCACAATCAGGCCATCTGGCTGTGACTGCCAGAGCCGGCACTGTCCCTCAGTGGCCTGGGGCCTGGGTCTGTCACCTTCAGGAGCAGGAATGCCCAGCTGTGGGGTCGCACTGTGGGAGGCAGACCTGGGAGGCAGACCTGGGAGGCTTTTGTGAAGCTGCTGCCCTGGACCCTCCTCAGGGTGGCACTGAGCACCCTGGGCTCTGCCCTCCACACCAATCAGAACTTAAGAAAATGCTGCACTGGTTTGCCTGCTGGCCAGTCTCATAAAAACATTTCTCAACCGTAAAGTTCCTTCTTCCCAGATGACTCTAGCTCATGTCAAGTTGGCAAACACAGCCAGCACACCTTCCAGATATGCCTTCCCAGCTTGTACAACAGAGCCATATTTATTTGTGATTTTTTTTTAAGCTTTTGACATGAAACCGTCAGGAATAGCCATTCCCATTTCTGAGCTTAGAGGCAGCCTGACGCGGCAGGACCAGTGCCTCCTGCCGACTCTGGGGCCCCGAGGGCTGGCAGCTTCACTGCAGCCACGCTTTAATTATTCTTCTTTGAAGAAGTGGATCCGACTAGTGTTAATATGTACGCAGCAGTCACCTGACCTCCGATAACTGACTCCGTTCGGAATCTGACTTACCAGTTGCTTAGCAACGGGCGCTTCGCTTCCCATCCACACGGTTCTGACGATGCTCAACTTGGCCCCTCTCTCTGCAGACAGTGTCATTCAGAAAACGAAGTGGCATTTTAACCACATGAGCTCCCCCCAGATGAAGAGTGGCTTAGAGAAGGTCCAAGAGGAGCTAGAGCTCGAACCTCCAGCTGTCCTGTCCCTGGAGGACACAGACGCAGCAAATGGCATGCTGAACGGCCACACCCCGGTGCGCCCCGAACCTGGTAAGTGCCTGGTATTCTCTGACGAAGATGAGGGGGTGCATGGCAAATAGGGTTTCTCCCCCCACTAGAAATGGACTGGTTTGTTAGGGTCATATCGGATATGTTCGGAAGAATATAGATGGACCCCATTTCCAAACGGTTTTGTTATAAAGGACAAAACCAAGCCAATGTTACTGTTGTGAGCGAGGCTTGCTTTAAGGAAGCAGTTGGTGACATTCTGGAGTTTCCAGGCTGAACATCCGGGAGGATGTTCAAGGTGAAACTCACCGGCTGTAGTGTCCTCGGAACCACGCTATCTATTGGAAGGCACTCATCGGACTGTACAGGTTCCCCTTGACATCTGCATCACTGGGCGCCTGCTCTGGGAAGCCCTGGCACTCGTGTTGGAAGAAGGCTGTGGGGAGAGTGTTTATGTGGCATCTGAGAACCCTGCAATGGGGGCAGTGACGTGGCTGTGGGTAAAGCCTTCTGGCCAATCCCAAACTCCTGGGTTTGATCCCTGGAGACCCCATGATAGACAGAGACTCCTTCTGGTTGTCCCCTGACCTCTGCAGACAGGCCAGGGTGCATTGACTGCCAGAGCTGCCTATGCCGTAACAATCTAATGTTTTTAAAACTTCTGTACTAAACTCATAGCTTGAAACGTAAGTGGCATATTAAATTTGTGTTTGTGGCATATTAATTGCCTGTGGCAAATTAAAATGGTTTTGGCTTAATGTGTTTAAACCAGTAAATCCCATGATTGGCTCAACTGCTGGTGAGCAAGCGGTTCCAATTTATGTTGGGGGACGCTGGGCTTTTGGAGGAGGAGACTGGATAATTGAGCCCAAGTTT
Organism: Apodemus sylvaticus; assembly: GCF_947179515.1. Taxonomy (NCBI): domain Eukaryota; kingdom Metazoa; phylum Chordata; class Mammalia; order Rodentia; family Muridae; genus Apodemus; species Apodemus sylvaticus. The sequence continues at coordinate 2,464,969 of NC_067478.1, forward strand.
GACACCTTTGTGACGTATGTTTTTTTTTTAACTACTTAGACAAGAGAAGCAATCCTGAAAGTGTCAACTTGCCTGTCTGTCTAAGACATTTTACTGTGGTTTCCCTCACCTTACTGTCCCGAGGCTAGAGGCCTCACAGGTAGCATGTTCTGTTTTAACAGGAACTCGAAATGCTCTGTGAGAACTAACACACTAACAGTAGGCGCTAGCTGGGCTGTGGCTCACAGGATGTGTGTGTGTGTGTGTGTCTGTGTGTCTGTGTGTGTGTTGTGTATGTGTATTATGTGTTGGGAAATGTCAGGACCAGAAAGGATGCTCTGGAAGGGGCAGGACAGGAGACCCAGCTGGACAGCATCTGTGAACCAGAATCCCTTTCAGTTGTGACCTCTGGGAAACAGCGAGTCTGTTCCCGTTATCAGCCTGGCCACAGTTGTAGTATAGACATTCAAACTGTTCTTTATTAAACACCTCCTCTTCCTGGGTATTTTAGAATTTAAAAAGTTATCTGCTGTGAATAATTCTGGATACCCACATGACACTGAACAGTGCCTGTAGTGGAAAAAGAGTAGAGCAGTTTACAAACTGAAGACTGAGGTGGATGATATCGGTGCTTCTAGAGTCCTGACAGCCCCGGCGCCGGCATGTCAGCCTGACCTGTGGGCATGCAGCAGTGGCTGACTCTGGGCTGGACCTTGTGTCCAGAGGGATGCTTCCCAGTGTCCCTGATGCTCACATCTGCTCACCTCACAGTGTCTCTGCGCCTCACTCCAGGAACAAGTCTCCCCTGGTTAAAATAAAAAGGGGATTAAGTACTTCTGTGCTTGACCCGAAAAAGGCCATTTATTTATTTATTTACTTATTTATTTATTTATTACTTTATTTTTCCTGGAAGAAGTTTGCCTCCGTTTCTGAGATCCGCTCATTTCTCGCTTGCCCGCTAACTTCCGCCGCTTTGTAAACGTGTGCATTTGTGGTCTGTGTTTAGCATGTGAGCCCGTTAGCAGAGGTCTGTTAGTGGTCTGTTCATCTCTCTGTCCGAGACGGTTCTCACAAGACACTCTTCTTTCTGTTCCTTGTGAAGCTCCGAGCCTCCGGATGAAGCCGGTGACAGCTCTGGGTGTCCTCTCTCTTGTTCTCAACATCATGTGCGCGGCCCTGAACCTCATCCGCGGAGTTCACCTCGCAGAGCATTCCTTACAGGTGACCCCCTTTACAGGGTGGTTTGTTGGGTTTGGGGGGGCAGTGTTGGGGATTGATCCTGGGACCTTGTGAATACTTTGGCCTGGACTTTTAGCCCAGAGCTACATCCCCAACTCCTTTTACAAGTGACAGAAACTTACAATGGGAGGCATTTGGTTATCAGACTGTTAGTGTTTTGTTTTGGTGTTGGTTTTTGTTAAATTTTTTGAGACAGGGTTTTTCTGTAGCTGTTCTGGAGTTCACTCTGTAGACCAGGTTGGCCTTAAGCTCATCCACCTTCCCCGAGTGCTGGGTACAAAGGCATGTGTCACCGCTGTCTGGCACCGGTAGGTTTTATGAATGTTAAAATTTGAAATACGACAGTTTAGAAATTTAAATCCAAAGCTGGACATTGCAATGCTTCCCTGCTGTCCCAGCACTGGGGAGGTGGAGGCAGGAGGATCGAAGTCCAAGCTCATCATCAGCTGCATGAGTTCTGGGCCAGCTTAGGATATCAAATAAAGGAATAAAATTAAAAAAATCACTCGGTGTTGTAAGTTGAGTAAATCTGGAAGGGTCCCTTTTGTGACTGCCCTTGGGAGTGCTGGGGTGGTGCTAAGATGCAGACGGCTTTGCTGCAGGAACTCTGGGCTGCCTCTGTGCCCTCCGGACCACCTCTGTGTCTTGTGGGCCACCTCTGTGCCTTGTGAGCCACCTCTGTGCCTTGTGGGCCGCCTCTGTGCCCTGTGGTGCCCTCCGGGCTGCCTTCGTGCCCTAAGGAATCAAGGTTGCATTAACGTCAAGATGCAGGTTGGATTCTGACACTGTCCGGTTCTAGGAAAAGATGTTGCTATTGTGTGATGTGTGGCAACAGAAGCCTCTCCTCTCCGTCAGAAAGCCACATCCTGGGCTCCAGTGAGCATTCCTTTAGTTGGCCACTGATTTGGGGAAGCCACTTTCTATTTCAAAGCTTTAAAAAAAATATTCCTTTAAAAATATTTTGAGAGCCACGCAGTGGTGGAGCACACCTTTAAGCCCAGCACTTGGGAGGCAGAGGCAGGCAGATTTCTGAGTTCGAGGCCAACCTGGTCTACAGAGTAAATTCCAGGACAGCCAGGGCTATACAGAGAAACCCTGTCTCGAGAAACCAAAAAGAAAAAAAAACTTTTTTGAGAAGTGTTTCAAATCCTTGACAAAGGAATAGAATTATTATTAGCTTAAGCAGGTAGTTGCTTTTAAAAATAAAGCTGTAAGGTTTGGGTAGATTTTTCGTAGATTTTTTTTGTCTCATATTGCTTTGGGTATTTTTTTTTAAATCTTACTTGTCTTTTGCTTGTATATTATGGTTTCTCTGTGCATGTTTGTTTGTGTGTGTGTGTGCATGTGTGGGGGTGTATGTGTATGTGAATGTGTGTCTGTGGGTGTGTGTATGGGTGTGGATGTGTGTGTGTGTGCCTGTGTGTGTGTGTGTGTGTATATGCATGTGTGCTTGTGTTTATGTGTTTACTGTGCTTTTTGTCCTTTTCTCTGCATGTTTGTTTTTGTAAAGAGAGAAAGTATGACATTGGTTGGGTGGGGAGGTAGGAGGCTCTGTGAGAGGGAAACTGTGATCAGAGTACCTTGTATGAATTTTTATTTTAAAAAGAAAAGGTAGAGTCACAACGCTCACAGCAGTGTTCTGTTCTGTGTTGACTCGAGAGTAAGGGGCGGTGGCTGTGGGTATTGAACCCAGGACGCTGATGTAGACCAGCTCCTTTGAAGAGCAGGGTCAGGCCTGTGTCAGGAGAGTGGTAATGTGATAACTGCTTGGCTGCTCACCACATCTCATCCTTGACCAGTGTGTGGTGTGGATCAGGCACTTGCCAGCTGTTTGGTGTGAACTGGGGCCTGGCTGGCAGGGTGGTTAAGGTAGATCCTGCCTTGAGGTCCTCATGGCACAGGGCAGGGGCAGCATTGGGGAGGAGACAGGGCCCCGGCCAGGCGGCAGGCACTAAAGGAAGCTTCACAGAACAGATGAGAAGGATTTTGAGGGCTGCAGGGATGGGTGCTCATTCCCTGGGAGGACGTATCATGGAGGCCTGCGACAGGAGCATGTAAGTTCTGTCTAATCATTGAAAATGGTTGCATGCCAATGCTGGATCTGGCTGGGCGTCACTGTGCAGTCAGTCACACCAGAGAAACGAGGGCAGCAGACTTGGTGCCACAGTGATTCCTGTCAAACCTTTCTTCTGTGCCTCTGTCTGTTCAGGTTGCCCAGGAGGAAGTTGGAAACATTCTGGCTTTCTTCATTCCTTCCGTGGCCTGCATTGTCCAGGTGGGTGCAGTCCCTGGCTAGGGACTTTTCAAGACTGCAGGCTAGTGCCTGAGGGGACCGTGACACTCAGTGTGGCTGAGACTCAGGAGAAACCACAGCAGGAACACATGACTTTCCATGCTGGTTCATTCAGCTATCATGGTCCCGGAGGAGGACCTCACAGGGAGGCCACTCAGTCCTGGGAGGGTCTCCCTACCTGGTCTGCTCCATACTGCATCTGTCTTCCCTGCATTTGCAGTCTGGACACCTGCCTGTGTGTCTCTAACATCCCTCCTCCTGTGGCACCTGTTGCATTCTCTTTTGAATCTCCTCTTCATCCAGTGATTAGCAGCAGCTGGTCCTGGCTTTGCTGCAGCAAATTTAGTTAATAAGTGAATGCATGCAGGTGTCAGTCAATAAGTGAATGCCTGCAGGTGTCAGTCAATAAGTGAATGCATGCAGCTGTCAGTCAGTAAGTGAATGCATGCAGGTGTCAGTTAATAAGTGAATGCATGCAGCTGTCAGTCAATAAGTGAATGCATGCAGGTGTCAGTTAATAAGTGAATGCATGCAGGTGTCAGTTAATAAGTGAATGCATGCAGGTGTCAGTCAATAAGTGAATGCATGCAGCTGTCAATAAGTGAATGCATGCAGCTGTCAGTCAGTAAGTGAATGCATGCAGCTGTCAGTCAATAAGTGAATGCATGCAGCTGTCAGTCAATAAGTGAATGCATGCAGGTGTCAGTTAATAAGTGAATGCATGCAGCTGTCAGTCAATAAGTGAATGCATGCAGGTGTCAGTCAATAAGTGAATGCATGCAGGTGTCAGTAAGTGAATGCATGCAGCTGTCAGTTAATAAGTGAATGCATGCAGCTGTCAGTCAATAAGTGAATGCATGCAGGTGTCAGTCAGTAAGTGAATGCATGCAGGTGTCAGTGAGTGGATGCTCTCAGCAGCCTGTGCCTGACCTGACTCGAGGCTGCTGCTCTCTGATTGGATGTGCTGTGGTCTCATTTCAGTGTTATCTGTACCTGTTCTACAGTCCAGCCCGGACTCTGAAGGTGCTGCTCATGCTGGCCTCCATCTGCTTGGGCAATGCCTACCTGCATGGGCTGAGGAACACCTGGCAAATTCTCTTCCACGTAGGAGTGGCTTTCCTGTCTTCATATCAGATCCTGACCAGACAGCTACAGGAGAGGCAGTCCGACTACGGAGTGTGATTAGGGCTTCCTGCAGTGGGTGATACCTTTGATTTCCCCCGCTGTGGAAGGACAGTCTGTTTCCACTCCTGCTTCTCAACTCCACCTCAAACCTCCATCCCCGACGCTCCCAAGGTCACAGATCCTGGCAGGTGCAACGGAGGACGGGGGCTGCTGGTTGTCAGTCCTGGTCTGTGTGGAACGTTGGTGGGGAACCGCCAGCCAAGCGCAGGATGGGGAGCTGGAGCAGGAGCCTGCTCAGAGAGCATCTGTGGTGGTCAGAGTGGCTGGAGCAGGAGCCTGCTCAGAGAGCATTTGTGGTGGTCAGAGTGGCGGCATCTTGGTCTCCTAAATCTAACAATAACTGCAAACCTCTAGATTCCATAATGGTAGATATAGTAACTGGCAGGTGTCTGTGAGGAAACTCTTCAAAGTTGCCGTCTGTTTGTGGGCTCAGTGTAAGTCCAGTTTTTCTTACGGTGTCAGCACAGGGTAAACGAAAGCTGGAGAATACGACTCACAAACACAGCTAGGTAAATTTTGTTTACGTTTTCTTGATAACTTGTGTTCGACAAACTTTTGGAATATTTAAATATATTTTGGATATAAATTGAAGCTCATTCAGAATGAAGCAAACTTAGGCTGAGAAAATGCCAAGGAAGTCCAAGTTTATTCAAATTACCTTTTACGGTGGTGGGCTTTATGGGTACAGATGTGGTTTGTATTTATTTGCAGAACCTATCTGAATTATGTTTGGATTAATAACCAGTATCACTGGGTCACAGGCACATAGGCACCAGCAGATGTGGGGGCTTTGGGGTCCTCTCAGAGGGGCAGCGTGGAGGGGCACGCCAGGGTTTCAGAGGTCCTTGACAGAAATGGGGAATTCTGCTGTTATCCATAGCGTTGCTGGAGCTGTGGCCTTCTTGAGAGGCCTCCCGAGTTAATGACTCCTCCTTGACTCCATAGAGCATCTTAACTAGACCACATTTTATGGACAGGCATTAAGTAGGTGTTAACACTGGAAAGCTTTGTGTGACTGGCACACGCTCTGTAAGGCTGCTATGGTGTGCTTCGAAGCAAGAGCCCCCTGTGTCTCCAGTGTGGGTATCTGGTGGTACTCAGAAGCCATGTTGGGGTTCACCCCTCTGGCTTGTTCTTGGAGTGTACCCACAATTTTGTGGGTTGGCTCGTGAGGCTCCAAAGGTGATAGCCCTATTTTGGTAGATTTTAAAGGAGAAAACCATCCCAGAAGTTATGGATTATTGGGGAGTGCCAGAGCATAGGGTTGGAGAATTCTGTTCAATTTCTGGGTCTTACTGGTGCCCTGTGTCAGTCAGCCACCAGGTGTCATTTCAGGAATGAGGTTATGTGACTCAGAACTGGATTGAAAAAGTATCTACATTGTAATTTTCCTTCCTTATAAGAGAATTTTCTATTTTTAATCAAATCTGCAGTGTCTGGGTGTGACTGTCATATTGACAGCATCCTTGGGTGTGAACTTCAGCCTTCTGTGACTGTTGATCTCACATCTGTGTAACACGTCAGCACACATTTGTGTATGCCGTGCGGGAAAGTGCTTACCCTTCCTGACAGAGAATTTTGAAGTGGGAAAGAGAAAGGAAGAGGAGGAAGAAAATTCTTTTAATTCAAAGCACACATTCAAAAAAATTTTTTAAAAGTATTTTAAAAAAATCAGCCTAAAACAATATTGTTTTCCTCCTAAGCTCGTGGGGTTCCATGTTGCTCTGTATCTGGACACCGCACACACTCTAGGTTCTGAGCCTCTGGTTGTCAGTCCTCAAGCGGTAACAAAGCAGTCCCTGAGGGCGCCTCTGTTACAGACACTTCACTTGTCATAGGTGCTAGCAAGAGTGTTTGTCGTGCTTGGTGACACGGCTTGTGACATATCGAGACAAGGTTCCAAACTGACTTAGAAGTGGAATGAAAAGGAATCCTCAAGGGAACCGGAACGCACAGAGAGTCCAGTTCAGAGAAGCCTCACCTCCCTGGAGGAAGAAGCTAAGGACAGGAAGGGAGTCCCAGGGACACCCCCCCACCCCCCACCCCCACCCCCGGCTTCCGGTGCCTTGGTTCAGGCTTAGGTGTTTGTAGCCCAGTGGGGGACAAACTGGTCCCAAGGCAGGAGTGTTTCTTTGCCTGTTGCTGACTGCTCTTCCAGAGGGCGCCGCTTGCCCAGCGGCTCATGGGAAATGGTACAGAGCTTGAATGGAAGGCTTTCCTGTGGGAGCAGCGTGGCTGGGTTGGCTTAGGCAGAAAGCTTTTGTTTTGGGTTGCTTTCTCCTCAGGGTGCCTCGCCCTGACAGGAGCTCTACCTGGCTCTCTTTCTGGGTGTGGAGACAGCTGGGCCATGTGAGGTCGACTTCCCTCTCAGTCCCAGATGGCCGCACAGACCCCACAGAAGTAGCAGGGTTGTGGTTCTTGCTATCCGTGAACCCTGTTGACATGCGCGTGGGCCTGTTACCTGACCCTCTTTCTTTTCTAGTCACCGTGTGTCCCCCCTACTCTGCCTGTTTCCACTCCATCCCAACACTCTGCCTCCAGATGGAGATTCAGGCTCGAGTCTGCGGAGAGACAGGAAGCCTAGCGTCAGTGATGGAGAGGGAGGCAGCTTTGGAATCCTACCCTCTGCCCTGCCTCAGCTCAACAAGCACACTTCGGTAGTCAGCACTGCTTGGGGGTCAAGGGCCACAGCCAGCAGGCCCAAGCAGATGGCCGTTTGGAGCGTAGGAGGTGGGAAGAGAAGTGGCTGTCCATCTGCAAGTGCCCTGGGCATGTCGAGGGCTGCATGCCGCATGCCGCACTTTCAATCCCTTACCGTGCTGCCCCCCCCCCCCGGGGAGCCGCCCATCACACTTCCAGCTCTCTCCTGTGTGCTCGGCAGGACTGACAGTGACTGAGGCTGCATATGTCCAGCAGACACTTGCTAAGTTGTTGCTCCTGTCCTACTGTCTCCCCCAGGTCTGGGGCCACTCCACCCGTGTGCTCTGAGAGCCCAGAATGCTGGAGAAAGAGAACCCAGGGAATCCCCAAGAGATGAGGTGGGGACAGGAGCGCACAGGTCAGCCAACCCAGTGGCCTGGAGGTCAGCTTGGCTTTTCCACTGTGTCACAGTAGGAGTCCCTGCCTGCGCTCCTCAGTGCCATCCGAGAGGATGGCGGGTGGTCACAGAGGGGACTGCTCTACACATACAGGCAGAAGGGGTTCCAAGGCCACTGGGTGTGTGCAGCAGGCATCAGGCTGCACCAGCGTTCAAGCATCTACACCGTGGCATTTTATGGTGCTGCAGTACAAAGGCCCCATGCCTCCCTTCTTTTCATTCCCTGATCTGCCTCATGATTCTGCACACGGAGCCCCTGATACAGTCAGCACCAGTAGACCTGCGTCAAATCCAGGGAAGCTGGAATTGTAGGCTGTCTCCAGTCTCAACAAGGAAATCCCCTGTGCCCCACCACGCCTGGCCACCCAGAACAGGGCTCTCACTCTTCCTCCTCCTCGTCTTCCTCTTCCTCCTTTTGTTTTCTGTTTTGGTTTTCAATATAGGATTTCTCTAGTCCTGGCTGTCCTGGCTGGAACTTGCTCTGTAGACAAGGCTGGCCTTGAACTCAATGGAGGTCCACCTGCCTCTGCCTCCCAACTGCTGATATTAAAGCCACCTCTGCCTGGCTTGCACTGTCACTCGCATTGCTGGGGAGGTAGATGTCATCAGGACAGCTGTGGAAAGGGGCTTGGTGTTCACATCTGGGAATGGCGGGCTAGGGAAATGTCTGGACGCTTGAAGTCATGGGCAGGGCAGTGCCCTCAGTTGCCTTTTATCTTAAGGTAAAATGAAGCCTGTTCTTTCCCTTTGAGCCGTGTTTGCCACGTACATGTGACCTTGATCCTTACACGGATGAGATCCTTTGGTTGCTTCAGGAATGTTATGAGTTCTTTGTATAACTCAGCCTCTAAGATTTGACTTGACTTAACGGACTTTTCTAGGTAGAACATAAAAACTGAGACTAGTTTCAGCAAATCCAGTTACCTCTCCAAGAGTCGCCCTCTGTATGTGCTGCCCACATGATCAGCTACTTTTCCATTGACAACAAAGATCTATTTTGAGTCCATGATGGGTACATCCTAACTTTCACATGCTCAAACTAACACACATGCCAACGTGCAGGTTTTATACAGCTCTTTATATACTGTGTATATTAAAATTAAAATGGCGTGAGGTGGCTTAAGTGTGCGGAGAATAAATCTAAAGTGTTTACTAATGTGTGTGTGTATATGTGTGAGCAGCCTGAATCAGGGTCTGTTTTTCTTGTGGGTCTGAAGTGTGGTCTTGGGAGAGGTTTTTGGGGGATATGACATCCTGATCTGAACAGATCTGAGGACTCGGGCTTTAATACAGGTCCCTAACCAAAAGGGCAGGGGCGCGGCTGTTTTTTGGGCTGGGTAGCCTACCTTCTGTGTGCCTGAAAGGCACCTCAGAGTTCTGTACTAGAGGCGAAGGTTTCATTTCCACAGGACAGCCCTATCAAAGAATGGCCACCAGGAGGCGCAGCAGCTAGGCCACATCACCTAGTCCCACCCCAGGGCTGCTGCTTTGAAACAGCTGACAGAATTCCCAGGCAAGGTAGGAAGTCCACGCAGCCACTTTGGACCAGCCTCCTAAGCCTTGCGGTAGGGTGTGTGTGGGGAGTGTTCCCAGCATCTCTCCTTTGTCTGTCCAGGGTCCCAGCCATTGCAGGAGGCTAAGGCCATTTTCCAATACAAATTTGAGCTGATGGATTGGGATTTGAAGGCAAACAAGTCCTGTTGCTGCTCAGGTGAAGAAGCAGAGGCCTGGCCTAGAATGCCAGTCAGAGAGCAGTCCAGAGACCTGTCCCATGGCCTGGAAGGGGGGCTGTCTCAACTGGTAGCATCACTAATAGCCACAGGCTTGGGCCATGGGGATGCCTCTTCAGTGCCAGGAGGAGTTAGGCTGAGGAGTCTCCGCCTTTTCCTTGAGTCCCTGCAGGAGGGTTGATGGCAGCTGCTAAGCATGCACACTCTGTGCCAGCAGAGGGAAAGGCTAAGGAGAAAGGCCTGGCAGAGGCTCTGTGACCTGGCTCTCAGATGGAGGTGTTTGCTGAATGCCAAAGAGAAGACCCTCAGACCTGAGGGGGAAGATCCTTTACCCAAAGTCACTGGTGCGACCCTTAAAAAGATGGACGGGGGCTGGGCGGTGGTGGCGCACGCCTGTAATCCCAGCACTCTAGGAGGCAGAGGCAGGCGGATTTCTGAGTTCGAGGCCAGCTTGGTCTACAGAGTGAGTTCCAGGACAGCCAGGGCTACACAGAGAAACCCTGTCTTGAAAAAACAAATCCAAAGAGAGAGAGAGAGAGAGAGAGAGAGAGAGAGAGAGAGAGAGAGAGATGGACAGGTTTGGGGCCGAAGAGATGGCTCGGCAGTTAAAGGGCACTGGCTGTTCTTTCAGAGGACCTAGATTTGGTTTCTAGCATTTGCACAGCATTCCACAACTATCTATAACTCCAGTCACAGGGCATCTGAGGCCTTCTGGCCTCTGCAGGCACCAGGTATGCATGCAGTGGGTGCAGTTTTGTACACACATGGGGAAACCCCCACACATATAAAAGATTGGCAAGTTTGATAACAGGCGATCCTGGGAAAGCGAGGAGAACTGGAACATTCAGTCAGAAGTAGAAGCAGCAAGGACTGGAGTTTGAGTGGATCTGCAGGAAACCACAGTCACCATTAAAAACCCCAAGAAAAATCCTAACAGTGGGCAAGGGGCAGAAGAGGTGACCAGGACTACACAGAGAATCCTGTTTCAAAAAAACAAACAACAACAACAAAACACCAGGAAGTCATTATCATACACCTATGAACTTTGCAAAACAGTAGGCTGCATGGTAGGGCAGTAGAATGGCATACCAGAAGCCCTAGGTTCAGTCCCTAACACCACATATGCCAGGTATGTGGCTCAAGACTGTGCTCCCTGCACTCAGGAAGAGGAGGCAGGGGCATCAGAAGTTGTTCTTGGCACTACTTAGGGGTTCGAGGCCAGCCTGGGCTACGAGACCCTTTGTCAATGAAACAATGAAAAGAGTGGCCATGGCTGCTTCTGGGTCCAAAGGGAAGTCAAAGCAGAGGGCCGGGGGTTGTCCTGGTAAGGGTGTGCTTCAGTGAGGGATGGGGAAAGCTGGGGGGGGGGGAGCAGAAGTAGGAGATCTCAAAGGGAGAAAAGCGGCAGAGGCACCGTCAGCCTCCCCATCCCCAAACCGTCCTCCCCAGATCCAGGCTGACTGAGGTAGTTTTCTGGCTGAGACTTTCCCACAGGAGGCTGAAAGGCGTCACAAGGACAAGAACAGCTGTAGGGGGACAGAGGTGTCCCAAAGTCAGCCCTCCCTCCCACCCCAGAAATAGCCTGAGCCCAGAGCCTGAGCCTGAGGAAGTGAAGCCAGGGTGGTGGGGCTCGGTGAGTGGACCAGGACCACCATGGCCCTGGGGGCTTGTTCCAGGCGCATTTTCCAAGGCCCCAGGGATCAGCGCAAGGGCCAGAGGCAAGGAACGTGGGGCCAGTCAGAGTGAACTTTCTCACGGGACCGTCCAGCAGGCCTCACAAAAGCCGGAAGCTCACTCTCCTGGAGGTGAGCACGCCGAGGGGTTGGGTGCACGGGGACCTCGGAACATGCTGTCTCCATCACAGACATCATCTTGTCTCACTGCTGGTATCTGGAGGGACATCTGCTCGTCTCCTTTTGTGTCCATCCTCGGGTGAACCAGCCACCAGCCACAGGAAACAGCCTGTGCCAGCTCCGGTTTGAAGAGTAAATATTAGTCTTTTCAAGAGCTGCCTGTTCTCTGTCACTTGGCACAGAGGACGATGAGCTTGGGGTAGGGGACCTCTTGGTCAGCACATGCTTGATGGGGTCTGTGTCCTTCAGAGTTACCACTGCAATGGAGGACTTTCAGCAGTTAAGAGCACTGACTGCTTTTCCAGAGGGCCTGAGTTCAATTCCTAGCAAACACATGGTGGTTCACGACCATCTGTAATGGGATCTGATGCCTTCTTCTGGTGTGTCTGAAGAGAGTGACAGTGTATTTACATGCATAAAATAAATAAATACATCTTAAAAAGAAGAAGAAAGAAAAAGCCCACCCCTGCTTCCAGTAGCTATGCCCGAGAGCCTGCAGATGACCCCAGACCCTACTAAGCCCTACCTCATACCACACCCCTCTCTCCTCAGACACTGATGGAGACTGGGAAGTTTGCCTTGACTTGACCTTGAGGTATGTGGGCCCCAGTTCTGATTTATGTGCCCATGAAATAGTGCTTATCAGGAAGGGGAAACGGCCTGCCCATGTCTCCCTGTCAGTGCCTAGAAGAGGCCTTGGAGCGGCCTACCTGACCAAGAAGCCCTGACTCCAGCCACTAACCTGTTTATTTAAATACCTCAGTGATTTTCCTTATATGTGTCTATTTTCACTCCTGGGGATATAATCTCTCACCTCCATCCTCAGTATCGGCCGCTTTGCACAGGGTGAGTGGCAAGCCAATGTAATGGTTATCTTTCATTGCTGTGACTGTATTTGTAATTACACGCCTTCGGGTGTATCTGTGAGGACGTTTCCAGAAAGGTCTAACTGAATGTGGGCTCCTCCATCCCGTGGACTGCGTGGGGTCTCAGGCTGAGTCAAGAGGGGAAAGCAAGCTGGACAGCAGCGTCCATCTCTCCGGATGTCACCAGCTATATTGCACGCATCCTTCTGTGACGTTGCTGTCATCATGGACGGTGTCCCCTAACACTGTGACGCTGCTGAAGGTACGTGAAATCATGGTGTGAAAGTCTGAGCTGGGATTCCATAGCCTCAATCCCGCAAGCCACTGTCCTTGGGAAAGATGGAAAAGGTGGAAAGATGGGGGCTTCTATCTCCAGAAGCTGTGGGGAGAAGATGGTGCAGAACTGCCAGGAGGGAAGGAGGGACTCCGACACAGGCGGTCCTGTCCAGGACCTGGAACATCTTGAGGGGGAAACTGAAAACTGCTAAAAGAGTATTGTCCCCTCCCCAGCCCACCCCCATCGAAACAAGAGCCCCTCCCCCACCCCCTTCAGGGACAAAGGAAGCTACACATTGAATAGGAGAGGATCTGAGTGACGGTAAGTTTGGTGCACCGTGGAAAGCATGCCTCTTGGGAAGTTGGGCGTGATGATTTAAGGTCAAGACTAACCTTGGCTGGTTAGTCAGATCCCTTTTCAAAAAAGTTCATATTAAAATGTTTTAAATGGGAGGAGGCAGCTCCATCGGGAGAGTGTGTGCCTAGCATGCCTGAAGCCCTGGGTTTGATTCCCACCATAGCACACACAGGGCCTGGTGGTGCACACCCGTTACACTAGCTAGTACCTAGAGGTAGAAGCAGGAGGGTCAAGGTTGTCCTCAGTTACATAGTGAGTTCAAGGCCAGCCTGGGTTATAGAAGATTCTTTCTGAGCCCACCCCCACCCCTTAAAAAGAGAGGAAAGGAGGGATTGGAAGACTGGCATCATGAACGCCATGCAGGCCGTCGGCTCCCAGAGGCCTGGACCCTCCAGAGAGCCACTGGGCACGAGCAAACTGGGTCTTGTAGGTCTGTGTAGGTCCTGGTGCACGGTGGAGGTCCACCCTAGAAGTTATGGTAAGATGGCTCACACCAGGAAACAGAACGAGGCAAGGCTGAGACGGAGGGGATCTGGAGTTCCCCAGAGGAGGTGGGTCAAGCAGAGCCTGCCGAAAAAACAGGCTGTGAATAACGGCGACACTGCGGTATAGCAAGGCTGGGGAGTGCCCTCAAAAGCCCCTTACTCAGTGCCAGGTTCTGCTCTGTCCAGACAGACACCTCAGTGGACTCTGCCTCATGTCCTCCTGCCCACCTCTTAAGTTTCCACAGCAATGCCGTGTGGAGGGACCGGCCAGCCTCGTGAACTGTCCTCAAGGCCTCGTGCATTTGAGTACTTTGTCCCCAGCTGATGACACTGTTCTGGACAGTGTTTAAGAAGCAGGGCCTCATGGGAGGAAGCGGGCCACCAGGGCTGAAACTTGCGGGTTGGCAACCTTGTACCACTTCCTGTCGGCTCCTTGCTTCCTCACAGTTAACAACCAACTGCCTCCTGCTCTGGCCCTCAGGCCTTCCCCGAGATGATAAACCGTATTCTTTATTTTTAAAAAAAGTTTTAAAGTGATTTAGTTATGTGTATGTGTGTGCATAAGCGAATCCCACATGTACGTAGATACCTGCAGAGGCCAGAAAAGGGCATTAGGCCTCCTCAGAACTGCACTGACAGGCAGCTGTGAACAGCCGGTGAGAGTGTTGGGGACTGAACTCAGGTCCTCAGAAGGAGCAAGTGTCCTTAACCACTGAGCCGCCTCTCCGGTCTCCTCTCCTCTCTTCTTAAACAGTGAGCCAAGCTCTCCCTCCTTGAGTTGCTTTGCTTGTCTGTTTGCAGCAACAGGACGAGTCATTAATCAGAACCCTCACCTGGAGTCTTGATGGCCTGAACCTTGGGCAATCGGCAGACAGTCATGGGCTGACACTTCTATTCTGCCCCTCAGGCCTGCTCTGCCAGCTCCTCAGAATCCCGGTTGCCCTGTGGGTGGCCGGCTCCATCAGTCTTTCACATGGGTTTCGCTCCTGCTTCCTGGCTGCAGACCTTCCTCACTTCACTGTGGAGAATGTGTGCTGTAAAGTCACCACACTGCTGCGTCAGAAGCGGCATCCAGCCTTTCCTCTAGACCCCTGTGTTCCCATGTGTTGTCAGGTCTGGAAGGCTCCAGGAAAGCCTCCCGGATTCTGCACTCTGGGTTCTCCTAGAGAGAAACAGCTTTGGCAATGATTGGAAGGCCGAGGAAGGTGCAGACCATCCTTGCTGCTGTATGGTGGTCACTGGCACGCTCTGTCTGGCCACAGAGCTTTCTTGCCACTAGCTTAATAGATGAGGAACAGGGACATTGGGAGGGATTTTCTGGGGTAGGGGCACTGTCCTCAAGTCTAGAAGTGTGCCCGACTTCTATTCTCCTACCCACCCCCAACCATTGCCTCTCATTCTGCATAAAATGCCCAAAGCATGTCCCTGCCCTGAGTCCTGGCTGACTTGGTGCCTTAGCTCCAGCGTGTATACCAAGCAGCTCAAGTGAGGCCAGCCAAAGGCCACACATGTCCCCAGAGAGCCGCAAAAGGAGACCAACTCGCTTTATGGAAGCTCAGCTGCCTCCTAGTTTGCTTTCTGTGGTTGTGATAAAACACTTACCCAGAGCAACTTGGGGAGGAAAGGGCTTATTTTGTCTTACACTTTAAAATCTGTCACCGAGGGAAGCCCAGGCAGGAGCCCGAGTGGGAATCAGAGGCAGGAACTGAACCAGAGACCACGAAGGAGGGATGCTCCCTGCTTGCTCCCTGCCTCTGCTCAGCTAGCTTCTGTACACAGCCTAGGCCCACAGGGCCGGGGGTGGCCACCCACAGTGGTTCCTCCACCAAAACTATCAAGGAGGTGCCGCACAGACATGCCTGCTGTACGGCAGTCGGAGGAGGCAGTTCCTCACTGAGGTTCTCCCTTCCCGTGTGTCTCTAGTTTGTGTCAAGTTGAAGCCCTCCTCTTGACACCCATTATCCCTCATGTCCTGTGTGAACATGGATGAGGTGACCTCGTGACCTATCCTCCTCATCCTCGTGCTCTTCAGAACCCAAGTCCTAGAAGCGCTATTTTTCTGGATAAGGTGTCCTCTTCCTTCCTGTGGATGGGCTTCTAGGTTTATGGTGCTGGGGCACTGACAGGCATCTTACAGACCAGGGAGAGCTAACTGAGAAGGGAAGCAGAAACACTGGGGTCTACGCTGACACGAGCCCTTAGCCACCCCCACTCCCCCGCGGGCTGTCCAGTCTAGCTGGCACCACCCGGGTCGTTTATGGGAACAGAGGACCGCCTGTAGCTCTCCAATGCTTGTACCACAGTGACATCCCGGAACTCAGGGAGGTTGAGACTCCTGGACTGTGACGAGGGCTAGGATGTGACGCTATTGAGGCAGTTCTGAGGGGCAGCATCTAAGCGGCGGGCAAACAAAACGGCAGCTCAGGACTCAAGGTAAATAATATTTTAATGCAGTATTTTAAAATATCAAAATTAATGAAAAAATACAGGATAAACAATATGTCAAGACAGAATCAGGGCTGCTAACCGGAACAACTCTTTCTGTGTCTCCAGGTAGGGCACAGCCAAATTACTCCATCTTTGACAATATATAGAATATCTGAGGCACAACCATGGGATTTGGAAAGTTGGGTTCAACATCTGCCTCTGCAATGACTTTTCCTTCTCTATTTTCTAGTTATCCCATCTGCCTTGTGTGGAGGCTGGGGCATTGCCAAGATGGCCTCCTGACGCATCCCTCTGGCCTGCTGCGGTTGCTCTGTCCTTTTCCTGGGAGGCCGAGTCTTCGGGGCCATAGACTCCAGGGCTATTAATATCTTGGCCATCCCTGATGACTGCCAGCTGGGCCCCGCCCCTTCCCCTTCCCCCAGAGAGATAAGAGCTGTTCTTGTTCCCACACGGGGGTAGGGAAGCTGGCCACTGCTCATTAAAACAGACCCTGTGTGGCGGCTAGGATGGAGGAGCTGAGCCGGCCTTCTCTCCCGACTGTGCCTGGCACGCCCCATGGGGTGCCCGGGGAATTGTGGAACACTCACTGTTCCTTCCAAAGGGGCTACCTTGATCTTCCTGCCTTCAGTCCCTTTAGGTCCTATATCTAACAGCCTTAGAGGGGCTCTTCTCAGATGCTCTGCAGACATAGCACCCAGCACGTCCCAAACCGGGCCATTGTCTCGCCGGCTGACCTCCTCCCTTTCCTGTTGATGGCCTGGCACCCAGACCTGGTCCGTCTCTGCATTAACCCCTCCCCATCTCTCGGCCTCATTTGATAGACCTTCTCTTTGTCTCTGCTGGCAAGTGCCCCCAGCATCTGCTCAGCCAAACTCGGGTGTCCCTGACCCCCAACATGTTCCCTTGGGACTCTAAGACCTCTCCCAGCCCTCAAACACCTCAGTGCTGTTCCGCTAGCACGTAAACTAGTGTCCCCGGAGAGGCTGTGCCCAGAGGGGGAGGGGGAGGGCTGCCTGTGAACGAGCCCTTCCCACAGAACGAACGGCCCTGTCTGGGCTCAGATGGTACAGCTCCCTGTCCAGACCCACTTCAGCTGACTAGCCTCTGCCCAGGGAGACTGTGGGTAGGGCTGTTTTAAGGAGCCACCAGGGGCTGGGTTCCATCAGGTTCTTTTGGATCAAGGCAAAACTCACACGGGGCCAGTGGTTTGACCTGAGGATGAGGTGTGTGTGTGTGTGTGTGAGCTCAGTAGGGAGCCTGCTTTCTGTGTTGGTTGTCTCCCAGTGTTCCCAGTGTGAGACCTACTTGACAGCATAAAGCCCCAAGGTGGCCACAGTTGGACAAGTCTTGAAGTGTCCACTAGGTGGTGATAGAGATGAGTTCGCCGGGCTAGACAGGTGCCTGGCAGGGCAAAAGGGACCTGGGTGTTGGCAGAGGAAGAAGGGACTGTGATAACCCAGCCTGGAAGCCCCACGGCTGTCACTAACCTAGGATGCCAGCACACGTTTTCTTAGCTCCTCACCCAGTCCTCCCTGTCTCTATTCTAGAATGCCCTCCACTGAGCCTCTTACTTCCTGACTCTGCCCCTCCTCTCTTGAACACACTGAGTTTTACTCACTTTGTCCTCTTGGCTGGTAACTGCTCCCCTCCCAGGGCCCTGTGCCTTACACTGGCACAACCTGTGCCACCACACAGCACTGCTGGGGGATCTTGGCGCCATTCACTTAGGCGTGGGGTTGGTAATGGGGGCAGCAGCCTTTGAATGGGGTGTTGCAGACAGATCCAAACCTCTGCTAGCCCATCCTGGCTTCTTAACACCAGCCCGGCATCCGCAAGTTTACACAAGTGTGTTTGCACAAACCCTCGTGAGCTAGCTATCTCTCACTGACCGGCCAACATCACCTGCTTTGCCCCACTGCTGTGTCTGCTTTCTGGTAGCCACGCAGCCCCTCCTCACTGACTTGTGCTGGGGACCCTCTGGGCTGGCTCACGGGCAGCAGACCCAGCTCCTGCATTTCCTGTGTGCTGTTTTCAGGAATGAACCCTGGTTGCTTGTGGCAGCTCTGTTTTGATTAGGTCTGAGGCAGAATCTGTCTCCTTCCAGATGGTCTTAGGGGGGAGAGGGTCACAGCAGGACCCCATGTCACAACCTCTTCACACTCACATGTGAATCAAAGGCTCTTGGGATAAATCCTCACATGGGAATGTGGGGCTCCTGTCCAAAACCAGAAGGGTCATAGCTTTAGTCACCTCTCACCGGAGCGGAGATGACACAGCTACTTAGAAGAAGCAGGAGACCCACAGTGGCCAGGGACACTAAACCTGTTTGAGCCATATTTATTGTCATACAAGTCTGGTGCAACTCAGAGGGGAGCCTGCGGGCACCAGCTTGGATTAGAAGCCATATCGCTATAAGGGAGGCATAAGATGCCTTGACCAGCAAGCTTTTATGTCAGTGGCATACTCAATCACTCTCCAAGGCAGCATGGGACCTGGAGACTTGGGGTGGGGGGGGTAGCATCTGTGGTAATAGGACCCCAAGAGAATCCAGCAGATCACAATATGTAAAAAGGGTAGTCTTTATGGAAAAGATACCTGCTCTCACCAAGACTCACTCAGTGTCACTACCAGTGATGTCAGGGTGACCTCAGGGTCAAGGGGCCTGTGTTCACGCCTCTGACCCTTGCAGCAGTAGTTGGTGTGTAGATGAGCGCCCAGAGCAGGCAGCTCGCTATTGCTTTGGTTGTGCATAAGGCTAGTGGGACTGGTCCTACTTGATGGACAAAGTCACTTGGTGAGCACTGGCTGGGGCTGTCTTCTCCCTCCCTCCCTCCGCAGAGGTAGGTCCCTGAGTTCCCAGGTCTGACGAGACACTGGGACAATTCCATCCTGAGGGAGGACCACAACATAGCTGTGATCCCCAAACTGAAACTCCAGGTCACAACCATATCTGCCTGAGGTAGAAGAACTCACCCACCCGGAAGAGCTGGCAGATAAACGCAGGGAGGGGGCTGCGTCCTCAGAGAGGAGTCTCAATGGCGACGCTCAACCAACCCAAAGTGACTTGAGCGCCCCAGTGGAACTCTAGGCACCGACTGGGCGGAACCTTTTGCCCTCAGAGTTCCAAAGCTTTGAGGGCAGGCGATTTGCTTTCCAGGTGAATGCAGATTTTGTGCGCATGTCTGGCAGAGCGGCCTGGGGAGGTGGAGTCTAACGCTGGTTCCTCCTTGCATCCTCCGAGGTTAGATCGCCCTGCTCTCCAGCGAGCATGGACCAGGTCCTGGCTGCAGCAAAGGAGTGTGTCCCTACAAAAGGCTGGAGCCAGCGGCGCCTCTGCAGACTCTGCTCCAGGGGCCGGCGTGGGGAGGGTGCGAAGGGGCCTGGCGGCCTCTGGCGGTCAGACCAGGGAGACCTCTGCTTGGAAGCTGGAGGAGCGGCGCGCGCTAGGGCTGACGCGGGTCAGCATGGACACCTGCGTGCTGCACGTGGCGCCGTTGCTGCCTCCCCACAGGTGCTGGGATTTGGAGCTCCAGCCCAGGACGCCCTGCAGATGCCAACGCCGCCACTTCCGCCGCAGCTCCGCCTGCACCTAGGGGCGGGAAGGGTGGTTAGCCTCCAGCGCTGCGTTGTTAGGCAGGCCATAGATGTTCCCTAACTTAAGTCGAGAGGCCTGGATATTATCTTGGGAGGCTTGGGACAGGGCTGGGAGCCAGAATCAACTCAGGATATCTGAGAGAGGGAAGATGGGGTGCAGAAGGTCACAAAATGCAGTATAGGGAGGCAGAGGAGGTGCTGCCCGGGGAGTGTACCCCAGTTCTTCATCCAGGCACCCACTTAAGTTTGTGCTTGTGGCAGCAACTGCACCTTCCCTCAATGTCTTACTCCCAATTTAACCCACACCCACTTAGATGTAAATATTACACACACACACACACACACACACACACACGTTCTGAAACCCACCCAGGGCTTGTAATAAAGTGCAGGCCTTAAAGTCCTTGGGTCCTTGGAACAATCAGAGCACATTTTAAAAAGAGGCCGCAGGCAACTAGGGCGCTGCAGTCTGAAAACCACCCTGGAAAGAGGCAAGCTTTTAACCACCCTTGCTTGCCAGGATCCCATCAAGGTTTGTAGACCCTGAGCCCGCCCACCAGGATCTGGGAGGCGCTCACCTCACCATTGAGGAAGCAGTAGAGGACGGCCACCACGAAACCCTGAGGAGGAAGAGGACAGCAGAGGTGAAGCAAAGGGACTGAGGGCACTCCCAGCCCCACCCTGCCCACCCTGCTTCCCCCCACCCCTGTTTAAGGAAACCTCCGAACACAAAGGAGGTGCTTATCCAGAACCTAGGACAAGGAAAAGACTGGAATGCAGGGCCCACGGCAGCCCCAGGTGAATTCCTCAAGCCCACATCATACCTGGAAAGACCCCACGACAAGTTCGAAGACCATTTTCACCTGGGCCTTAAAGTTGTCGGGGAAGAAGGCAAACATGACATAGTGAACTCCAAACAGGGGGATGAGTAGAAGTGTGGACTTGGCCAGCCTCCTGGGGACAGGGAGAGGCAGGGTGTGGGTATGTATAGCCACCCGGGTGGTGATGGTGACCAGAGCCTGTGAGGATGAACAGTGGCTCCCCATTCCCACGCCATGCCTGCTCTACCCCGGCCCCTGTCTGTCCCCCACCTCCTTGCCTGGGGAAAGCACATGAGGGAATTAAACGCCCTTCTTTCTCCCCCTTCTGGAGGAAGGCCACTGAAGATGATGTGTTATGTAAGACTCAGGAGGCAAAACTTCCAGGTTGGCCCCCCTCCTCCTGGTCTGTGTCTCCAGCTGAAGAGTGAGGCGATGAGGGGATGCTATCTCCTTGGAAGTGCTGTGGGTGTCTCCACAGACACTAGCTCCTAGGAATGGAGTCTTCCCAGCTTCAGGCTGGCCACATGTGCCCCATGTGCAGGAGGGTGAGGCGTGCTTGGTGTTATGTCAGCTCGTCAGGTTAGTATATGCAGACTCGTGGCTCCTGCTCTTCTGCTGTGGCCCTGTCCCTGGGGCGTGCCTGCATCCCTCCCGCATCTCACAGCAGGAGAGTCCTGCTCCAAAGACCAGCTTGGCTTTCTGTTGCCCTTCCATGGCCCTCCGCTGTGTACACTCAACACACCTCATGGCTGGTCCAGGAGGTGAGGGCCACGGTTTCCTGATTCCCTGGCAGAGAACAGGTCAGGGCGGATGCGGGTGGGGTAGAAGCAAGTTTGCCCCTGCCTCTCCTGCCTTGGCTCTGAGACCCCACCCCATGCAGATGCACCCTAGCCCTTCCCACCCTTCTTGGGCCTGGCTCCCAGCCACACCTCTTTGGCCACGAACCCATCCCATTCTCAGAGGTTGACAGATGGAGGCTTTCTTTAAATTGAGAGTGGGAACTGACAGCCCCTCCTTGGGGATCGCCAGCTCCAGCTCCCCCTTCTGTCTATGACAGCTGTTCCTTTCCATCTCACCCACACAGACCTGGCCACGACCAGTTTGGGTTCTGTCCTCCAGATTCTAGCCCCTTGCAGCTGGACTTCTGGGAAACAAGGTTGCTGAGGTAAAGGACACCTGTGCGTGCGGGACAGGAGTGCTGCCTCTCAGCAGTGAGCAGACCCCGCATACACGTCTCCTTCTGTAAAGGAGAGGGATGTTCTGCCCACGCAGCCTGCTGGGGACAGAATGCTGTCACACCAGGAATGGGAGGAAGCGGCAGCCTCAGGCCTGATAGTCACAGGGTTCCAGAACAGAATCCCAAATCCAAAAGCTCGTGACTCTCTGCTGGGGAGTCTTCCAACCACAGCTGAGATCCCCTAAGAGAGGCCAGTTTAAGAGCATCTACGATCCCAGGGCTGGATGGGCCTGCATGGAGGGTCTGTTCTCCATCGCCACTGTGAGAGTGAAGACTCTACGGGTCTTTGCATGGTTGCCCCTGTCATGTTTTGTGATTCCTTCACAAGCCCCGATTCCCATGACCCTTGCTGGACTCTCCGGTGTCCCACACGGGGAACAGCACCGCTCCACTTTCCAAGCAATGAATTGTGGCCCTTGCAACGGTTAATATCAGTTGTCAACAGGACTTAGAATCAGGGGGGGTGGGGACAACCCTCTGGACATGTCTGAGAGGGGCTTTCTGGATGGGGTTGAGGTGGGAAGACCCACCCTGACTATGGGTGGCAGCATGCTGTGGGCTGGGGTCCCAGACTGAATAAAAAGGAGAGTGAGCTGAGCGCCATCCGCGTCTGTCTCCCACTTTAAGGCTATGCACAGTGACTCGCTGTGCTACGCGTCTGCAGCTGTGTCTCTGCCGTGATGGGTGGCACCCTTGAACCAGAGCTAAAGCATGTTTTTTTTTTTTTAAACTGCTTCCTTACATTTTGTTACAGCAACAGAGGAAGAAAATACCTCCTCTCTTCCCGCCCAGAGTGGCGTACCCCAACCTTGGGGGTTGGGGAAATTCATATCTGTCTTTATTGTACAGTTGGGGACATTTTACTGGGGATCCTGAGTGTGACATGGGCTGAGACGTGGAGACCTCTCAGCCTGTGCCTGATCTCTGCAAGAATGTGACTGTTATCACTGGGGCGTACTGAACGTGGTTGCCTCAGTGTGGAATGGGTCCTCCAGGACATGCCCTGCTGTGCATCTATTGTATCCCCTTCTCTACCAGGTACAGGTCAGACTGAACACAGTGTGTGAGGGTTCCGTGCCCCTCAACATCCCTGCAGGGAGCAGTTTGAACTGGAAGGACATTGAGTATCAGGAGAGCAGATGTAGGTGCGGAGGGCTTGGTGATGGGCAGGGGAGGCTGAGCCTGGCCATGGGGAAGAGTAATGTCTGGCTTTGGGTGAGTGCAGGCATGTGAGGGGATGTAGGGTGACCTGAGGACCCGGGATGGAAGCCTGGAGCTGGGGCGCTGGGCCTGCACTTACGAGTATGGGCTACTATCGTTCTTCCCAATGTCGGGCGGCCGTAGTTTCTGAACCAGGATTCGGATGATGCAGATAAACAGGATGAAGTTCACCTGTTGAAGGAGGCACCCCAATGTTGGTCACTTAGCGAGAGGAAGCTGGGGTGGGTTGTTTTCTCCTTCAGTGCTGTCCACCCCTCCACAGTTCCTCTCCCCTTTGGGGCAAACCATCTGGGACTCTCCTTTGTAACCCTGAGGACGTGCTCTCCAGCTCTTCTGCTCTAGAGGGAGAGCTGGAAGTGTGTGTGTGGGGGGCTCCTTTCTGACCTAAACCCTCCTTTCCTGGGTGTCTCGAGGCCGGCTGCCTACTCCGGGCTCAGCGGTGAAGGCGGCTTACCAAGATGGAGATGAGGATGGGGGCCTTTATAATCCACCACAGGGAGGAGCTGGTGATGGTGTCCCAGCACCTGGACGTGGAGATTTGGGTGACCCCAGGGGTCTCTGGCTCTGCCCCAAGCCCAGAATCTGCCACTCCCCAGCCTCTCACTCTGGGCCTGATGCTGGGTCTTGGCAGCAGCATCATACCCAGGGACTCTGACCCCCAAATGACAGCAGCCAGAGGGAAGGGATGGGGCAGCAGCTCACCCGAAATCCTCAAAGTGAATCCTGACAATTGTCCATATCATGATGAATACACTGGGCACTCCTGTCAGGGCAAAAGAAGAAAGGAAGAGAAGGAAAGGGGCAGAGAACACAGGGAGAGGTTTGGAGGAGGAACCCAAGAGAGGGAGGGAGAAGGAAGGGCAGACATTTAGGACTTCTACCTACAGTGTTCAAGGTATAAAGACTCTCAGCCTGAGGGTCTGTGACCACTTAGGTTTTCTTTTTCTTTTCTAATTTTAACCCCTTACAGATTGACAGTATCCCTGTGTATCAGGATCAGAATGGGGAAATAGATGTTTTTGTTCAGGCTCTGCACTGTAAAGAAATCCCCACAGGAGGCTGGGAGGGGCCCCAGGGTCACACATTCTGGGGACATTCGTGAGTGTTGGTGGAGAGACTCATAAGCAGGATAGGGTTGCACCCTCCCACCTCCCGGGGAGCATCCCCAGCCTTGCCCCCTCCCCGGTACCATACCCCAGCCGATGAGTATGTACCCCCAGAAGTACTTCCGCTCAGAGAAGAAGGAGACGGCCAGCAGGGTGTGCAGGTAGAGGCCCTCCACCAGCAGCCAGAAGAAGTTGGCCATGACGCAGTACTGGAAGAACACCACCGCTGCCTTGCAGCCCGCCTGAAGGGAGGAGGGGAGGGAGGCTCAGGGGTGGCAGGTCCCTCGCTGCCCAACCTTTGGCTGGGCAGAGGCAAACATAGTTGTGCCCAGCCAACTGGATGCTGTCAGTTCCCAATAAAGCTATCGTAATGTGGTTTTTCCTGTGATCTCCCCTTCACATCCTTGGGCACTTTGGCCGAGCCGGTAATTTAAGTTATCCATCTGTCAGTGTGCCTTCTGCACGTTTTCTGGCTTTGGATCCCAGTGTCTCTGGGTATGTCCAATCCTCAGCTTGTGGCTGGCGGCATGTGGCTGAGAATAGCTGTGGACGGAGTCCAACACAAAATGGTAAGCTTGTTTAAATGTTAGGTTGTTTTTTTTTTTTTTTTTTTTGGTCATATTTTTGGTAACTGCATTTTGAGGTTCTCCGGCACAAACTTGACTGGTAACACCACGGCGTCACAATGCCAAAGGTGGATGGAAGTTGAGGACGTACTTCCTGTCCGCCTACCCACCTGCCCATTAACTGGACTATTTGTGCTTGAGTGGGTTTTCAGTCAATCTCACAGTGTAACCAGACTGGTCTAGAACTCACTATGTAGTCCTGGCTGCCTTCCAACTCACAGTTATACCTCAGCCTTTTGCATCTGGGGTTTATAGGCGTGAGCTACCATGCCTGGTCATTTATCCATTTATTGACCTCTCCTTTCTTGACACTCCATTTACCACCTAGGCATCCATTCATCAGCTACATCTGCTCATCCATCAACTACCCACTCACTTAATCTGTCTCTCCACCCACTTACCTAAGCTGTCTCCACGCCCACTCATTTAAGCTGTCTCTCCACTCACCCACACAGCACCCATTTATCCATTCATCTGCCCATCCACTTTCGAGCCAGCCTGGGACTCACACAGCCCTGCCAATGTCACCACCTCCCTGTGCCCTTTCGGGAGCTCCCTGACCTTAGGTGTGGGCTGAGGCGTGGGGGGACCCAGAGACAGTGTGGAGAAGGCTGAAGGGAGGGGAGAACGGGCATGCTGGCTAGTTCCTGTCAGCTCGACACAAGCTGCTGTTTGGAAGAAGAAACCTCAACTGATAGTGTGGGTCGTGAGGAAGGCTGTAGGATGTTTTCTGGGTGGATGACCGATAGGGGGGCTCAGCTCGCCATAGCGGTGCCATCTCCAGACAAGTGGTCAAGGGCACTATAAGAAGTCAGGCCGGGCAAGCCGTGAGGAGCTCCAGTGCATAGCGCTCCGCCATGGCCTCTGCTTCTGTTCCTGCCTCCAGGTTCCGGCCCTGACTTCCCTGGATGATGGACTGTGAGCTATGCAGTGAAGTGACCCTTCTCCTCCTCGGTTGCTTTTGGTTATGGTGTTTATCACATCAAGAAAAATAACAACAACAAAAGCTAAGGAGGAGGAAAGGCAGGGATATCCTTCCTCCTGGGGGTCATAGGAGCTGGGGAAGAATGGCCCAGGCAGGTGAGGAGAACAGGAGATCTGTGGGCCATGGAGCGGAATGAGCAAGGACTCAAAGTGTTGACATGCCCAAATGAAGGTCTCCTCACAGAGACACTCACTCATCCCACAGCTTCAAGTCTCAGGGCACTGTTTACTTTCTACTCCCCCTGAACACAGAACCTGGCGTGCCTCTCCCCCTCCTAGAGGCCTCCTCATGGGTCAGCCTTCTCTCTCTTGCCTATGATTGGAAAGTCCTTTCCTGGGTCACACCTTAGTCTCTCCAGAGGCAGGCGGGCCCTATCAGCTTTATAAGCTCTCTGGGGGTTGCAGACCTCTTCCTGACTTGTGAAGTCGCCCTGGGCTTTTCTCCCCACTTGAGATCCCATTATTCTGGGGCTCCCACTACTGATCTGGAAGCAGTGTGCTGCCTCTCTGAGCTCACCCAGAGGCCATGCGTCCTCAGAACACAGCGGAGGAGTCCCGCTTCAAGCTCCCTGGAGTGGAGTCTTTCGAGTTCCATAGAGACTATGGTGGTTAATATTGTCACCTTGACATAAACTGGCACACCCAGGGTGTGACTGAGAGGGGGTCTTAGATTTTGCTAACTAGGAGGTGGCCAGCACTGTTCCATGGGCTGGGGACCCAGGCTGAATGAAAGGGAGACAGTGAGCAGAGACCAGGGTTCATCTCTCTCTGCTTCCGAAAGTCTCGGTGTCACATGACCCGCTGCCTCGCCGCCCCTGCCTCCGTGCCTATCCACCATGTTGGGCTGCGGCTCACACCACGAGCCAGACAAAGATGCTTTCCTTCCACTGTGCGTGTCACACATCTTGTCACAGTGATGAAAAAACAAAAACAAAAAACAAATCCAGAGACAGACTCTCCAGTGCCTGGCAACATTCCTCGGAGGGTCTCTGAGCCTCCTGGCCCTAGGAGAGCCTAGGGCAGGGCTCAGGGAGGCAGGCAGCAAAAGTAGGTAGGGAAGGACAGTGGTGTGGGGAGAGGAGGAGGAAGAGGAGGAGGAGGAGGAGGAGGAGAGATAGGAGAAAGATGAGGAGCGAAAGGATGAGGAGGATGTGTGGGTCAGGCAGGTCCTCACCGAGGCCTCAGAGCAGTGGTCAATCTCCCCGCTGTTGAAGAGAGTCATGTCCTTGATGAAGACGGCAGTGGCCCTCAGGATGAAGGACATGAAGAGATGCATGTGGATATAGTTTCGGGTACAGTGCAGCTTCCTGCAAGGAAGGGGCGGGTACATCTGGGATGTACAGGGGCCTTGGACCACCCATCCTGGCCGGCATGGTGCCACACTTTAGGCAGGGTGGTAGGAAGGGATGTGGGCCTCCAAGGTGACACGGTGACACATGCCCAGTCCCCAACCTCCTGTGCATCAAGAGTTTTGGCAGGCTGTACCTCTGGTGCCCAATATACAGGAAAGGGGACAAAGAGTGCTCTAGAGGCCACATCTTGGCCACCACCTGCTGTCGGGGTTGGGATGGCCGGCCTAGCAGAGGCTGTGAGCTGCCTGGGGCTGGGCCTCACCTGAACAGGCTCAAGATAGCCATGGCAACCAGGAGGCTGGCAAGGGACAAGCTGTAGCCGATGGTGTAGCCAGTCTTCACGGCGTTGTAGAACTCTGTCTGCTGCTGCTGTGGGGAGGCAGGCAAGGATCTTGGGTAGGAGTGGGCAAGGGCAGGGGGCTCAAAACTGGGGCTGTTGGCGGGAATGGGCTGGTTTTATGCTCTGCCTGCTGCCCCTGCCTAACTTAAGGAAGAGGTACTAAGGACTCCCAAGAGCAGCTGAGGGGTGCTCACTAAGCTCCGGGGTCCATGGACAAAGAGACACTGTGCCCAGAGGGTGGCAGGAGGGGAACGGATTCTTCTTTCTGCTGTGCATGCCGGATGTCAGCATGGGAGTGAGTGGAGACCTCACAACTCCCACCTGTCACTCATTTTTCAAAATTGGATTTTGAGAGTGTCTTCCTGTATAGCCCAGGCTAGCCTTATACTCATGATCTTTTTGCCCCAGCCTCCCAAGTGTTGGGATTACAGATATAGAGAAGCAAACCAGCTTGAGGATTAGCCCAGGCTAGCCTCAAACTCACAATCTTTTCCCCTAGCTTCCCAAGTGCTAGGATTACAGATGCAGAGAGGTGAACTGGGGATTAGTCCAGGCTAGCCTCCAACTCGTGATCTTCTTCCCCAGCCTCCCAAGTGCTGGGATTACAGATGTAAAGAGAGAGAGGCAAACCAGCTTGGGGATTCTGTTTCAGTTTTGGCTCCTCAGAGGCTAGCCCCCCTTCAGTGTGATCTTCAAGGAAAGTCCTGTGTGTACCTTGTTAGAGGACCCCAGAATGGGTCTTGGGCAATGTGAACGTGAGGAGGGTGGACCCCAGGACTTACAGAGGCACAAGACCACCTCACCTCATCCAGACTAGATGCCCTGTCATTCAGGCCGCAGGCAATGTGGTAGGGGCCGGGCTCCAGTGGCGACCAGCCTTCTTCAGTGCAGCTACGGCTGATGTTATAGCCTGGAAGCAGACAACAGAGAGAAGGGACACTGAGTGCAGAGCCAGAGGCAGCCCAGGGCTGAGTCTCCTTCTGTCCGTGGTGCTGCCAGGCTCCATGACCCTCGGCTGAGGGGAAGCTCTTGCAGGGCTGCTGGGGGCCCTGCTGTGCGGCTGAGAAACTCAGCAGATGCCACTGCAGCTCCATTTTGAAAAGCAATATTTGGCTCTCTCTCTCTCTTTTTTTTTTTTAGCTCAAATGCAGAGGCAGAAAGACTCTGGTCTGTGTACATAGCCACCACCTGTCCAGCACTGACTGAAGGCACAGACGGATGAGTGACTTAGTCATGCGAACAGAAAGGTATCACACTCTACACTTGTCAGGGAACATTAGGAACATGTTGCCTTTGGGTTTGCTGAGTCCATGTCAGAAGAGCCAGGCAAGAGACTGTCAAACACACCCGACCAATGAAGGGTGCAAAAAACTCCCTCACCTGAGCTCTGTAAAGAACGGGGTGCCTGACTCTATGGTGGCCCCACTGTCGTCTGACCCAGTGTGTATGTCAGGGGACAGAGAATGCCTTACTGTCGTCCCTGGGGCTACCATTCAGCATGTTTCCCATTGCTTGACATGGCCCACTCGAATTCCCATCTATCCATCTGCCCATCCATCCACTTGTCTGTCTGTCCATCCATCTGTACCTGATCCTGTGTCCTGCCTCAATGATACCTATGCCAGCCTGGGTGCTGTGTCCGGGCTCCGTACCTGCAGTAGCCTGCCAACTGGGGTCCTTATGAACTCATCGAAGCACCGGACTTTCTTTTTGCATCTGTCAGCTCTGCCCTTAATTGGAGTCTCTGTCTTGAGAATGCGGGGATTGCAGATGCTCCCCAAGTGTCTGTGTTTACAGGGTGCTGAGGATCTGAACTCTGGGGTCCTTGTGCAAGCACAGCAGGAGCTTTGCCCATGCAGCTCCCTCTCCAGGCTTCCTAGAGGCATTTTATCTGGTCACCGTAGAATACTTCCTTCTAAACCTCTGATTTTTTTTATCTCCCATAGGAAACATAGCTCTTTCTGTGTGTGTGTGTTGGGGGGCATGCTTTCCCCAGCTCTGTGTCCGCAAAGCACAGGAGGGGAAACCTTATCCAGTCTTGCAAATGACCCCCTTGGGATGGAAGGCCTCCCCTTCACTCTCCTGGTATATCCAGTCACTAGCCCTAGGCTCCCGTTTCTCTCCATCAGCTTCAGAGCTGGACCCATGGAGTACGGCTACACAGGCTGCTCATGTCACAGGTCATCTGGAGGTAGGGTACTGAGGGCTCAGATCTCCATACTCAGGTACAGTCTGGGGCGAGGATGGCCGTGCCTACGGAAGCGCTACCTTGTTCATATCTCCTCACGTCCTCTTCTCAGAGAGCATGGGGTCCGCCCTACCGCTTCCTTCCTCCCAGGCATTCTGCCTATTTATTATACATTTGTTTATTGTCTCACTTAAAGGTGTCTCCAGCTAACACTGGGGATCCCAGAGGGCAGGCAGGTGGCAGTTTTCAAAGTCCCTTCCCACCGTTTGTGGGGCAGAGCTTGGTGTGATGGAAGCCATCACATTCATACTACCTGAATGTGGTCTAGAGGTCCCCTTTCGTCTTACATGGGAAAGTTTGATCAAATAGAACACCGCACAGTGTGTAAGCAGAGCTGTGTGAGGGTTTCCTGGGGCCCCAAAGGTCATCTCTCCAAGGCCTTGACACACTGAGTCACAGCCAAGACAACAAGAACATGGGAGCCATATCTCAATCAGACCTGCCCGTCAATCAGTCATCAATTGCTGAGCAAATATTTAGTGAGCCCTTCCCACATGCTTATCTCTAGGTGAAGAGCTAATCAAATCCCACAACTCTTCTCCAGACCCAATGCCATTCTTGGCCACGGCGCCCCCAGTTCTCTCGAGCCCCCCGCCCCCCCAGACAGCTTTCCCAGTTCCTTAAGCGGCAAAGCCCCCCACCTGGTCCCCTTCACAGCTTCTGGCCTTTAGCCTGGGACTCTTACCGTGGATGGGGGAAAACAGCTGGAAGATGAGAGGGCAGTCCCGGACAACTACCTGGCCATAAGGGGTCGTCGGCCAGCAGGTGAGGTTGTCCCACATTGTGCTGCAGCCTGTGGGGTGAAGGCAGAGGGCACGGGTCATCACATGCACAGAGTGAGGGCTCTCTTCCTCCTCCTTTCCTTAGAGGGGCTCCTGTCTGAGGGGAGGTCATGCCTGCTCAGAGGATGCACAGGTCCCGTCCTGACAGGAAGGAACGAGTGCCCTCTGTCCATGAGGGACAGAGCTGCCCTACACGGTATCGGTTATTTGTTTATTTAAACGGTGCTGGCCCTGAGAGAGACCTTGAACTTCTGGTCCTCCTGTCTCTGTCTCTTGAATTCTCTTGAGATTACAGGTGTGCACCACAATGCCCAGTTTATATGGTGCTGGAGATTAAACCCAGGACTCGGTGTGCACACTAATGGCCACCTGAGCTACAACCCCACGTGATGGACAAGCGGCAGGGATGCCAGGCAGGGAGACTAGCTGGTTCTGCCCGATGGGAAGCTGTCTCTCATTCTGGGTGAGCTACTGAGCACTTGTATGGGTGTCAGTCTTTTTGAATGACAGGAGCTGAGGCTCTGGCATCCAAGTCCTCGGAACAGTGGCTTTATTTCCATGGAGCGTTCCGGGAAAGCAGTCACGGAGAAAAGGGAGCGCAGTCTGCATTTCACTTTGTTCTGAACTTTAATGAGAGTTGGTTGGAGTTTCAGAAGCCGTGTCGCCTGCTGCAGTGCCTGTGGTATCTGAGTCAGAGAGGAGCACGGCTTAGACTTCAATCTACCTTTATAGCTCTCTCGTTCCCAGAGCTTGTATTTATAGGCACAACCTTCAGACTGTCCCCTTATCTTTTACTGCCATCCCGCCTGCGCATGCACATGGCATTTGGTTATAAACCACCCTCCTTTCTGCGCTTTCTTTTATAGAGCGTTGTATATATTTCCAGCAGCACAATGAGTGGCCTTCATTTTTATGGTTTGTAAGAAAACAGACATTTAGATTTCAAAACCTTATATTACCAAATTACCGGCAGCACTTTTCGAGCAACTCAGCCCGTCAGTTTGAACCCGCCTTCTCGACACAAACAAGGCTATTAATCCACATTCAAAGGAAAAGAAAAAACAAGATCCATCCCAAGAGGCTCCGTCAAAGACCATCGTTGTTTAAAAACACGAGTGTGTGCCATTCGAATTTTGTTTTATAATAGTAAAGGCAACGCTGGAGATGTTTGCTGTAGGATCCGGGTACGGCAGAGCATTCTGGCTGGCAGCTGCCTCTTCACAGGGCTTGCAAAGCATTGCAGTCCGGCGGTGAGTGGAGATTTATCAGTGTTCGAGACTGGCTGGTGAGGATGCCAAGGGGTGTCTCCAGCGGTTCTAAAAAACGGGTGCTCCTGTGGTGAGATGGCTCCTTCAGACCCCTCTCTTGAGGGCGTAAGTCTCTTTGCAATGCTGCCAGCCCTATGGATTTGTTCAGGAAACCCAACCCCAGAGTCAAAGTCAATGCCAGCTGGGCCAAGCCCAGACCAGCCCAGGTCCGAAGGTTCACAAGTTCTCAAGAAGGGGGCCTGGGAAGAGGAGGTGAAGGAACGCATCCCAGGCTCGCAGTGCCCTGCTCATGTGGCAGCCAAGGAAGGGAGTGAGGTGGGAGGGGGCAGGGCCTCCCTGTGCGGCAGCAGTCAGGTGGCACCTGCACGGAAGGCTAAAGAAGTCACACAGAGAGCAGCCACTTTTCCTGTGCCCCGCCCCCCTAACATTTCCCCTCACTCTCTCCCAAGTCCTGCAGTTTGCTTTGGCTGGTGGTCCATCTTCTGCTCCTACAGGAGAAGGACATACAGGAGCCATTCAGGCCCGGCAAATCCGATCATAATTTATGACCTGTTTCAATCAACATCAGTAAGCACTAGCTTTGGAATGTTGCAACATTGTTTCAGCCTCTAAGTCAGTAGCTTATATAACCAGTCCATTTCACAGATGAGGAAACGGAGGCAACCGGCAGGATGAGGTGTGGCAAGTCTCTTGCCTATTCACACATTCCTCTCCTGGTTTGCAGGGCTCGGTAGCATTTCTCTGGGAATTTGGCTGTCTCTGGACTTTCTGTACCCTTGATGACAGTGCTGGGCACACCCTGTTTTGCAGCCAGTTATTGTGTCTGGGTCTTTTCCAGGCCTAGGGCATTCAGAGTTACCAGCTGAAGAGGTGGGGGTGGGGGTGGGGGGTTGGGGGATTGGGGGTGCTGGGTCTGTGCTCAGCTCCACCAGAGGTGGGAAAGAATAGAAGGGACTAGGCTCTGCCCTGTAGGGAGTCTGCATTGGGCCTCAAAGAAGTGCAGAACAGCCAATGGCATGCTGGGAACTGGTACTGGGCCCAGGTCAGTAAGCAGGCAGGGAACAGAGGAAAAGAGGCCTGTGGGGTGTGGGTTGGGAGGCTCCTTGCAGGGGGTGCCTCAGGGCTGGTTTGCTGGGGCAGCTGGGCTGGGATGGGGCACTCAGGGCTAAGATGCTGAGATGAGACGCTGAGAGTCAGGCTGGCACAGAGGCCCCAGTGAGTCAATTTTACAGAATCTCCTATGACATACACTCACATGTACTCTCAGGCATACCGAGCCCAGGCATCCATGCAGCTCTACATGCATGGCCAGGAAGGCAGGCCACCATGTGAGTAGACAGAATGACGGACACATGCCGGTGCACCTGCACACGGACAGGCAGGGACACCGCACACCTGTCACATCCAGGTTTAAACAGGTACAAGCCTCTGTCTTACAGAGACACTCAAGAGGCAGGCAGAGGGATAGACTCCGGAAGGCAGGGCACAGCCTCGGTTAGCCTTGGGCCAGGAGTGCCCACCCATGTGAACGTATGTGCACAGAAACCACAGCAGCAGTCAGGGCAGACACGCAGTTTGCACACCTATGCCTGCCCTCTTCCAGGTCCCAGCCTGGTTTGCTGTGTTGGCACTGCACAGGCGCCCTGTGCCAGCAGTGACCTCACTGGGAGCATGAGTGTGGCCAGTCCCCATTCTGGGGACCGGTTTGGAGAGAAGCTGCAATGGGGCCCAGGGTCTGGAGTCTGAGTTTCTTGGGCTTCACCCATGATCTCAGGGCCTGCTGAGGCCAGTCTGCAGCATTGGGTGGGGCATATAGGCAGTGGGCCAGTCTAGTCACCCACTGACCTAGTCTTAGGGTCACAGGGTCAGGGGGCCATCCTGCCATAAAGTGTGTCTCAGGCTAGACCCGTCTGTGAGACTATGTACCCGCATCCATTTATGAGCACAGGAGGTCTGTGCACCAGGGTTAAGGAGGGACCCAAAGAGATTACATAACAGCTTCAGAGTGCTGTTGGGAGTCAGGATCCAGCAAGCTGGACAGGTGCACCCTGCTCCCATTATGTAACTGTAAGTCCAGCCTGGGGAGATGACCTGGAATGGAGACCCAGCTGTCTAGCTGTCTATTTCCCATCATGCTAACTCTCCCAGTACAGTGAGCCTTGAGCCTCCCATCCTCCTGGCCCCTCTGCTTCCCTAGACCTGACAACTTTTCAAATTTGCTAAACCCTGAGTAGCCAAGTCACGAGGACAGAGCTCTCTCTCTTTTGTCCCGATGGGCTGCTGCAGGGTCCGGCCGATTGGTCTCTTCTAAGCTCTAGGTAAGTCGGGGGTTGATGGAGTTGATTTGGGGGTGCCCCATGGTGGGTGAGGGCGAGGCTGGGGCTCATGGAAACCACCAGTCTCATCATGGAAAGCCTCTACCATGGGGTACCCTCTGTCTCCCTCCTTGGGGAGCCCAGCAGCCACGGCTAGACCCTTAAGGGATAAGAGCGGGGAACTCCCCAGATGTGGATGGGGTCAGGAAAGTGTGGTGGCCTGTGGCCCTTCTGCTGGTGAGGCCCAGAGCTCTGGGGTATGACCTGTGCCTTTGACTCTCATCTGACTGCCTATTGTGTGAGCCACATGCTTTGGACGGGGCTCGTGACACGAGGGAACTTGGGACTCCTCTGCTCGCTCGCTCACGCGCACCCGACTCACCTGCGGTTTCATTCTCCAGTTGGGCCTCCTCCAGGCACTGCTCACGCTGTATCTCAATCATCTGCAGGTACTCACACTCCTGGTGTGGGCTGGCTGCCCGGCTGCCCTGAGGACAAAGCAGACAGAGGTGTTAGCCTCAACCACAGATGTAAGGAGCAGGGGCCAAGCTGGGCCAGCCAAGGTTGAAGCAGCTCTCAGCCTGAGGACCTGAGTTCCACACTGGATGTCCACTTGGCCAAGGTCTTCACCCTAGCCTCAAACTGAACCCCAACCCAGTCTATATCCTAGGCCCAGTTCTAATTTACATCCTACAAAAGCCCCATACTGAGTATCATCCCAAACCCATACTTTACTACACAGCACCCTGATCCAGACCTGTGTGGCCCAAATGTTCTCCCCAAGCCCCAGCATTTGCCTTGAGGACCCTTTCAGGACTCTTGGCTCCCAAGCAGTGCTACTGCTGTAAGGATTCAGACCCTGGAAAGAGCATTTCCCTAGAGCCTTGAGCTGACTGCTAGGTTCCACAGCTCTGGCCCTGACTCAGTCTCCATGCATGTGTGGGCCCTTGCTAGTGATTCCGGGATAGGATGTTGGATACCAGCTTCTGGCGCCCGGGGCCAAGCCCAGACAGAACAAAGGAGCCTGGCTGTAGTACCTTCTTCATGGATGGAGCCTCTGCTCATTCTTGCTCATGAAGATGGGAAAGCAATATCTGACCCTTCTTGACAGACCTCACCATCTCCAGAAAAACAAACAAATAAACCAAAAACTAAAATGGATTTCACGAGGACCAGGGAGGCTTAAGCGAGTACGCGGAAATCTCACAAGAAATCTGCAGACCACAAGCAGCCTCCAGAGCCTCTGCAAAGATGGGAGAGGAGATGGTGGATAAGCCATAATTCTCCCCTGCCCTCCAGCAGGCCCTGACCCAGGTCAGGGTGAGGTGGGCAGACATCATGACCAGACATGGCACTGAGTAGATATGAGTCTGCATAGGGGCCGTCTGGGACCAAGGGGGGGGGGAAGTCAGTCCTTGGGGGTTGTGGGTGTGGAGAAGGTAAAGGCCTCTGTGGATGAGCAGTTGGACTGGGACAGCTTTGGTCTGCCTCTGTCATTAGGCAGTGGCTGCGATTCTTGGCAATGCTCTGACAGTTTCCTCTTGTCTGCCTGGGTTGGCGAGCAGCAGCCTCCACCAGCGCCCTAGGTAAAGCTCCTGTGACCTCAGAGTTAGAGATCGAGTCTGCCTTGCAGTCATACATGGGACTCAGTCTCTGCCTGGAAAATGGACCTCAGTCCCCATGCCACCGCGCCCCAACTCAACGCCTTGCTGAGGTAACATAGGCATGGAGCCTTCCCTGCATTTCCTCCGTCTAAGGAGACCTCCTGGCCGGCAGCATTAAAGACCATAGAACTGGACCAGTGGTCTATGTGAGTCAACACCAGCAACCGACTTGCACCCAGGCAGCAAGGCGCTCTCCACTACTGTCAAGAGAAAGGTCCCTTCCACCACAATAGCTCTCTTATTCCTCTGAGCCTCATCGTTTCCCAGGCTACCAGTGGTCCAACTAGCACTGGGGTTGTCCTAGCCCAGATCCAGGGGAAGACTTCTTTCCTATGCCCCTGCCACCCATGCCTCACTTGTCCAGGCCTGGATGTCACACAGCAAACATAGGTACCCAGCCAGCTGGGATCCAGACATGCGTGGCTGCTAAGTCCTTTTCAGTTTGGCGTATGGAAAGTATTGTGGTGCTGTCACGGAACCTTGCTCAGCAGAACCGCTTAAAGAAGCGAAAGGCAGTTCTGAGGAGACCCGGTGCCTCTGTATCCTCTTAGGGGTCACACGCTCCACCTTTTCAGTTAGAATACTTGTTGCAGTGTGGCTTTGGGGATCTGTGATTAGCTCATCCCCAGGTGTGGGGCAAAGAGTAGTTTGTGGGACCTCTGAAAGAGGAAGTCAGGCTGGCTGGCCAATTCTGTCCACCACCATTCTACCTTGTTTGGTATCCCCTGGGCGCTAGTCTACCAACAGCGGATGCCTTTGGATTTGCAGTCTCATTCCAGACTCTCAGGGTCCTCCTCACATTGTCACCTGAGTCACACCATGCAGTGGCTTAAAAGCCGATGGGCTGTGTGGATACCAGCTATGTCTGTGCACATGCCTCACACACACAAGCTTTCCTCTCCTCTGGTGCCAGGTTCTCATTTGGAAAGACCCCCCCCCCGTGCCCCACCCCACTCCCATTCCATCATGGCCCCTTGTGAACTCTCCTGCAGAAGACTGGTGTGACCAAGACTTAAGTCTGTCAGTATTCCCAGCCTCAGCTGCTGGCACCCAGCCCAAGGCAGGCTCCTCTGAGGCAGAAGGCTCGCACGCCTGGGACTTTGGATTAAGCTAGGCAAGTAGGTTTAATTCTCCCCACTGGATTGGAAAAACCTCAAAGGATCAGAGGCTGGGGCTTCTGTGGTGGTGTTGTTGACAAACAGAACATGAAGATGAAGCCACAGAGGGTTGACAGGATGGACTCAGAGAAAACCCAGGGAAGGCGGGCAGTGTCTGAAACCAGATCTTCCCACAACACGAGCCAATAGCCTTGTTTATAGCTCAAGCTAGTTAATTTTCCTATCCCAGGAACCCAACGTGTCCATTCTTGCAGTCTGAGGACAGACCAGTGAATGCCCCTCGCTTTTAGGGTCCTTCTTAAACCAGAGCAATGACCATAAAGACTGCCAACTGGTAGTCCATACATATGTGGAAGAACAGAGCCAGGGCAGCTTCCTCTGGCCCTTACCTCTGAGGAAACCAGGCAGACCTTGTGTCTACTCTCCCATCTTTTTCCTTTTTTTTAAAGCATCTAAACATGTATATGTATCTACATGTACACATAGATGCATATAAACATATAGTGTATATACATACAAGTATATATATCATGTGTGTATACATGTGCACATATGTGAGTATGCATATAGAGACCAGAGATTAGCTTTAGGTACTGTTCTTCAGCTATCATCTATCTTATTTTTTGAGATAGGGGCTTTCACTGGCCTAGAACATGCCAAACAGACTGGGTCTTGTAAACCCCAAGGATCCACCCATCTCTGATTCCCCAGCACTGAGATTTCAAGTTTCTGCTAGCCACTCAGTTTTGTCTCCTTCCTTCCTTCCTTCCTTCCTTCCTTCCTTCCTTCCTTCCTTCCTTCCTTCCTTCCTTCCTCCCTCCCTCCCTCCCTCCCTCCCTCCCTCCCTCCCTCTATTCCTCCTGTTTCTTACTCTATTTTTAGCATGGGTTCCATTGGATCCAACTCAAGCACTGTGCGCTTGCATGCAAGCAGGTTACCAACAACCATCTCCTCAGATGTTCCATTTTGAGTCACTGTGGGGCACCTAGTTCTTAGCCACTTCTGCCTTCTACTCTTCAATAGGATTCTGGCTGGCATCATGCAACTGTCCCTCCAGGAGTACTACTCCAGAGCATGGTTTTGGGTCAAGGAGAGGAGAGGGGCATGGATCCAGAGTCCCCAGGGTAATCCTGAATTCTGGAGATCTGTGAACCATGAAGAGGTATGGTATCCAGTAGTTAAACTGTCTTTGTCAAAAATTTAGTTGAGTAAAATACCCCCGTCTGGAGGAATGTAGAGGAAACAGTGACCCAGAAAGGGACCTGAGGTCACCCAGTAAGTCACATCCCTAGATAGGACCCAAGTCTCTGACCCTAGTATGTGTCACATCAATCCTTTGCCAGAGATTTGCCTTTGGCCATCTGGTCAACCATGGCCCTTGGGAGGACAGAGACAGGGCAGCTCCCTCTGGTCCTTATCACTGAGGAATTCAAGCAGACCTTGGACTTCCTCTCCCATTTGTTTCCTTTTTCTAAACATCCTCATTATCCTTCTGGACTTCAGACACACAGTGGACGTTGGAAAATTCCTTGGCCAAATACAGCCAAGCTTGCTGGTCACTGGATGAGTTCCAGGGTGGGATCTAGGTAGACAGTGAGCATCAGGGTGGGTCACAGAGAGAGTTTATACAGACTGAGGAAGAGTTAGACAATAAGGGGTGGTCAGAATCCCAGGGTACACACATACAGGCAGACATGAAATCCCTATGTTGGAGGTTGCAGAAGCCTTGTGTAGATAAACCAAGAAGTTCTAGGAATATCCTGTGAGGAGGTCATGGAGATGAATTGGCTTAGATTTGGGAAGGGCCTAGCATGACAGTTTTGAAGTAGGAGCTTTGACTCCTGGGATGGGGACTCTCAGAGATGTGGCCCAGAAGGATGAGGGTAGGGGACACACACTGTGCAAAGATCTGTCACATTCTAGGTGGCTGGACACAGGGAAACAAGAGTCTTTTGGGGGACAGTGGCCTCTGAAGGGAGGGTGAGGTAGGTGGAGCCAGGGAAAGGTGCTGTCTGCAGACTTCTAAACTCTGAGAATACTATGAATGATTGTGCCATGTGACCTTTACAGAATTTGGGACCATCAGAGGAGATGGGAATGGGCAGCAGTTGGTAGGACACCCTGGTCCTATTTGATGTCTTCCTATTGCATTGGCCCTATACAGAAACCACCATACATTCTTCTATCCATTTGTGTCCTCCATCCCTTAAAACCCAAGATCACGTGATGATACGCACAGAGAGACCCTGATGACAAGAGGAAGGGAGAAGTTCTGTAGAAAACTAAATGAAGACCCCATCTTCTTGCTGAGAGCATGAGAAGGCCTGGCAGAAAGGCAGGGAGGTGTGGTAAGTTAACCTGTGTGGTTGCCACACCAACATACACATACAAGCACACACACACAAACACACACCACAACTCCCACCCTCCCACCCCCTACAAACACATACACCATACAATACATACACACACATACATACACACACCATATATACACATACACATCATATGCACACCATATACACACATATACACACACCATAACACACATAGACACACATACCATACACACATACATGCACACCATACACACACATACACATATACACTATACACACATACACACACATACACAAACATACAACATACACAAAATCAATTTGCTGAGCTGCTACTTTAGATCTGTACATTTTTCTAATTAAAAAAAAAATCTGTGTAAGCATGGGCACAGCCATGGCCCCTGAGGAAGAAGCAGTCTTGAGGAGGTGGCAGAGCCTTATGAGGACCACAGATTCTGGGTCGGACAAGTGGCCACTACAATGGATGGGTGACTGGGTGATTTACCCAAGCACATCTACACCTGTCTCCCAAAACACTATTGTTCCCAACAGCACGACCCTATCACGTCTGGCTTCACATGCTGAGGACCCAAACCTCATGGTAGGGGGTGCTGTGAGTAGGTGGCAGGTATGATCAAAGCCCTATCCCAGGTCCCAGGCCAGGCCAGGCTTGTCCCTGTCATATGCCTTTCAAACACGCAGACATTCTGAACACCCTACCCACTGACAAGTGGCAACCATAACCAAACACAAAGAGGTTTTGGGTCGCCTGTTCTCCATCTCTAGCAGGTCTGATTTCTTTTCCCTTCCTGGTATTTTCATGCCTCTTTCCCAAGAACATGAATCTTCCCTCTCTGCTAATCCACATTGTGTGAATCATGGCTCCTCCTGAGGGCAGCTGTATGCTCAGCAGGAGAAAAGTATAACTCCAACTGGTGTGTGTGTGTGTGTGTGTGTGTGTGTGTGTGTGTGAGAGAGAGAGAGAGAGAGAGAGAGAGAGAGAGAGAGAGAGAGAGAGAGCACGTGCATGTGCAAAGGGAGAAAAGCAGAGAAGTCAGGCCACAGAGTTGCATTTCCGGTTACAACCCAAACCTTCTCAGGGGATCGCAGAGATGCTCGCATCTGTAAAGTACTAGCTGAGTGAGCATGACCTGAGTGAGCATGAGGACCCGAGTGAGCATGACCCGAGTGAGCATGACCCGAGTGAGCATGACCCGAATGAGCATGAGGACCCGAGTGAGCATGACCTGAGTGAGCATGACCCGAGTGAGCATTAGGACCTGAGTGAGCATGACCCGAGTGAGCATTAGGACCCGAGTGAGCATGACCCGAGTGAGCATGACCCAAGTGAGTGAGCATGACCTGAGTGAGCATGACCCGAGTGAGCATGAGGACCCGAGTGAGCATGACCTGAGTGAGCATGACCTGAGTGAGCATGACCCGAGTGAGCATGACCTGAGTGAGCATGACCTGAGTGAGCATGACCCGAGTGAGCATGACCTGAGTGAGCATGACCCGAGTGAGCATGACCCGAGTGAGCATGACCTGAGTGAGCATTAGGACCCAAGTGAGCATGACCCGAGTGAGCATGACCCTAGTGAGCATTAGGACCTGAGTGAGCATGACCCGAGTGAGCATGACACGAGTGAGCATGACCCGAGTGAGCATGACCTGAGTGAGCATGAGGACCCGAGTGAGCATTAGGACCCAAGTGAGCATGACCTGAGTGAGCATTAGGACCCGAGTGAGCATGACCCGAGTGAGCATGACCCGAGTGAGCATGACCCGAGTGAGCATGAGGACCCAAGTAAGCATGACCTGAGTGAGCATGACCCGAGTGAGCATGACCCGAGTGAGCATGAGGGCCCGAGTGAGCATGACCCGAGTGAGCATGACCTGAGTGAGCATGACCTGAGTGAGCATGACCTGAGTGAGCATGACCCGAGTGAGCATGAGGACCCGAGTGAGCATGACCCGAGTGAGCATGACCTGAGTGAGCATGACCTGAGTGAGCATGACCTGAGTGAGCATGACCCGAGTGAGCATGACCTGAGTGAGCATGACCCGAGTGAGCATGAGGACCCGAGTGAGCATGACCCGAGTGAGCATGACCTGAGTGAGCATGACCTGAGTGAGCATGACCTGAGTGAGCATGACCCGAGTGAGCATGAGGACCCGAGTGAGCATGACCCGAGTGAGCATGACCTGAGTGAGCATGACCTGAGTGAGCATGACCTGAGTGAGCATGACCCGAGTGAGCATGAGGACCCGAGTGAGCATGACCTGAGTGAGCATGACCCGAGTGAGCATGACCCGAGTGAGCATGAGGACCCGAGTGAGCATGACCCGAGTGAGCATGACCTGAGTGAGCATGACCTGAGTGAGCATGACCCGAGTGAGCATGACCCGAGTGAGCATGAGGACCCGAGTGAGCATGACCCGAGTGAGCATGACCTGAGTGAGCATGACCTGAGTGAGC
The DNA here is from genome assembly GCF_947179515.1 of Apodemus sylvaticus. Taxonomy (NCBI): domain Eukaryota; kingdom Metazoa; phylum Chordata; class Mammalia; order Rodentia; family Muridae; genus Apodemus; species Apodemus sylvaticus. Next base: position 2,506,272 of record NC_067478.1, read on the forward strand.
ATGACCTGAGTGAGCATGACCCGAGTGAGCATGACCTGAGTGAGCATGACCTGAGTGAGCATGACCTGAGTGAGCATGACCCGAGTGAGCATGAGGACCCGAGTGAGCATGACCCGAGTGAGCATGACCTGAGTGAGCATGACCTGAGTGAGCATGACCTGAGTGAGCATGACCCGAGTGAGGATCCTAAGCACCCAGGTAAAAGCCATGCGCAGTGTGCACACCTGGGTAGCCAGCCCAGGCATTTACCCAAGGAAACAAACGAATGTCCCCATGTTCTTTTCTGTGATTGCATATGGACACTTATTTAACGATGGTGCTAATCTGGAAACCATTCTGGCAATCCTCCTGCTTCAGCCTCCTGAGTACTGAGATGAGTGTCACCATGCCCAGCTCATTTTACACTCTCCCCCATCCCACACAGGGGACTCTCATGTGTTTTTGACAGGGGCTGGTTATAGATCCAGAGCTCAGCTCTGACTTCTGATTCTTCTGCCTCAGCCTCCTCAGTGCTGAGATTATGTGTGTGTCCCCATGCCCAGCTTGGTTCAACAGCAACGGTAATGACAACATAACAACAGACAGACAGCACGCACGCACACACTTTCAAGGGATCTCATAATTGCTGGAATCTCAGCCCAGCCAACCTCCATGTCAGTACACTTGTTGGGAAGTTTCCTCTGGGACAGAAAACCTTTCAGGGTGCATGTTCAATTTACAGCTCCTATTGTTCTGGGCACCCCTGGAGAAGAGGAACCAGGATCTGTGGGTGCTTCGGGTACTGACATCTATCACCTGCAGAATGCTGCACACCAGTCACCCAAGGAGCCCAAGGCTGCAAGGCTTTGATGTACAGATGCCAGCCTGTGGATTCCTCCCCTCCCCCAGTGACCTGTTATGCAGGAAGAACTTGTTTTTGAAGGTAACTAGGAGGAGGCACGTCCTGAGAGATGCGGATCTTAGACTCTTGAGCCACATGAGATAGAATGCAGAGAGGGCTGGTCCTGCCTGGGGAGGTCCTGCCCAATGCTCACTGCCAACGCACCTCACTCTCACCCCAGCTGCCGGCCAGCTGCCTATCTGACCCTGTCAGTCAGATGGAAGGGCTGTGGCAAGAAGACAACCCTTTGAGGATGTCACTGTTCATCCCGTGGTGCTTAAGTGCGGTTGGAGAACATTTAAATATAGGAATGAGGGAGACTAGTGTTAGGTGTGGCCAGAATATCATAGCACACAAGAAAGTGGTCTTAGATTTTAGAGGTGCATTTTGAACCAAGGAGTTAAAAGTCAACGATCCTCTAATTGACTCTAATATATTCTAGCCAAAATAAACAAATGATGTAAATATTAAACGTTGAAACTAACCAATGTCAAACCTAGGAAACATATGTATATTCATTATATTATTCTTTTACAGAGCTTTAAATTTTTTTATGTGCATGTGTGTGCATCTTAGCACATGTGGGTACACCGTATACCTGTAGATGCCCAAGAAGGCCACAGGAGGATGGCCTGGAGCTGAGTTATGGGCAGTGGGGAGTGTACCTGTATGGGTCCTCTGCAAGAGCCAGTTTTCCTGTCCCTCATTATGCAATACTTATTTTTTTATTTATCACTGAGGAGCCCAGGCTAGCCCTGAATTCACTCCACCTATCTCAGCCTCTTGAGTTCTGGAATGCAGGCATGAACCACCACTCACAGCTTTATCATAATGTTCTTTCTACTTATTTTCATGCTGGGAATCCAAACAGGAGAGCAAAGCCTGGGAGATTGAGAGAAGGGCGAGGCTCACATTCGCCTCCAGCCTCTAGCCCTCATCCACAGAACCATGAGGCCAGTGGAGGGGTTGATAGCGGCAGGAGGGTGGCCGGGCAGAGGGTGGCCGGGTAGAGGGTGGCCGGGTAGAGGGTGGCCGGGTAGAGGGTGGCCCGGCAGAGGGTGGCCGGGCAGAGGCCCCGGGCAGGTGATGTGACAAAACCTGGACACCACCAAGGCGTCCCTCACTTGAAGACGTCCCACCAACTCTCCTCAGAGAGGCCTTGTCATGCCCTGCAGACACTCCATGAAGACACGCCAACTACTCCGTGGATCTTGCCTGCCCTGGCTAGATAAGACGTCCAAGCTTGGGACCAAGGAGCAGAGATGACCTGTCACATGAGCCACCCGACATATTCACTATCGTCTCCTCTTTCAGAGACTCCATGGAGATCCTGTCTGGACACCCAACCCTGTCTCACTTGAGACCTGAGAAAATCAGGCCTAAAAAGTAGGGCTGGTCCAGCCCAGCCCTGCCTTCCCAATTCTTCTTCACACTGGGCCGAGGGTTCTGGTGTCCCTGCAGAGATAATGAAACCAGGTCCTTCTATGGATATTAAAGATGTTTCTTTCCTAAGCCAGCTACCCATGGCTGTGGGGACGGGCAGGGTTCAAGGCTCTTGGCCCAAGCTGTGGCTCCCACGCAAGCTACAGAAGCCTCAGAGGCGGCTAGGTCTCTAAACTCCAGGATGGGGAGGCATACACGTTCTGTCTTTCAGAGAGCTCAGGGAGTCCTGGGCAGATATAACTGAGGTCGCCTCTCTATTTCAGAAAGTGTTCTGGCCCAGGAGCCACCGTGTTTCCTAACGTTCACAGTATGGTCTGCTGAGGCCAGTGGACTAGGCAGTAGTGAGCAGACCTTGGAAAGACTGTTAGCAGTGTCCTGAAAGGACTCCTCTGGTGAGGTGTGGCCTCCACCTGCCTGGGCTAGCCTTGGCCTTCCACTCCAGCCATCCAGGTTCAGGCTAGCAAAGGCTGTTTTCGTAGTTTGCAGTTGAAGGTTGGCCAGTGTAGCCAAACTTCAGGACATTGCCCTGTTTCTTCCTCTAGGTTTCCCTGTCTGTCTGTCACTGCATGCCTGTCCCTCAGTTCTAAGAGTCTGCACCCCACATCAATCTGAGGTCACCGGTTGTGACACGCTCCTCCAGTGGAGACTCTCACAAGGTAGGACCTCGGACCGTCTATAGTCTGAGTGTCCCACCAGCCTGGCACGGGGCACCTGTCTGCTGACCAGGGAGGAGGAGGAGCTATGGAAGGCCTTGGGACACACTTCACTTCCTCCTCTGGGACACTGGAAGTTTTCTTTCCTTTTTTTTTTTTTTTTTTTTTTTTTTTTTTGGCTTCTCTGTTCAAAGATTTCCCTACCTCGGCCAAGGCAGGGCCCCATAAACAGAGTGATAAGGCCCTGCACCTTCACTGTGAACTCTGCAGCTGCCATTTTATTACTCTGATAACATGTCCCCCCCAAGTCCGGCTGGAGCAGGAACACTGGGTGCCCACTGCAGGAGGGAGCAAGTGAGGACGGGGAGAGAACAGCTGGAGCTAGAACCCTCCTCCAGTCCAGGCTAAGCCCCCTGCCCTTGTAAGTGGACAGTGAGTCTCACTCCCCATGATGAGCACAACAGCTGAGACTGGGAGGCTATTGGAACTGAAGATGGGGTTGAGTGGAAAGATCGGGAGCAACCAGGGAAGGCTCCGTGGAGGAGGAGCCAAATAAGAAGTGGGAAGAAGGGTTGGCAGGTATTGGAGGGGCTGGGCTCAACCTGTTTCTAGATGGACAGTACCTGGGCTCAGAGGTCTCCAGTGGTCCAAAAACCCCTGACGTATCCAAACTGGAGTAGCTGGAACACAGAGTTGGGGAAGTTGGAGGGTTGCTGGTGTGGCCTGAGGATTGTGACACTGAGGGCCAGAGCCTGATGGAGCTTGGAGTGTGGGGAGGGACTATGAACAGGAGGAAGGGGAGCACTGGCGATTCTCAGAGGGCAGCACCTTCTCCAGGGGGTGAGCTTTCCCAGGGCAGGGTGTGCCAGACACCAATTAGGTGGACACAGATTCATGTCCTGATCCCTGCCCCGGTGGAGGTGGTGATAAGGCAGGGACTGTGGGATAGCGCGCACTAGGGACCAAGATTCCCCACCACCTCCAGGCAGCTCACTTGTTTCAGATCAGAATCCACCTAGGGAAAGACAATCTTGAAGGGACAGCTCCACAGGCCTGGGTCAAAGGAAGGGGAAGATCACCTCTGTCCAAGTGTGGCTGGAAGGGAGAGGTGTGGTTCCTGTGGCCTCATTTTGCCCTTCTGTAAAACGGGTTTAGGAGGACTCTGAGTCTTCCTTACTCTCAGAGGAGGTGACCAGGTGTCTGCCCCATGGCCCTGGTGAGTCTGAGTCTGTCACAGCAACACACACACACACACACACACATGCCCATGCGCCGGTGTGAGAGAAGCAGAGGTTGAAGGCAGAGCAAGCCCCCTTCTTTTCCCAACACATGCCTGTTCCTACCACCAACTCGGACCTTTACCTGCCCACCATCAGCCTATATAAAGAGGAGGTAGAGTACAAGAAGGAGACTCTCACCAGATCCCAAGGACCCCTTCCCAGGGTAAAGCACTAACCCCGCCGTCTGGGTCTGATCCTGTGCTTTCTTCATCCCACAAGTTCACGAAATAAAATACTCAGAGAGGCTTCCAGACATTCACAGCCTCCTTCCCACCCCACAGTCTAAAGGATCTCTCATCTCACCAGATCGTGACACCCACAACTTTCCTCCCCCCAGGCACCCATAGCAAGGCAAGTCTGAGGCTCCCTCTGGCCCCCAACATCTCTACCGCTGCTTGGGATCACCTCGCGGTGAGCACTCTAGGCTGAGCTATGAGGGAGCCACCGAGCTCCCACGCCTCTGGGCTAGAGAAGAGAGAAGACAAGAACCGTGCTCCTGCTGCCCTCCCCCATGGACAGATGGTCCCGGATCCGCCGCCCCCGCAGTTCCCCCATCCTTGGGATCTGGGTGGAGGGGCGCACACTCACGGCAGGTCCGAGGGCACAGGCGACGGCTCCTGCCAGCACGCAGAGCCAGCGGGCAGGCGGTGGGCTCGGAGGGCGCATGGTCCGCCCTGAGCCCGCGGCAAGCAGCCGGGAGTGGCTACGGGGTCTGCGGCTGGTGCAGCGCGGGAGAGTGGCGCGGGCCAGCGGCCCGGGCGCTAAGAGGCACAGCTCCAAGCCCAGGGAGGGCGGCGGGGGCTCGTCTGACGGGCGGCAGGGTTAGCCAATGACGCGGCGGAGGCGGTGCCTCGGTGCAGGTAGGGGGCGGAGCCTGGGCGCCCCGGGGGCGTGAGCGCAGAGTCTAGCTAGAGGTGCGCGTCGTCGGGAGCCGCTGGCTAGCGTGCGTCCTCTCGGCTCCGGTGCGGGGACACTGCCCCACAGCGTCCCCCGCGCCCGCACCTTCTCTCCCAACCCCGGCCGCGCCCTCGGCCCCCGTCAGTGAGCTCCTCCAGTCGTCGGCTGCAGGGGTTTCAGTGGCCGGCTCTCCGGTTTCCACGTCGGTTTGCAGCTCAGATTCTTGGAGGAGAAGGGTCGCAGCTTTCCAGGGCTGCAAGCTGAACTCCGATAGAGTCCGGCGGATCACGCTGCTGAAACCGTCTACGACAAGGGAGAAGCCGAGGGGAGCGCAGCCGGGGTCGGGGAGTCCCAACTCGTGGTTTCTCTTGGCCACCCGGGGCAGGGTGCACTCAGAGCTGGACACGTCTCGGCCCGCGCAGTTCGTGAGGGACGCGAAGTCGATGTTCCAGCGCCCCCGCGCGGGGACCGATGCCTGTACCCTTTCGTAGGCCTAGACTGTCCAGACTACCCACAGACCCGTCTTCCCGGAGTCTGCAGGAGCTAGGAACAGAGTGTCAGTGTCCCGCGTTGCGTCTCCAAGGGCGGGCCTGTAGCGGCTGATCCAAGGCTGCTCTCCCTCCGACGCTTGTCTTTAGGGCTCGGATGCTAGCGTGGGGCGCGGTGTTACCGACTCCGAGCCCTGTGCGCTACTTCTTAGGGAACCCGTGCAGATGGCTTTCCGAGAGCTTGAGTGATCATGGTGAGAAGCGAATGTTGGGGGCTGATGGCGGGTGGGATAGAAGGTGGGAGGAGGGGTGGAGTTCGGTGCAGAGGTGGAGAGGGCCGCGTGTCCCTATGCGAAGTAGGGTGTGCGGTCCGCTTGAAGGAAGTCGGTCTCCAGGCGCTTTCTGGCCAGCAGGGGCGCGGGAATTTCCCGAGGACTCTCCAGCCTTCCCAACCTGCAACGTGGGAAACTAGGGCTGTGGGCGTGGCCTTGAGATTGGTTACAGAAAAGTCTGGAAGCGACCCCTGGCCTTCCTACATACCCTCTTTCCTAGTCTACCTCACGTCCCTTTTTCTCTCTCCCCCTGATCTTGGTCCTGAGCCACGCCTCTACTATGCATCAGAGCATAGAGGTAAGAGGTAAGAGGCACTCGCTGCAATTTCTGCTTCCGTATAGAGAATGGGCTAGTTGGCACAAGCCTTTCTCCAGATATGGGGTGTCGGAAGAGGGACCTGTTTAGTAGTTGCCATCCAGCGCTTTAGGGCTAGGATTTCGGGAGCCACTGTGAGCGCAGGAATGAGGGGTTTGCCTCCCTTGTGGCCGGGGGCACCCCCTCTCAGGCCTTGGGCCTCAAACGGGGCAGTAAGGTCCTATCAGCTCTTGAAGTGGTATGCTCAAGTCCCAGATGTGAGCTTTGGCTCTCAGCCCTGCCCACCCCCACATGCCACCTAGGCAGCTGCGGAATACTGATATCCCATCAGCAAATGGGGCGTGGTGGCACATGCCTGTGATCCCACTCCTCTGGAGGCCGAAACAGGTAGATTCCTGTGGATTTCAGACCAGCTTGAGCAAAATGCTACAGTGCTTCACCTTATGGCCCTGTTAGCATTTTCTTGTTTCTGTGGACAGAGATCTGTGGGGTGTGGGGGCAGGGGTTGAGCAGAGGAGGCTTTCGGGTACATGGAAGGGAGTGGGAAGCCAGACTCCATTTTGCTCTGTGACCTTCACCAGGTAGGTGAAGTAAATAGGTGGGAGGTAGAGGCCACCGTGGCGGTGATGGCTGTCCTGCCCACTCTGATTCTTCTTGGGCTGGAGGTTGGAAGCCTGGTGCTAGGCTGTAGATGAGACCCCCTGGTGTCTTCCTGGCCCCACCCCCAGGAAAGGAAGATGGCGCAGGGAGAATAGCTAGCTTCTCTTCCAAGTCTCTGCTGTGAAAGCTGCTCTCAGTTCGTTCTGATTGTTCCCTGGGGATCCACCCTTCCTTACCATCAGAGGACACAAGACACACTCAAAAACAAAGGGAGCAGGAAACGGAAAAAACAAAAACAAACAAAACCAAAACCCCTTAAAAATGCAACCCAGGTTACCCTATGTCAACTGCTGCCTCTTAAAGTCTGTGTTCTGAGACACTGGCAGGTCAGCCATGTGCCACCTCTTGGGCAGCCTTGTAGAATCTGAGGAGGAGGCCACTGTCATTTACCTAGGTAGTAGGAAAGGCTTCAGGAGGGAAGAGATGTCCGAGGCAGGGATGGGGGTAGATGGGCTTCACAAGGTTCAGGAAGCAGGAATAACTGAGGCTGAGGGAGCAGACACCCGAAGCTAGGGAAGCAGGTACCAGTGGTGGTGGTTGTGGTTACCTTTCCACCACGTCCTGAGAAGGGATTCCCATATCGCCTGCCTTTGCCTCACAAATCAATGTTGGAACAGTCACAGGAGAGCATGAGCCATCATCTGTCCCCACTTCTGAAGCTGATCTCCATTGAGTCCTGTGCCAGCCTGATCTCTACAGGATCCCCACAACCTGCTCCCAGATTTTGGCTCAGACACTAGTTGCCAGGGATCACAGGGGTGCCTCGGCTGAAGCGGGGGAGGGGGAGGCAGTCACTTGCCATTCCCCGTGACAGTGAGCGAGCTCGGCAGAAAGAATCTGCAGTTACTCATCCAATGCTGCCTGGCTTCCAGCCCGCTGCATCCCTGTGGCGTGTGCCACCCTCTCCTCCTCCAGGCCCGCAGCCACCTCTCGGGATGTCTCAGTCAGTGCGTTGTGCTGTAGCTGATGACTCAACTCTGAGGAGGAGGTGGTTCTGGTGAACAGTAAGGGCAGCTGTGAAACAGTGTGCCCTTGACCTGAATAATAGGGCAGAGTCAAGGCCAGGCGATGGGCGTGGCATGGGGAGCAGATCCAGTCAACACTGTAGTCTGGGTGAAAGCTGCTCTGTGTTCCCTGAGGTGAAGGGACCAATAGCTTTAGGTCCCTATCAGTGCAGGGCACTGACGGCTGCTCCTACCTCCTCTCTGTGTCCCTTTACCTTTCTGAGTGCCAGAGCATTCCAACTCCATCCGTAGGCTGGAGGGCGGCAGGGAGGCCTGCGCAGATGCTCAAAGAATACTCTTTTGGTTTTTCTCTCACCTCTCTCTTAGCTATCACCACATCTGGCCCTGCGGTGAGGCTGGGCTTGTCACTGGTGGAAACATGGACCCTGCCTTCTGAGAACCCCTAGCATTGCTTATGCAGGGACAGAGGGATCTTGTAGCCCCACTCAGGAGCTAAGCTCATGGAACTCAGGGTAGGGAACCCCTTGACATGACTGGTGAACGTAGCAGTGAAGCTCAGGGCCCAGTCATAAGGTAACCTCCTCCCTGATTCCTGAAGGCCGGGGCCTAGAGCTCTAGGGAGAGCTGGTGCCACCGACATAAGTGTCATTTCAGGTGGCGGACGGAGCAGACCCTGAGCTGTGTCTTGGAGAATGGGATTTTATCGCCTTGTAAATGGTCAAGGAAAAGAAGGCAGGCAATGGATGAGATCTTCAGGCTGTGCTACAGAGGTGAAAACAAGATCTTTTCTCCACCCACCCCCACCATCCCCTGACCTCTTTCTTTGACAGTCTCATGTAGCCCAGGCTGGCCTTGAACTTGCTATATAGCTGAGGATGACCTTGAACTCCTGATCCTTCTCCTTCATTCCCTGAGTGCACACATCACAGCATGCCTGGATTGTATAGTACTAGGGGCTGAACACGGAGCTTTGGTGCAGTCTGTAACCACTCTACGACTAAGATGCATTCCCAGCTGTACTAACGCTCCCTGGAGGCAGGCCCAAGTGCTATCACCTCTGTGCCCATGGAGAGACAACTGAGGCATGGCAAAGGGAGGGAGTCGGGCAGGTTCAGCCTTCCACGAGGGACTGTCATTAGAGCTCTCAATCTGAACAGAGAGATGACTTGAGAACTCCCTTTCTCCAAATTCAGGGGCCTGTGGTCCATCCTCAGGCCCCTTGGCATGGGGTACATGGTGTAGGAGTCTAGAGATTCTGAGGGCGGGGGTGCCCCTCACATTTACTGTCCAGTGGCAACCTTGTATGTGTGCACAGAAGCACATGTGTCTGTCCTCTGCTTAAGCAATACTAGGGTTTGGGAGGGACAGGCTGGTGTGTGCACTTATCAATAGAAGAAGACAGAGCTAGGAGTAAGGGTCTGGGGTCAGGGGTGGGTGCCCAGAACACCAGACAGTACCAGGTTGTCTCTCAGAGCTCATTTCTGCAGTGATGGACCCCTGGTGGGGTTCCCACCCCAGGAGAGTTCAGGGTTACCCTCCCTCTGCCCTCTTCCAGCCCTGGGTTCTTGTGAGCTATTGCCCAGGTGACTCTGGGCAGAGATTCTGGAAGAAGGGTATAGAGTGCATAGGGCGAAGCATACATGGAGTTTCAGCAACATAATTCATCTCACTAGAGATTAATGAGCATTAAAATATTATAGCTGTCCACTGGGGAAATGAAAATTTCCATATAATTCCTAAACAACCAGGAGGAGGGGGGAGAGGAGAAAGAGGATGAGGAAGGGGGGGGGGAAGAAAGGACAGAGGGGAGGGGAGAGGAAGAAGAGGGGAAGGAGGAGAAGAAAGCAGATAAGGATAAAAGTCTGAATGACTCTTATAGCCCAATAAAAGACTGTATGTATGGGAGGGTTAAACTGAGGCTAAATCATCTATAGAAGCATAAAAAACAAAACCCTAGAAATTAGGGATAGTTTCACGTTTCAATCAATACAGACAATTGAATGAATGAGAATTCAAGATGGAAAAGCAAATTTGAGAAGCACAGAGAGCACTCTGTGGAGCAGCCAATAAAACATACACACATAGAAAGTGGTGGTTCGTTAAAATGGCTTACACATGGGGCTGGGTGATCTCACAGTGATGGTCTGCAGCAGTTAAGGACTGTAGCTCCTCAGTATGGAGGCTGAATCTCCCAGCAGTCCCAAGCCAGGGCAGAAAGTCTGCAAGCTCTTGACTGCACTCTGCGGTCCGAGTCTGGAGGAACCAGACTTGGGCTTTGCACTGCTGAAGCCCCAAGTCTCCCTCCTCCCTTCTTCATGAGCACTCCACAGTCTGAGAGCAGGTTTGACTTCCTTCTCTAAAGTTCAAGTTCGTTTTGGCTTCATCTTTTCAATACATAACAACAACAAACAACTTCAGCCTTCCTTGGCCCCTGGGTGGTTTGCACAGGGTAAGTCAAACACACCTGACCCTTCCACAACTGGTGCCAAGACGTTGCTTAGCCAGGAGTAAGATCCTAGCAAGAGCAGCGGCTGACACTGTAGGGCCTGAGGACCATGGTGAGGTGGAGGGCTGGTGCCCTGTGTATGAGGCTGCTGACTTTGTGAGGCACGGGAAGGAAGGAGGCAAGTCCAGTGCTTCTCAAGGGAGGCAGTCTGAGGGATCACAGAGAAGCCCTCCTCTGCTCTTGTGTCCCCAGGCTTGGAGCTCCAAGTTCCTGGCCTGACAGGAAACATCTTTAGCCACTTCTGCCTTTCCCTAGCTGCAGTCTTCCTCTGTGGTAGCCTATTGTCTAGTCAAGACAGGAACCATCACCTGTGGTGCACAGCAGGGCCCTACGAGCCACCCCTCCCCACCTCCTTATTCCCCTTAGGCTGTTCTGAAGGAGTACTACCCCTAGCAAGGAGAAAGCAGATCTGGCGGGCCTGGAGTAGGGGCATCAGAGACCTTACATTAGAGCTGCCTGGTGACCTAGCTGCTGGGTGGGGCTCCCTGTCCAGGTCTGTGAGGCAGACCTGGAAGATGGAGGCTTTCAAGCAGAGGAAAAGAAATGAGGACATGGTGATGGGGAGGAGGACTGTGAGCAGAGGATGGGAGCTTGGGAGGGAAAAGCAGCAGCAGCAGCAGCAGCAGCAGCAGCAGCAGCAGCTGGATGCTAGAGCGAGGAGCATGGGGGTCCTCTCTGACCCTCCTTCCCACTCTGTGTTCTGCCCAGGTCACCTTTGTCTTCATTACCTGCATGTCTGTTTTCTGAGAACCTTAGCTTCTTCCTATGCCCACCCTACATTCACAGTATTGGTTTGAATATTCATATTGACTTGTGTGTGTACATTTGTGCGTATATATAGCATTTATTGCCGCTGCCTGGCATGACAGCAGGCACAGGGCAAAGGTGTGTGTGTGTGTGTGTGTGTGTGTTTTCAGAAGCAAGGCTACAGTGAAGTCACACAAGTGACTGAGAAAGACTTCACCATTTTGACAGGTTTGATTTTGAAGGAATGCTTGGCCACTTTATCTCGGAACCCCTTATGATTTCAACCTGCCATGGTCCATTTTGTGACCTGGGTGAGGTTGTGACCCACAGTTTAAGGAGCTTTTCTCTGAAGGATGAGAGCTGCAGAGAGGTTACCACCAAGCTGTACCAGGCTGCTCCTCTGTTTCCGGCACTGGCAAGATGCTGGTCATAGCTCTAGATCGGTAGTCATTATTTAACCCTTAATCTTCCTTTCCTGCCTTACAGTGGTTTTAAAAATGGGTTGTTTGAATAAGCTTCATCCGTTAGAGTCCTGACAGAAGTTGGTGACTGCCTTCCTCTGCTGTCATTTAACATCTCTCTGTCTCTCTCTCCCTCCCTCCTTCCTTGCTTCTTTTACTCTCTCTCTCTCTCTCTCTCTCTCTCTCTCTCTCTCTCTCTCTCTCTCTCTCTCTCTCTTCTTTTGATTTGTTTATTTCAGATAGGGTTTTATCTGTGTAGCCCTGGCTGTTCCAGAACTCACTCTGTATAGACCAGGCTGGCCTCCAACTCTGAGATCCGCCTGCCTCTGCCTGCCAAGTGCTGGGATTAAAGGTGTGCACCACCACACCCAGCTCTCACATCTTCCTTTCAGACTAATTACCTTAAGACACCAGCAATGCCATCACCCTTGACCCTGAGAGCTCACAGACCCTGAGCACCTTGATCAAGGCTCTTGTCTCCTGTTTCCTGACTCCCGCCTCCTGCTGTTCTGAGAATCCCCTAGAGTCTCCCCTAGCTTGAGTGCCCAGTACCCAGGGATTCCCACGCACACCCCCCCCACACACACACCAAGCTGGAAACCTCCCTGTTTAATATTGCAAATTGCTTCCTCTCCCCACCCCTAATTCCTAGTCTTCCTCCTACTTACACGCTGGCCCTGGCTCTTATCAGCTACTAAGATGCTATTTAATCATTTGTGATTCAGAACAGTTTTCATTTCGCTCCATTGCTGGAACACAGGCTCCAAGAGTGCAGGGAGACACAAACACCTCCCGAGTTCCTGGACTGCTGTGTTATCCTCAGCCAATCCCATTTATGAGATAAACGGTGAATCTTCGTAGGACCCAGTGCTGACTGTGTCCGCAGGTTTCTGAGGTTGCCCCAGCTCAGGGAGCGTCTCCTGGTTAGCCCTCTCTTTTGGCCTTCAGTGTCTTTCCTACCTGGGTCCTGAGCCCCAGGACCTCCTGTACCTGGGGGGACCAAGACCTCCAGTGAGGAAGGAGCTCATACTCTCACTCCAACTCAGCTCTGCCTTGACAGGTCCTCCTGGGAGCACCCTCACCCTGCCCCCAACTGCCCTGTTAGGTTCTGAGTGGGGATCTGGGTCAGCTCTGCCTCTGGGAGGACGGAGGGGCTTTCCTGGGGGTGGCAGGCCCACAGTAGCTGTCAGTTAAGGGCTAAGAAGCATGAAAAGGGGTTGGGCTTGGACTTCTTCTCAGTGCTGTTCTCTTTGTGACTGGCCCATGGCCAGGCCTCTCTCATGACTGCAGGCTAATCCCCAGGTCCAATCTCAGGCCTCCACCCATGACTGAATTCACTTCTGACCCCAGCCTGACCTTTGACCTGATTACAGGCTCCAATTTAGATGGACCCCTGTTCCTGATAGTGAGCCTTTCAGTCCATGTTGACCCATGATCTCAGAACCACACCTGGATATGATTCCTCTACCACCCTGACTTCTGACCCTGGTACCCTGACTGCAGCCCGGCCCACAAGCCTGATGTGGGATCTAAGAAAGCTCGGCTGGCTCCAGCAGGCAGCAGTAGCTGAGTCTGAGCCCACCTCACCGAGAGGGAACTAATGGCAATAGTTAGAGCATCCTGGGGCACCTAGGGGCAATTCAAACTGCCTTTCTCTAGCTGTCCATCCTACCTCTGTGACTCCCAACTAAGCAGGCACTGCCTACTTGGTAATGGCCCTGTCGGCCAGGTGCCAGGGGAGGGAGAAACTAGCTGGACCAGCCCACACCTCTGTTTGCACAGGTCTTGGTAAAAATAGTCTCATCTACGCACACCTGTGTCATTTCCTCCATGATCTGGATGGTGCCCCAGGCCCAAGACACTTGCCAGCTGTTCCTGCCCTGAGGCTTCTTTTTCTCTAGAACAGCTCAGGACACAGAGGGACCTCTCTCAGACCTCCTCAGAGCCACCCTACCAAGACCTGCACCACGGGTGTCCAGTTCCTGCTGTCTCAGTGCTCTCTGTGGTCCTTCATGCTGACCCTAGAGAGTCACCACAATGGATTCGGGTGACATCCAAGGTGTAGGAGGCAGAACACTGAGACAGGAGCCCCCTGGGCCCTCAGTGTCCTGGCAGGCGTCTCCCTGCTGGTTTAGGAATAAAGAGACAAAACCCTAGCTTTATGTGAGGTATTTGTTGGTCTCTACCACACAAGGTTGAAACTGTGGTCCAACAAATGTAGCAACTAAAAATGCCCTGTGTGGCCCCGAGGGACCCGAATCCCCCAGGCAAACAGACAGAGGCCACTCTGGGTGCGAGGAGACACAGCAGCACGCATATGAACACTAACGCCCCACCCTAGCTATACTTCAGTGTTCTCATTTTCTTCCCCTGTGTGTGTGTGTGTGCACATGGAGGCCAGAACTGAATCTCAGTTTGGTTCTTCAGACCTGTGCACCTCTGTTCTTTTGCTCACAGGCTCTAGCACTCGTAGATTAGGCAGGCTGACTGGGCAGTAAGCCCGAGGAGCTGCCCGTCTTTCTCCATCTCTAGGGTTCCCAGTGCTTAACCCGCACTTAGCTGTTTTCTCTGGGTTCTGGGGAATCAAACTCAGGTCTTTATTCTTGTACAACAAGCGCTTTCCTGATGGAGCCATCTCCCTAATTGAACAACACCCTTTTTATAAGGTTATATTGTATTGAAGCCCACCCTATAATCTCACTTGAACTTGGTTACCTCACTAAAGGCTGTTCCCAAACGCCACCACGTTCTGAGGTCCTGGGGGGGGGCATCAAGCAAGAGTCCAACATATGAATTTTTGGAGAATACATTTCAACACACAAAAGTTATCTGATTTAGCAAATGACCCTAAGATGGAATAGTTTTAAATAACCCATTGTGGGCTTCTGTGGACCAAGGTGACTGCTAGCAGTCTCAGCTGGAGGCTCCCTGCCTCACTCGGTAGGTGAATGTTGGTGGATGTTGGTGGTCTTCTGGGGGTGGGGGAAGGCGGCGTGGAAGATAGATACATTTCCCAGGTGACTCACTCATGTGCCTGTTGACAGAAGGCCTCTGTTCCCACACCACAGTGGGGGAGGAGGCACCAAAGGGTGTAAATGCTCAGAGAAGACACTTGTCCTCATGGCCACAGTCGGCTACCACTTCTATTTTCCAGTCAGGAGAAGAAGGGGGGCACGCCTTTTCCTAGGAATGAGATGGCCTGGAAGTTCACAGTGACCTCTTTCGCGTCTGGCTGGCTGGAGTGTTCACACAGCCCCGAGTGGCTGGAATCGCAGCTGAGAACCGCAGCCTTTCTTTGTAGGGGACTGGAAAATCTCTTGCCTGAGGAAGTCGCAGGCCCTGCTGGCACAGCTACTGCTGTTGTTTCGCTAAATAGACATAATGTGCCAGTCAGATTGCCTTCCAAACACCTATGTGCTCACGCCCATGGGTTGGTGCGCCGGCAGCTTTGGCCAGAGAAGCTTGTTTTTCCGTGGGGCAGCAGTTCCTGGAGGGACACGGAACTCAGATGGCTGAGAACAAGTGTAGTCAGTGGTGCTGTGCCATAAATAGGACAGAAATGTTTATCACCCCTCCGAGGCTCGGGGGACACTGTAGAAGGGAGGGAAATGTCAGAGCTGGAGGGAGGGGTGGCGCGTTGTGGAACACTGTCTTCTGGGCATGGCCTAGTTGTTGCACTCTTGAAGTCAAAAGGTGGTGACTATCTAAACAAGATGGTGCCTGTCAACATTCCCTCTCGGATCCGGATCGAGAAGGGGCTGCCCCTCCCTGAAGCGTTATAGGCAACTAGTGTTTGCTGGGAAGGATGTTTTCTTCAGGAATGTAGCCACTAGTAAGTTGCCCGCATTCCGGTTCTGGTTTCTCTGATGGCAGAAGTTGGGACAGAGGACTGGAGTTAACCTTCACAGTGGCTTTGGGCTTCAGAGGACTGGAGGAGGGAAATGTGGAGGGTGCTGTGGAGTCTCCCTGGGAGAGGCTCAGCAAGGGCTGCAGAAATCCCCCAGAAAGAGCTGGGACCTGAGACATTAATCCATGGCTCGTGTGTAGGGACGTCTTCCTTGCCCTTCGCAGTCACACCCCGCCTCTACAAGCTGACTGAGTGAGATGGATGAAGGAGAACCCCATGTGTTCTTGCAGCAGGCCCCCCAAAAGAACGTTCAGGTGTCTCACATCCCAAGGCTGTCACAGCAGGGCCACAAAGCGCCTGCTGGGCCCCCTGGTATCTTGATATAGAGTTGAGCAGTAGGATGTGCCACCCTTTGCCCTTCTAGAACAGGTACGGTGAATTTACTTTAGTGGAGGCCCTTTCACCAGCCTGAAGGACAGCGATGTGCTTGCTCTCCAGACTCGTCCTGGGGGAGACTGAGGGTCGCTGTGTGGTCCCAGCCACAACCAGACCTAATCCAGAGAGAGGAGGCAGCTCGTGCCTGCAAAGCTCTTGACCCGTGCCAGGAGCCCTTCTCCTGTTCAACCGAATGCTGGGCAGAGAAGACATATACAGAAACTGGAGCTCTGCATACAGGCTCCTTAAAGGGGAGTGAATGCAGGATGCAATAGAGTTCTTTCCTAGGCCACCCACACACACTTACCCCCGAGTCTTCCACTGCCTCTGAGTGAGGGTCTTAGCTACAGGGAGCTTGCCTCCTTCCCTTTTCTTGGTGGATATTACTCCATGGCAGAAGCTTTGACCTGCTCACAGGCGTGGGTCTTCTGAAGGCTATGGATTCTTGTTAGAATTTATGTATTATCACTGCTGTCAGGAATCAGACTTTGGGGCTTACGCATGTTAGGCAAGTGCTCCATTCCTAGATGCATCCCCAGCCCAGCATGTCTTTAAAGACACAACAAACCTAAAGGATCACAATTGACTGAAAGGTAGCCAATAAAAACATTTTTAAAAGGGCTGGAGAGTTAGCTCAGAAGTTAAGATCACTGGCCATTCTGGTGGAGGACCTAGTTTAATTCCCAGCACCCACATGTCGGCTCACAACATGGGTGCTGTATTCTATGCAGTGCACAGACATACATGAAGACAAAACACTCATACATAAATCATAAAATAAAGGTTTTAAAAACTTAAAAATAATGAAAAGTAAAATTTGATCTTATAGGTGCTTGGGGAGTTTCCCACTCCACACTCCAAAGAGACTTCTTAAGAAACTGTGGGGGGCTGGACAGAAGGCTCAGAGGTTAAGAGCACTGGCTGTTCTTCCAGAAGTCCTTAATTCAATCCCCAGCAACCACATGGTGGCTTACAACCTTCTGTAATGGGATCTGGTGCCCTCTTCTGGTGTACATGTATACATGAGTCAGAACACTATACATAACAAAGAAATTAATTAGAAGAGGAAGGAGGGGGAGAAGGAGGAGGAGGAGGAGAAGGAGGAGGAGAAGAAGCAGCAGCAGAAGAAGAAACAAGAGAAGAAGAAACAGAAGAAGAAGGAAGAAGAGGAGGAGGGGGAGGAGGAAGAAGGGGAGGGGGGAGGAAGAGAAGAAGAAGGAGGAGGAGTAGGAGGAGGAGGAGGAGGAGGAGGAGGAGAAGAAGAAGAAGAAGAAGAAGAAGAAGAAGAAGAAGAAGAAGAAGAAGAAGAAGCCGCCGCCGCCTTGGGGACTAACCCAGGGTGGAGATAATGAGTCTGGAATAAACCTAAGAGCAGAGAGGGCTTTTCATACTTTGCAGTGACTTCAGCCAAGGCTGCAACACAGGGTGGAACCCAGCCTTACCCTGGGCCAGGGTTATTGGTGCTTGCAGGTTTCACATCCTGTACAGCCTCAGAGAAGCTACGGAGACTGGGTGGGGACTGCCTCAGACTCTGGGTAAGGCCCACAGCATGTAGAGTTCCACAACTCCTAGAAAAAGCTGCAGACCCAGGCAGTGGGCCCTCAGTGTTGAGACAGTGTTTGACCCACAGAGGAAGACTTGAGGCAGAGCCTCAGGGCCTAAATACTGCCACAGGGGGAAATGGTGCCTCAACCTTACACTCAAGATGGCAAAAGCTACTATTGAAAAGAAAAAGGGACTCAAAATTTAAAACTACAAAGGATAAAAGAGAAACTCAACCAGATAACTTTAGAGGTATAAGTCTCAGCACAGAAATATAAACAATATGAAATACCAAGACCGGTTTCCTCCCCAAACAGCAACACCCTAATAACCACATCCATGAAAATGACCCAGAAAAGCTATCAGACACAGAATTCAAAAGATTGATTGTAAGTATGGTCAGACAATTCAAAGAAGTCATAAGTATACTCCAAGAGAATGAAAATGAAAAGAGGAATGAAATAAAGCAACCAACCCAAGACAGGAAAATAGAATTCTACAAAGATAAAAACTTGCTGAAGATAGCCCAAAATGAAAAGATGCTGGAAGTGAGAATTTTAACAAGACAGATAAAACCCTCAGCAGAAAGCCTTGTCAACAGAGTGGGCCGTGTCAAAAACAGAACCCAGGTTGGAACTTGGTAACTCAGTAAAGATGATTACTCTTAAGTATATACAAGACACACATTTCATGAAATATGAGCAGAAAGAGGGAGAACTCTGGGATGCCAGGAAAAACTTTGGGTTATTGGTACAGCATGCTACAGCAAAGGCCTCAAGACTATTTTCAATAAAACTGTAGAAGAAAAATTTTCAAACAGAGAAAAAGATGCCTGTCTAGGCTTAAGAGGTCTATAATCACACCAAATAGAAAAGAACAGGAAAGGAACTCTCCATGACACTGTCAAAACATTAAAACCACAGAATAAAGAAAGGGTATTTAAGTCACAAGGAGGGGGAGAGAGGCTGGAGAGATGACTCAGCAGTTGACAGCACTGGAGTCCTTATAGAAAACTGGGGATCAATTCCTAGCACCAACATGGTGGCTCACAACTGCCTTGAACACTCATTCTCGAGGGATCCAACATCCTCTTCTGGCCTTTGCAGGCATTGCATGCATGTGGTGCTCTTATATACATACAGGATACTTACATACATAGATTAAGTAAATAAAATATTTAATTGTTTCAAGAGAGAATGTTCAAATGACATATAAAAGTGGTCCTGTCAGACTGCCACTTGATCATGTAACATAAACTTTTAAAACCAGAAGGACCTGGAAAGATGTGTTCAAAGTTCTGGAAGACTATAACCATCAACCCAGACTATTATACCCAGCAAAATTATCTATTAAAATTGAAGGAGAAATGAAAACTTTCTGTGATAAAAATAGGTTGAAGGAATTCACAACTACTAGCCCAGCCCTACAGAATCCACTTATAGTATGATTCAATCAGAAGAAAAGAATAAACACATCAAAGAGGGCATCACAAGGAATGAAAAAGTCCAGAGCAGTTGATTAAAAGAAATCTAAGAAAACACCACAAGACAACAGGAATTAGTATGGATATTTCCATTATAATTCTTAATAGTATCGATTCCTCAACAAAGAGACACAAACTAGCAAATTGAATTAGAAAATAATATTTATCTGTTTGCTACCTCCAAGAAATACACACCTCATGACCAACTAACTACAGACCCACCATAGAGTGAAGAATAGGAAAATGTATCTCAGGCAAATGGAACTAGGAAACAGGCAGGCAGAGCATTCTAAGATCTGAAAAAAATAGATCTCAAACCAAAACTAGTCAGAAGAGATAGGGAGAGTCACTTCACACTCATTAAAGAAAAAGTCTATCGATGGGATATTATAATTCTAAACATATATACCCTAAACACAGGGGCACCCAATGTCATAACAGAGACACTGAAATATAGATTGCTCCCAATGCAATGATAAGTTCAATACCCCACTCTCATCAGTAGATAGGTCAGCTGGAAAAAAACTAAGCATAGAAACATTGGATTTAAATGACATCATCAATCAAATGGACTTAATAAATATCTCTCAGTTACTTCTCTATTGCTGTGATAAAACACCATGACCAAGGCAATTTATAGAAGACAGAGTTTAATTTTGCGGCTAGACAGAATCTGTGATGGAGGGATGTAGGAACATCTGGGAGCTCACATCTTGATCCATAGCCAAGAGGCAAAGAGAGCAAACTGAAAATCTCAAGAATCTTTTGTCTTGTTTTGTTTTTATCAAGAATCTTTTGAAATCTCAAAACACACTCCCAGTGACACCCCTTCTCCAGCAAGGCCTTCCCAAACAGTTTGACCAACTGGGAACCAAGTACTTAAATATATGAGCCAATGGGGCCATTCTCAGTCAAATTACTACAACATCTATGTAATATTCCACCCAAAGACCAAAGAATACACATTCTTGTATCAGCCTATGGAAATTTCTCCAAAACCGACCACATATTAGAACTCAAAGCAAGCCTCAACAAATATAATCCTACGCCCACACACATAGGCAGCACTGAGTTGACTCAGTGACTTTAAAAAACAAAACAGAGGAGTGTGGGGGTGTACAGGGAAGGAGTTGGGGGAGATGGAATGGGGGGAGGGATTTGATCCAAGCAAATTATATATATGTATAAAAATCTCAAACAATCACATTAAAAATTTTGGTTATATATGTGTTTCTTTTCCATGTGGCACACAGCAAGGTTCAGCGGCAGGGTAAGAAGTCGGTGATTTCCAGGCAAGGCGACGCCTCCTTTCACATTCTGTGGTTTTGGTCACCTGACTGTGCCATGCTTCAGGCTCAGCGACCCTTCTTCTGACTTAGCACCGGGCCAACAGCCACTCAAGGCTGTGTCACAACGTCCATGTGATCCAGCTCACTTCCTCTTCTGGTGGGCATGTTGCCATCCCGCACCACCTGAGAAGGAGAAAGAGCCAGAGTGTAGAAGAATGAGACAGACAGACAGACAGACAAGAGTCAGATGATGTTTACTACAGCTCATTGTTTTATTATTGCTGCTAATGTCTTACTGTGCTTTATAAATCAAACCTTACCAGAGGCTTGTGAGATCAGGCGTGAGATCATGACTTTACGTCATTCCATATTGAGTGAATTGTCTTGCCCTGAGGGACTTCATTTGCCACGCCCCCTCCGTGTTGACTGCCGTGGCAGAGGCACGTGACTTTGCAACCTGCTGTGCATGTAGACACCACCACCTACCTGTCCAGCAGTACCCAGGAGGCACGGATTGATAACTTAGGCCTAAAAAGGGGAAAGGCGACACCTGTAAATCGACCAGAGAAGATTGGGACGTAGTGAGCACACTGTCGGCTTACAACCATAACAGAAAACAAGGCCCAAGGATTTACCCGACACACCAGACCATAAGAAGTTCAGTGTCTCACCTACGTCCAGTAAAGAGAAGGACACCTACATCTGTGGAATGGTCTCACGCTGGCCCTCTGACCTCACCATGTGTTGTCAAGGGACCAACAGGCAGAGAACTCCCGATGGCCTCTGCAGCTCAATTCTTCAACTTGACCCCACAGCTTAAGGTATGATCTAAGCATTAATATAGCAATTAAGATGGGGATAAAATAAAATGTGATTTCCGGTGGCTGGACATCAATGGAAATCTGGACTCCTTGGTCAGTCTCAGCCAAAGAAATCAACATATCCTAAGTGTTTACTGCCATCCACCAACTGTTGACACTGTAGAATGTGTGTGGCACAGCATTGCAGTGTGTGTTTGGTTCTCTCTGTGGGGAGCCCTGGACTGCACCCCTGTAGAGTAGGGTGCTGCTGGAGAGATGATGGCAAACGACTCTGAGACACCCTCACTAGCGATAATGAGGTGAAGCTCTTTGAGATCTCCACTGGCTACAAAGTCACAGTTCTGGCTGTTGTCATCTTTCATGTAGGAGAAAATGGCCATTTTCCCACTCAAACGCAGGACCCTCCTTCATTTTATTTGGGTCTTTCCTGAGGTTGGTGGACCAGGGCTAAAATCTTACCTATGGGAATGTGACTTAAGGTTGGCTGCTTTCTCATGCCTCAGAGACCCAGTTAGAGGGTCTTCTGCCAGGGCTGTTTGCTGCTGAGCTCAGGGGGTTGTCAGCATGTGGAGTTGGTCTACAGATGTTCTATGAGACCTTGGAGAACAACAGCCTGCACCAGCCTTAACACAGGAGCACTGGCTTCAGGGGAAAGGTGGGGTTGGGTTGAGATGAAGGAGCTGTGTCCTGAGCAGGGACTGGGAGGTCCCCACCTCTGCCTGGAAGCAGGGCTCTCACCCTGAACAACAGAGAGCAGCAGCCTTTTGCCCTGGATGGCTGAGAATGGTTTGGCAGAAGCTCCGCACCGCAAACGGAGAAGAGACGGGAGTCCTTGTACAGCAGAGCTCTCTGTGCCAATCAAAGATGGGATCACCCAGGCAGGAGCCACAAGAGTGGAGACAGCTCCCAACATCAGCTGATGTCCAGGTTTCAGAACATTGCGCAGAAGCTCCGGCTTCTACACCGCATCGCTCTCAGAGATGTGGTGGAGGCGCTTCACCCATTCCTGCCAGCTTGCTTTCCTATATGCTAACTTTCCGAGTCACCATGAAAGGCGTACAGATCTCACTCCTCCATTCTCCTGCCTCAGCCCTTGGCAGTCCGGTAATGACCTGAATGAGGAAAAGGAGGACAGGAAGTACGTTCAGTGGCTGGGACTGGCTCTCACACTCAGCTCCATTGTCAGCCCTGGGCCTTTGTCCCAGCTGCTGTGAAATCCTGCTGGTTCCCTAGGCCGGATGCCTATGGTGGACTCGAGACTCTGAGGGCTGATGATGCCTGGCATGGAGGGTGTCCTGAACTCTATCCTCCAGGAATTACATGGCATTGCTGTTTGAAAGTCAGAGTTGCAAGGATTACCCATGGGAACTCTTAACAGATTGCGACTACTAGCATTCCCTTTGGGGCTGCTGGTGTGGCTCAGTAGGCAGGGTGCTTGCTTAACATGCTTAAAGCTCTGGGTTTGATGCCAGCACTCATAAACTGGGCATGATAGTGTGAGCTTGCGATCCCAACTCTGGATAGGTGGGGGCAGAAGGGTTGGGCATCAAGGCCAACCTGGGCTACACCAAACTCTGCCTATAAAACCAATGAGTAGAGGTGATGTGAGATGATAACCCAGTGGTTAAAAGCATTTGTTGGTCTTGCAGAGGCCCTGGGTTAAGTTCCCAGCTCCCACATGGCAGCTCACAACTGTATAAATCGACATGACTGCTCTGTGGTGTGTTAAGGGGAAGGTTTTGATTGCAGATGTAAGAGAGAGAACAGCCAGAGGCATCTGGAAGAGTCCAGAGAGAGTCAGAGAGTAGACTGAACCTGGCCAGCAGCCTGGACCTGGACATGAGAGAAGCAGGAGGAGAGCTGAGCGGTAGAGAGAGGGAGACAGAGAGGAGGAGAGCAGGAGATTAAAAATAGAGATCAACACAGCCAACCATTGCACTGAGTGCGGGGTCCCCAGTGCAGGAGATAGAGAAAGGACTGAAGGAGCTGAAGGGGTCTGCAACCTCAAAGAAAAACATCAATATCAACCAAACAGATCCCCCAGAGCTCCCAGGGACTAAGCCTCCAACCAAGGAGTACACATGGCTCCAGCTGCTTATGTAGCAGAAGACAGCCTTGTCAGGCATCAGTGGTCCTATGAAGGTTCACTAGATGCCCCAGTGTAGGGGAATCAAAGGCAGGGAGGAGGGAGTAGATGGGAGGGTGGAAGAACACCTCATAGAAGCAGGCAGAGAGGGGAAGGGACAGGGGCTTTCCGGGAGAGGGGTAAACCGGGTAAGGGACTAAAACTTGAAATGTAAATACATTAAAATAAAATAAAAAAAAACTTTGCCAAAAAATAGAGAGCAAAAGAGAAAGAGAGAGAGAGAGAGAGAGAGAGAGAGAGAGAGAGAGGCAGAGACACAGAGAGAGAGGCAGACAGAGACAGAGAGAGACAGAGACAGACACACAGAGAGAGACAGACAGAGACAGAGAGAGAGGCAGACAGAGACAGAGAGAGACAGACACACAGAAAGAGACAGAGAGAGACAGGGAGAAACAGAGACTCACATAGAGTGAAAGAGACACACAGAGAGGGGACACACACACAGGCATACAGACACACAGAGACAGAAAGACACACACTTACTGAGAAAGAAAGACAGGCAGGCATACACACAGAGAGACAGAGAGACAGAGAGAGACAGAGAGAGACAGACAGACACACACAGAAAGGCAGACACACACAGAGAGGGAGACAGAGAGAGACACATACAAAGATATAGAGACACATACATACAGACAGACACACACACACACACACAAAGAGAGAGAGAGTCAAAAATAGCAGGCTTATAAGGAGAATGAGCAGTCGGGAGGAGGGGAAGCCCACAAGCTGGAGAAGTGTAAGGAAGGGCAGGCCAGGACCAGCATGGGCATTGGCATGTGTGACAGGCGCTTGTGACACTGAGGGAGTCTGCAGGCCAGCATGTGCTTTGGTGTGCTAATAGGCACTGCAGATAAGCATTTGTCCCTTCTGCCAGTGGCATGGCTCCCTTTGGAAGAGGGGAACCAGCTTCACAAGTTCCCAAGGAATGCTACCAGAATTTGGGAAATGGAGCTGCCTTTGGATCTAACAATAACCATTTGTAACTTCAGTTCCAGGAGATCCAACGGCCTCTTCTGACCTCTGTGAGCACCAGGCACACGTGTGGTACACCTACATACATGCATGCAAAACATTCAAGCACGTAAAACAAAACAAATACAAATCTAAATTTTAAAAAAAAAATCAAGCAAGCCAGAAGACATTGCCTTGTAGAAAGTGGGGAGAGTCATTAGACCATCACTGGAGAGTCTAAACTCTACCATGCCGTCTATCACAGCATGTAATCCCCACCAGCCGTGTGTGCCGCAGGGAGGAGCTCGAAGGGTCCAGCAGTGGAAGGCTGATGTCCATGGTGGGAAGTCTGTGATTCAGCTGCTGGGAGCTGTCTTTCCTGCTGGGGTGGACTTCGTGGAGAGGCAGACTCTTTGCTCTTGTAAGTAACCCCACAAACTCACCAGGCACTCCAAGCCAGACTTGAGAGAAATTGTTTATCTCTAGTGGGATAGACAAAATAGTGACACACACACACACACACACACACACACACACACACACACACTCATGCAATGGTGTGGAGGTGTTCTAGCCCTCCTTCAGTGTCGGGGTTCTCTGTTGCTCCGTCCCAGTGGCATGGGGTCAGAACCCTGTCTGGCGTCCTGGCTGTGCCTGAGGAATGGGCTCACTGGGGACAGGAAGCGTTCCCTGGGCATGGCTGCCGCGTGCATCCGTTCCCAGGGTTCTTCTCATGTCTTTACAGCCGTGTGTGGGAACTGACCATGTGCAATCTTGGAACCTTCCTCAGAGACCTCTGATGTCACCTCTGAGCCAGGGAGGCCTGAGGTGTTTCTCTGTTTCCACCGCCTCCATCAGAGCCCCAGGAAACACGCCGTCTCAGGAAGCAGAGAGGGCACAGAGAAGACAGCCATGGGTTGTTACAGGGCAGATCAGCACTGTGGGTCACCTGCACCACTCCCCTGGCTCCCTGGGGCCTCTGGGAGACTTCCTTGGTATGGAAATTAAAAGGCACCAAATAAAGCTAAGCCTCAAAAAGACCAAAAGTGAAAATCAAAAAATTCCTCGCTCTTAGCCATCAGACCCTGAGTGCTTGGATCACAACCCAGTGATTATGATGTCCCCAAACCCAACTCTAATGGCTCCCGGTGTCTCCCCACAAACAACCTTAGAAGATTTACCTCCAGACAGTGAGTGCCACCTCTCATCTGTCCAAATAGGACTCTACATGACAGCCCAAGAGACAAGGCCAGGAAACTTAATGATTGTAAAAGATCTCTCTCTCTTTCTCTCTCTCTCTCTCTCCTCCCCCTCTCTCTCTTTCCCTCTCTCTCGTATGTGATAGCCATATGTGTATGGTGTGTGGAATATGTGTGTGTATGATGTGTATGTATGGTGTGTGTGGTGTGTGTGTTATGGTATGTGTATGGTGTATGATATATCTGTGTGATGTGTGTCTTATGGTATGTGTATGGTGTGTGATGTGTGTGTATGATATGTATGATGTATGATGTGTGTGCAATGTGTATGTGTATATGATGTGTATGTGTGGTGTGTGTGATATGTATGTGTGGTATGTGTAATATGTGTGTTATGGTATGTGTATAGTGTATGGAGTATGTGTGTGTGATATGTATGTGTGGTGTATGTACTAGGTGTCTTATGGTATGTGTAGGGTATTTGTTGTGTGTGTGCATGTGATATGTATGTGTGGTGTGTGTGGTATGTGTGTTGTGGTATGCGTGTGGTGTCTGATGTGTGTGTGTATGTATGGTATGTGTGCTATGTGTATGGTAGTATGTGTATAGTATGTGATGTGTGTGCATGTGTGAGTGCAGGCCCACGCCTGCCGCGGTGCAGCAGTGGAGGTCAGAGGATAACCTTTGATGCTGGTCCTCACCTTCCACATTGAGGCAGGGAATCTTGTTGCTGACTGCTGTGTGCACCGCCCTAGCTGACCCACAGGCATCTGGGAGTCCTCCTGTCTCCACATCCCAGGTGTGGTGGGAACCCTGAGATTATACATTTAATCTCATCAGGCTTGGTGTGGGTTCTGGGGCTGTGGACTCAGCCCTCACATGTGCGTGGCAAGTGCCTTATCCGCGGAGCCACTTCTCCAGAGACCTGCAGGTCCAACTCTTCATTGAAATGTTTAGATTAGTTCTGGTCTGATAGATGCTTTGATCTCCACACACTGGACTTGTTCTAGACATGAGAATTCCCTTTGGGAGACTGAACATTGCTGGGGGTTGGGGATTGGGGCTGGGGATTGGGGCTGGGGTTTGGGATTGGGGCTTGGGGCTGGGGGTTGGCTGTGTCATCTCATACACAGGTCGAGGAAGCTGGAGTTTCTCTCTGTGGATTCCCATCATCCTGAAGACTGATCCCAGGAGGGAACTCCCTAGCTCCCTGTTCTCTGCATGGTTTTTGATGTCCTGGGGCCAGGAAGACACACAGGTCCTTGACAGTAAAAGTCACAGGGCTGTCTTGATAGGTGTGGTGGGTGCATAGGAGATGTCGGTGGGGTCCACCCTCATCATTCTCCAATAATCCTTACCTGTGTTCCCATGTCTGTGCTTTTGGGGGGGGGGTTGTCCCCAAGTACATCTTTGTGAGCAGGTCAGGGGACAGGTAGCTCCCTCAAGGAAGAGAGGAAACCGAGGCAGACTGCTGTGAGCAGCCTCTGGAGGGGCTGGCGGGCTGAGGAGCCTGGGAGAGGAGAGAGCTAGTCTCTGGTGGGACTGAGGTACATGGCAGCTGAGTGGGACGGAGGAGGACAGCCAGGCTGTCCCGTAGGTGGTAGGGGAAGAGGTGGCCACCGTGGCTGGATATGCCAAGTAGGACAAAGTCAGGACGTGGAGACAAGGGCAGAGGCTTAAGTTTGGGCAGGCTGGCTGAGCCCCAGCTCTGCTCTGCTAAAGCCCGGGGCATTTCCTCCTGTGGAGGCCACTGGGCAAGCCGGTCCAGCCAGCAGTCTTGGCTGTGTGGCTTCAGGCAGAAAAGTGCCCCAGCAGTCAGGTACTCCAGCAGGAAGCCATTGCCTTCACCTATTTAAGAGGGATTAGCTACTCTGGGGCTCAGAGCCCTGGTGTTCTGAACCTGAGGGTTGTAAATCATCAGATATAAAAAACCCAATTGCAGCATTTTCCCTGAGCCTGGCTCATCCTGCTCAATGCCCGGCCCTGTTTAATTCTGCTGGAGAGTGTAGAAGCTGTGGAGAGGCTCAGCGGGAGCCTGAGCCTCGCCTGGAGGTTTGGAGGGTGTTCAGCCATGGGGATGAGGAGATCTGATTCTCACTGTGCCTGTCCCCACTTGACCCCCATGGGCTGGGCAACCAATCTCCTTCACTCTTTGTTGTTTTGTGAAGCAGGGTTTCCCTGCATAGCTCTGGCTGTTTTGGAACAAATTCTGTAGACCAGGCTGGCCCTGGTCTCACAGAGATTGACCTGCCTCTGCTGAGGCTCCCTTTAATGTATTCCTGCCTAGCTTGTTCATGTAGGTAGCTGTTGTATACACGTGTACATGAATGTACGTGTCTATCTGGGGTGTGTGTGTGTGTGTGTGTGTGTGTGTGTGTGTGTGTGAGAGAGAGAGAGAGAGAGAGAGAGAGAGAGAGAGAGAGAGGCCAGAGGTTGATACCAGGTGTCTATCTGTCTGTACTTTGGTTTTGGGGACAGATCTCTCACTGAACCTAGAACTCGATGCTTTGGCGGGGCCAGCTGGCCTGCAAGCTTCAGGGACCCTCTGGTTTAGCTTCTCCAGGGTTGGCATTATAGATGTGTGTGCTGGCACACCGAGCACTTTACTGACTGAGCCTCCCCAGTCCCCTAGGCATCTTCTGGCCATTGTCTTCACTCTGTTCCTTGGTCTTCCACTTTCTCAGCTCGCTCCAGCCCCTTCTCTTCTAACTCCTTGTACGGTACAGGCTCTCACAGTGCAGCTCCCCTCTCCCTTTAACTGTCTCACAGAGAGAGGGCCTTTCTACACTCACAATGGCCTGTGCAACTCGACTCTCACTTACGAGAGCTACCATGGACTACAGTTTCTCTGATACCCTGCCCTACTGCTCATGGAGAATCACCACAAAACCTCTTTAAAGGGCAGAGCGTGTGAGAAGACTCCATCGCTTGACTACCAGCACTACTCCCCCTGTTGGACAACTGACATTGGGTGGGGGCGTTAACTTCTCAGCACCCTGTTTTCCTGTCTATAAAATGGGGATAAATTTAGGTATGGTGGCCTACATTGTCACATTGTCAATCTCATCACTTGGGAGTTACAGACAGGAAAATCAGGAGTTCAAAGTCAGCTTCAGATACCTAGTGAGTTTAAGAAATCCTATGCTACATGAGACCCTGTCAGGAGAAGGAAGAGGAGGTAGAAGAGGAGTGGGAGGAGGAGGGAGAGAAAGAGGAGGGAGAGGAGGAGGAGGAGAAAGAGGAAGGGGGAGAGTACAACAATCAACTCCAAATTCTTGTGACTGAATGAAATGGATGTGGAGAGTGCTTAGCAGAGTGATTGGGTGCTTAGCATGGTACTTTTTTTCCCAGTCAAAGACTGGTCAGGAAAGGCCTGCTCAGCAGCACACGGAGGTGTCTGCTTGACAGTCCTCTCCTGTGCCCTGCCCTGCCCCGCCCTGCCCCTGCCTCTGCCCCTGCCACCGCTGTCCAATATTTTGGCATCTGACAGCCACCCTAATGACCTGAAGTTCCATCAAACCCAGAACAACCCTGCACTGTCTGTTCACTACTGTGTAACAGATGACCTCAAGTTTAACAGCCTAAGACAGACGTCCACGTGAACTGGCTCCAGTGGTTCTGGAGCCCGTCACAATGCCAACGGGCTTTCTCTGTGCTCCTGGGCAAATAGTCAAGGTGTCCACCAAGCCCAGCGTCACCGGAAGCTGACCTGGGAAGGGTCTGCTCCAGGGCCCCACAGTTGTAGACAGTGAAGTTCTGTGTGGCTAGAGGACTTAGGGCTTCTTACTGCCAGCTGCAGGCTGACAGCTGGGGTTCCCGAGTTCCTGGCTATGTGGGATGCCCAACATGGCTGCATGCTCCTCAGTGCCAGGGAGGGCGGGAGACACTGGCAAGAAGGCGCTGCAGTCTTATGTAACAAGCGCAGGGAGGGCCTTGTTTGCACAAGTTCACTTCCCTTGTTACCTTTCTGTATTCTGTTTGTTAGAAGCCAGGGGCAGAAACTGCCTAAGCTCAGGAGAATGGACCACAGTGGGGGTCAGCGCAGGTGAGCCACACAGGCCAGTACCAGGAAGCAGGGATGTGGGGTGACCTGTCCGCCGTGGGCCCCAGCTCTCTGTGTCCACCTGAGAGGCTCTCTGATGCAGGATCTTCCTCCTCTGCATTCTCTCCCCCTTCCCTTCTTCTTCCTCTTCCTCCTGTTTCTCCTCCTCCCCTCTTTTCCTCCTCTTCCTCTCTTCTTCCTCTTCCATCTTCCTCTCCCTCCTCAGCCTCTTTTTTTTGTGGCTTGAAAACACTGTCTTACTATGCAGCCTGAACTAGACGATACATTTCCATCCTCTTGGAAATTCAGCTTCACAAGTCCTGGGCTTGCATGCACAGCACTCAAGGTCCATATTGTACAACCCTCCTGATTCCGGAGCCTTGCTGTGCCCCAGTCCCATGCTGGGTGGGCTCTAGGGCTACTGACATAAGTAACACAGACCAGTCCACTGAGTCGTCACGTCCAAAAAGCTGATCAGCAGCGCTCGTGATTCTTAGCTTGTCTGTAAAACATGACACCTTGTGCTGTTGTCTCCACAACAGCGCTGTTTGTATAAACACTCTGTCTCAATGGGATCCCAGCCTCCACACTGTCAGGGTAAGTCTGGGTCAAAGTCAACACTTTTTTGAGTCTAGGACAGAGAACAGAGCCCTGATTACCTGCCATGTCGGAACTGGACATTTGGGGGGAAGGGGCATGTATCAGTGAGAAATGATTAATTTGTTTTCAGAAGCAGGCACAGGTCCTTCCACAAGGATTGCAGAACAACCAGAGCCTGGCTCTCTCTGTGATGTGATTCTTGCCCTGGGTGCAGGAAGCAACAGCTGGTAGCAGAGCTTTAATTTCCCACTCAAAGATGCTCTGCTTGTGGGGGACAAAGGTAGGAATTAAATCTGCAGTGGCTCACCCCCACTTCCTTTTTGGCCCAGTAGGGGGCGCCGTCCTCCTCCTCCTCCTCCTCCTCCTCCTCCTCCTCCTCCTCCTCCTCCTCCTCCTCCTCCTCCTCTTCCTCCTCCTCTTCTTCCACTGGCCAGGCTGTGCCTGGGCCTGGTTACTGTTCACTTGCAGTGGGACCATGGGACAAACAGATCTTGTGTAACACAAGACAGCATGATCTCTCAGAAGGAGGGAAGGGAAGGGGGCTGGGGCTCTCTTGCAGGGTGACCTTAAGTAAAAGTGACAGAGAACTGATCTGCAGGCAGGGGACAGAGCCCAGACTCTGCTGGAGTCATGCAAGTGCCCACTGGAAGAGGGAAGGGGAGCTGGGGGAGGTCTATGGTAAGCAGGGTAGCCGTCCTCTTGCATGGCTCTTCCTGGTGCTATTGGGTAGCCGGCCATCTTAAGGCTCTGCATGAAGAGTCTCTGGCTTTACATCTTCCTTGGCGAATGAGATGAAGCTGAGGGATCTGGGGTGGGGGCAGGGCTGAGTTCAGCAGCCTTCTGGAGTTGCTAGATGTCTAGGCTTGGGGCAGGTTGAGGCCACAGGTATCTAGTGGAGAGTAGGCTAGCCTCCCACCCTGCCCATAGATTGAAAGGATAGAGTGGGATGGTGTGTGCGGACCTACTGGCGACACTAGTTAGAAACAGGATGCAGTCAGCCCCTGTGCTATGGTTTGGGTCAGAGTCTGGGCTCTGGCAGCCGTATTAAGAAAGGCTCAGCCTCTTGCCCTTCATAGGCCAGTTAAACAAAGCAGTGCTTAAAAGCCGAGAGAGATTTATTCATTGGGAAGAGGATCAAATGATGGGGCCTAGTGACCCCCACAAGTTCACCTTCAGGGTCCTGATGTGAGGTTTGGATTTAAATAAATGGCTAGAAGTGTGCACAGCTAAGTGGTGCTGGTCCAAGTGTGGTCCACTCTTGGCTCTGGTTTGTCTGAGAAGTTGTCAGGGCCTTGTGAGATCTCTCAGGGAGACAGATTCCCCTCTGGCTGGCGCCAGGGTTTTAGGCCTTTCCTCCTCTCAGTATCTGACTCCTGGAGAAAGTCCATTTCTTGTCTCTGTTGTCCGATAGCCAAACAGAGGTTCAGTGTTTCTTTAGAATAGCTCCATTCTGGTCAGTGCAGCCACTCCTAGGATGGTGAATAAGTTTGTCGGCTCACCTCTGCAGTCCTTCAAATACGGAGATTCCAAAGCCACACAATACTCAGGGCTAGCCCACTTCTAGTGGCCTCTCCAGAAGTACAGGGACCCAGGACACGGCTATAAATCCATCTTCCGAGAAGGGTCCTCCCCGCTGACACCAGAGGTTTCTTGGTAGCCAGTGTCTAGTTAACAGGGGATTATTGCTTGAGTTGCAGCTGGACTTAAAGTCCCCACATCCTGTGGCCCTGGAGGAGGGCTGGCCTTCTTGTGAGATGGTGAGGGTCCCCATGCCATCTGGGATCACACAATGAGGACATGCCATCTGTCTGGCATGTTGGAGCAGAGGCAGAGCCTAGCCTCTCGGGCTGTAGGCCGAGGCCCAGGTTATCTGCCCTGGACAATGGGCGCCCATATTTGGCCTTGCTGAGCAGTGTCCTGGAATGTCACCTGCAATGCCACCTGCCAAGGAACACAGTGTTTGCAATTGCATAGTTGCTGTTCTTGGAGCCTGAGAGAGCTGGCTGGAAGTAGCAGTATGATTCAGGTGTGTCATGGGTGAGGGGCTGTGTCCTGCTGCCAAAGGCTGTGTGGGAGGAGGGAGAGGCAGGCCCACTTTCCCAGGATCCTCCTGCCAGGGTCAGACCGTTCCTCACTGCTAGAGGAGCCAACAGCCTCTTTGTATTCTGCAGTGGGAGAGAGGATGGGAGGGGGGAGGAATGGCCGCCTACTACAGGTTCCTTGTAGAAACTGGATGACACTGGATTGTCTAGGAATGGAGCTTTGTTCTGAGACTCGGGATGCAGGTTAGCAGACCAGGAGTGAATTGGAGTCTGAAGCAGTTGGAGTTTGCATCACTTTCCCCGATAATAACTAGCCAGTTCTGGGTGCAGGTGGGGGCTTTTATTCAAGGAACAAGCAGAAGAGAGCAAGAGCTCACACTCGGAAGACATCTGCCGGGGCCTAGAGGCTGGGTTCCCACTGAGCATGGGTCACCAACAGTTATGCAGTGCACTGTAGGCACCACCAGGGGCCGCCCCTTCTCTTTCCTGATTTGATCACAGTTGTGTCTATCATGGTACCAGTGGCCTTGCCTAGACCCTGGCAACCCAAACACACCAGGCTCAGCCACAGTCCTCAACAGGGCAGCTAAACAGATGAAGCAGAGAGAGGAGAGTAATTAAATGCGGCCACATTCATGTTGATGTCTGTGGTCTGTTCTGCCACTGGAGACTATGCAGAAGTCTGTGCGCATGCTGACACCAGAGACAATGGAAGTCCATGATC